>NC_072389.2:84130121-84438141 GCF_028885625.2 Pongo pygmaeus | reverse complement strand
TTTTTTCATAACTTTCAGCCAAAACAGCTTTCACACCCTGTAATAAATGTGCATTTTATTCCCTCTAATCACTCCTGAAAGTTATTTATTGAGCATTTAAAGGGGGCAAAAATCTACTTTGGCCTTTCTCTAAATACTTTTAGTCTAATACCTCATACTGAATCAATATTTTATCAAAGTATTTACAGAACCTTTTTACAGATTATTTTTCTGAATTTTTATGGAGCTCTCCAAATTATTCTGATCCCTTTCTGCTGCTCTAGGGTTAAGTACTGTCGCTGCCTACCACATCATAAGAGCTCTATAAATGGGCTGGCTCCTTTGACCCCAAAGTAGGGCTCAGAAGGATTTCTATTTAAACATGCCAGATCTAACATATGTTTTCAACACTCTTGAAATGCCACTAAAATAAAGGAATAAAGAAGGTATATAGGGCCAGGCACAGTGGCTTATATGCTTATAATCCCAGTACTTTGGAGGCTGAGGCAGAAGGATTACTTGAGGCCAGGAGTTTGAGACCAGCCTGGGCAATATAGTGAGACCCTGTCTCTACAAAAAATAAAAATAAAAAATACAATAAAAAGTAACAAGAATAGGCTGGATGCAGTGGCTCACACCTGTAATGCCAGCACTATGGGAGGCCGAAGTGGGCAGATCACTTGAAGCCAGGAGTTTGAGACCAGCCTGGCCAACATGGCGAAAGTCCATCTCTATCTAAAAACAGAAACATTAGCTGAGCATGGTGGTGCACACCTGTAATCTCAGCTACTATGGAGGCTGAGGCAGGAGAATCACTTGAGGTTGTAAGTGGAGGTTGCAGGGAGCTGAGACCATGCCACTGCATTCCAGCCTGGGCAACAGAGTGAGACCTTGTCTCCAAAAAATACAAGTAAGTAACAACAATAATGAAGAGGGCATAAGCCCATAGCAACAAAGGGAATAGGATGAGAGAATTCTATAAATATTTAGAAAACAGAGATAGGTAACTGATTTAGAAGACAATGTTGAAACCACAGAATGATAACATGAAATTAGAGAGTGATACCAGTAAGGTCTGAGTTAATGTGCAACACAAGACCCAGGAAAAGGATTGAGATTCAGATGCATGAGGTTCTCAGAATACTCGTGGATACAGGTTACAAGGCCATACAAAGCAGTAAGATCCAGCTCAATCCCCACTCCACAAGAGTAGAGGTTTATTCTCTGGAAAAAATGAGCCAAAGGCTCTAGACTTGTGTTTTTCAACTTTTTTCTCCACTGTCTACCTCAAGAGTCTTTTAAGACTTTTTTCCCCCAAATTGTGTCTTCCTGTTCACCTCCCTTCTCTCCAAAATTTTAATACCACTAAGATGCCATGTATCTTTTAATGTACTCTTATTTATCTGTACTTTATGTGCAAAAAGTAGAATTTTTTTACCACCTGAGAACCAATTTTTGTTCTTTTTTTAAAAAAAGAATGTAATTCTTTTTTACTCATTTTTTACAAATTTTTACTCATTTTTTATTAGACCAGAAATAAGGAAGAGAATACATTCTCTAAACTGATAAACACTGGGCACACGGGCTTGAGAATACCAGATTGAAAACAGGGGACTAAGTAGATGTCTACATACTGAACGAGTCTCTTTCCTTCAAGAAACTGAATGGCCTCAGAGAAAATACAGATAATGACATATAGAATCTCTTAATGAAAAAGGTAGCTTATCACCCAGTCACCTATAGTAAGGCCCAGTAACTGACAAAACCCAGCCCCCATCCACGGCTCGTAATCAGTTTTTTATGTCTAACAAATGGAGGGCCAAGCATCATCTGCCATATGAGGAAAGCTTCCAACATCAAAAACAAACACTAAAACAATTTCCAGGATAAAAATAACCTATACCTATCATTAATACTCATAATAATACTTATAATTAGTATCTTAGAAGGATGAGATTTTGGTTTATTCCCATAGCCCCTCAGAGTATTTACATTTTAAAGGAGATATTAAAGATTAAAATAAGAATGAGGCCTGCATGGTATCTGTGTTTCAGCCAGCCTTTTTACAGCTACAATTGTAAAGAAAAGCATTTGTGAGTATGAAATGGCAAAAAGCACATGTCACATGACTATTCCCCCCAGCAGATGGCCTATTTGCTCTGCAACAAGGAAACAGTCTCAGGAGAAATGTCCTCCTGGCAGACAGCCAGGCACCACAATCTCCTATTTAGGGGCAAAAAAGGTGAAACGTGGCCCACTACTTCTGAGTCTTTTACCCACTGATGGGGCAAATCTGAGAAAATTAAATCAAAAGGAGGCAAGTAAAATTAACAGTAGGGGCCAGGCACATGGCTCAAGCCTGTAATCCCAGCACCTTGGGAGGCCACAGCGGGAGGATCACTTGAGCCCAGGAGTTCAAGATCAGCCTGAGCAAAATAGATCCAATCTCTACAAATAATACAAAAATTGGCCAGGTGTGGTAACTCATGGCGTAGTCCCAGCTACTTGGGAGGCTAAGGCAGGAGAACTGATTGCACCTGGGAGGGCATGGCTGCAGCGAGCAGTGATTGCACCACTGCACTCCAGTCTGGGTGACAAGGACATGGTCTCAAAACCAAAAAAATATGATCAATAGGTATAAATAATTATAAAACAATAGTTTAAAACAGAATTTCCTTTCCCTATTATACTGACTTCTTCACATAAGACTGATGTAGGTTTAACCAAACTCAGAGTATTAAAATGATACTAACTAGACGAGTACAAAATATTACCAAAGATCACGGAAACAAACAAACAAAACTCTCTATACCTACAAGGTTCAAATAACTATAAAAAATCCAGATAAACTTTGACAGGATGTTACTGACAAAAGGGAACATTTAAAACTCTTTGAAGCCAAGATTCAATACCAGTAAATACGGTCCTTTGGCAGCCCAGTCTCTGGAGTTTCCTGAACCATATTTCTTTCCTGCTAAAATAATCAGTGGGATACCTTCTTTCTGGTACAGTTCTGCAGCCTCAAATACATCTAGCTGTAGATTAAAACAAACACAAAAATCTTTAATACAAATTTTGATCCAGTTATAAATTGTCCAAAAACTTTGTGTGCATCCTCACCGTCTGTCCTGATGGAAAATGAATTGTTTTAGGAGCTGGTTTTCCAATAAACTTATTAAAAAGCTTGATATTTGCAAAAGTGCCTCTTGTCATTACAGCATCATTACCTCTTCGAGCTCCGTAAGAGTTGAATTCACGAGGGGTAAGGCTACAAGAAAGTAATGAAAGTCAGTTTTCATTACATGTGGAAAATAATCACACACTATTGAGTTGTAAGACCTATTGAAAAATTTTTTTATCACAGAAAATTTCAAACACAAAAAGAAAACAAAACCATGAATGTCCATGTGCCTATCACCAAGCTATAACTTAACAGATTCTTGGTTTCTTCTACAGTCAACCCCATTAGATTATTTTGAAGCAAAACTGAGATATATTTTAACAACATACTTTTCAGTACATTTCACTAAAAGATGTAGACTCTTAAAAAAAAATCTTTACACCAAAAAAAAAATAAATCACAATAATTTCTTAACATCAGATAGTCAATATTCAAATGTCACTGATTATTTCCAAACTACTTTAAGTTGGTTTGTTCAAATCAGGATCCAAATGCAGTTCATAAATGTGTTCAGTTGATCTCAAGTGCTTTAATCTACAGTTGATGTTGACCTTTAAACATGAATTTGAGTTGTGTGGGTCCACTTATACATTGATTTTTTTTTCAACCAAACGCTGACAGAAAATATATTATTCACAGGATGCAGAAAACTGCAAATGCGACTTTTCATATATGTGGCTTCTGCAAGGCTGACTGTAGGAATTCAGTATGTGTGGATTTGGGTATACATGGGTGGTCCTGGAACCAATCCCACATCTATACCCAGGAATGACAGTATATAGTATATGTTCCCTCTCCTTCCTCCTGCTTGTCCTCTATCTGATGCAATAAAGTTACTTGTATAGTCTTCTGTACCCACATTGTGTTGACTCCATCTCCATGGATCATTTAACATGTTCTTCTGCCTTCTGTTCTTGTAAATCACATGTCAGATCCAGTGGTTTGGTAAGATCTGGGTTTTTAATTTTTGGCAACAATGCTTCACAGGTCATATGTACTTCTTTTAGGAGGCACAAGATAGCCAACTTCTTTTCCTGGAATGTTACCAGTGATTGCTCATTGTGGTCTAGATTGCTTATTAGAGACGGTAAAATAGTGATACTATAACTCACCCATTCCTTCTTCATTTTTTAGGTATAAAAGTTCTATAAAGAAAAACTTTCCAGCAGGCATGGTGGCTCATGCCTGCAATACCAGCACTTTGGGAGGCCAAAGTGGGAGGAATGCTCGAGCCCATGTGTTGGAGACCAGCCTGTGCAACAAAGGGAGATCTCATCTCTACAAAAAATTTAAAAACTATCCAGGCATGATGGTGCGAGCCTGTAGTCCCAAGCTACTCAGGAGGGTGAGACAGGAGGAGTGCTTGAGCCCAGGAGTTCCAGGCAGCAGAGGGCCAACTGCCACTGCCTTTCAGCCCAGGCAAGACTGAGACCCTGTCTCTAAAAACAAACAAACAAACAAACAAACAAAAGACAAACTTTCCTTCATCAATGATTTGGTTATGCTGAAATACATTCCATACATGAAAGGCTGGTTAAAGAATTGATTATTTACCAGTTTTCAAGCTAATGAGCTGGTCCTGGCCCTTAGACCTTTAGACAGAAGCCTGATGGTCTCTGACAACTCCCTTGTTTTTGGTAATCTTGGTAATTTTTGGTAAAATCGTGTACTTTTTCCAGTCCCAGATCTGGAATCAATAATTTCTCCATGAAGCACTGGTTCACTATACTGGGAAATAGTATTTAGAAATCATAATCTGGGTGCCAGGGGTATTGCTACTGGATTAGTGACTATATATAACTTTTTAGGGAAAAATAACTGAACATAAGTATCTCAACAATCAACAACTGACTTTTATCAGCCTCTGATTTGGTTTTTTATGCAGAGGCAACAATACTCTAAATTTGTGCATTTAAATTCTTACTTCAGGACTGGAGTGGTAGGAGGTTTGAGTGTCTTTATTTTTAGAAAATTCTAATTGATGAGCACTACTGGATTAAATGTGCTAAGAAATATATATCAGAAGGCATAATAATTACAAAAATTGTACATTTGAGAGAAGTGTTGACTGTTTTTCTTTTTTGGAAGTATGTTACAATTATGATGAAGATGGAAATCACAACCAAAAAAAATTTACAGGAAAGAAAACTTATTTCTCACCACTTTATAATAAAAGCTATGCAATATTATCACATGTCAACACAAGTTACATTGACATTTTGGCTGGGCACGGTGGCTCATGCCTGTAATCCCAGCAATTTGGGAGGCTGAGGTGGGCGGATCACTTGGTCAGGAGTTTGATACCAGCCTGGCCAACATGGTGAAACCTCGTCTCTACTAAAAATACAAAAACTTGCTGGGCATGGTGGCACGTGCCTGTAATCCCAGCTAGTTGGGAGGCTGAGGCAGGAGAATTGCTTGAACCTGGGATGCAGAGGTGGCCGTGAGCTGAGATCGCACCACTGCACTCCAGCCTGGGTGACAGAGTGAGGCTGTCTCAAAAATAAATAAACAAATAAATACATAAATAAATAAATTTCAATGAAAAAGCTTGTCATTTTAATTACTCAAGCATCAAACAAGCATCCAATAAGCTAATCAGGTAGCAGTACTACAAATTCTGCTTTTAGCAAAACTTTGTCTCTATTGTCAAAACAGTCCTTTGATAACAGGGCAACTCTACATGATTAATCATGTAGAAATGAAATAAAATCTTACCAGTTTTAAATTTTTATTTCCAATATAAATGGCCTTTACATTTACATTTATTGTTCCTATAAAATTTTAGGCTCATGAAGCAGAAATTCATTGTCTTTTGATTTGTACATATCATTCCCAGCCTCACACATGTACATTTTATAGCCCATAAAATACACATTTAAATTCCTTACTCCAATAATGGGAAGCTGGTTTTAACCAAATGAGCAGGCTTCATTTGGTAGGTAAAACCAAGCTGACTTTTCAATAAAGTAGCACTGAAAAAGAAAAATCTTATTCCCAATCAGCTGTTTATTTAGACTATAAGGGCTCAATTTAAAATTGCAATTTTATTTTCTAAAGTCACAAGCAAAGACAAGTACAGAAGGTACCCCCCCTGCCCCTGCCACTCTCCATTCTTGCTTAAGACAAACACATTGGCAGTCAGATACCTACGATAGCATGTATTTACTGGAAAAAAGGGAACATGACCAATAGAAGCCTCTTAATCAGTAAGAAACAAGAAAAAACAAAAACACTCTAAAGCCATGTACACATACCCTCTGTTTGTCAAATACTTAGCGGCAGCACTATTCCTAGCGATACTTCCTGCAGGTGATATATGATCTGTTGTGACAGAGTCTCCCAAATATAATAAGACATGGGCATTTTCAATAGCCTGGAGTGCAACTGGCTCTTTGGTCTAGAAGGTAAAAGTTCAAGGCATTTAACTCTTTACAAGACTTCTTAGTTTATAACAATCTTTAAAAGATCAAATAGTAAAACAGTACTTACAAGTTTATCAAAAAATGAAGGGCATCTGATATAAGTAGACTTTAAGTCCCAGGGAAACAAAACTGAATCCGGTGCTTCTAAGGAATTCCACCGTTTATTCCCCATCTGTGAATACAGTTTTCGTTGACGAACGAAAGCAAAGATAAAAGGACTCAGAAAAAGAGGCGCATGAAAATGATCAAGGGAATAAAATAGTACTTAGGTCACAACAACAACAACAAAAATAGGCCATATCCATTTGGAAAGAAAATTAAGACAGTGTATTCTTTTCTTTTTTTTTTTTAAATTTTAAATTTTTATTTTTGCCCAGGCTGGTCTTAAACTCCTGAGCTCAAGCGATACACGCGTCTTGGCCTCCTAGAGTGTTGGGATTATAGGCGTTAGCCACCATGACCAGCCAAAACAGTGTGTTCTAAAAAATCATGACGTTTTTGGACAGAATGATTAAAAATTTGCTCCTCAAATTCTAGTATACCAGATCTTCAGGAACACTCTAAGGGGCAAGTTTCAATATAAACTGAACATAAAGACTTTACAGAGTCCAAAAAAGTTAAAGAATTTAGAAAGATTTCTATATGTTGCTACGGAGAGATTAAACATGTATGAGGTATGCTGTTAATGTCTAAGAATGTTACAATGGAGAAAAACCTCTGCTTTTTCAATGTATTTGTTCCACATCAAAGCCTTCAAACTATAGCCAAAAATCTCACCATTTCTTAGGCCAGGCACAGTGGCTCACGTCTGTAATCCCAACACTTTGGGAGGCTGAGGTGGGCGGATCACTTGAGTCCAGGAGTTTTGAGACCAGCCTGAGCATTTTGTATTTTTTATTTTACAAAAAATAAAAAATTAGCTGGGCCTGGTGGTGAGCGCCTGTGGCCCCAGCTACTCCGGAGGCTGAGGGGCAGGATTGTTTGAGTCCAGGAGGTTAAGGCTGCAGTGAGCTGGTTTAGGCCACTGCACTCCAGCCTGGGTGACAGAGTGGGGCGCCATCTCCCAAAAAACACCAAAAAATAAATAATAAAAATTAATAAATATTGCATAGTTTATCTAATTATTCTCTTTACAGCTTATTTGCCTCTCCCCAGGAGAATTCTGTGTTTTGTTCAATGATGTATTCTGAACACCTAATCAATTCTTTCTTTTCCCCCTCAACTTTTATTTTAACTTCTGGGGTACATATGCAGGATGTGCGGGTTTGTTACATAGGTAAATGTGTGCCATGGTGGTTTGCTGTACGGACCATCCAATCAACACTAATGAATTCTGATACTCTAAGACATTTTCTTTTCTTTTCTTTTTTTTTTTGAGACAGAGTTACACTCTTGTTGCCCAGGCTGGAGTGCAGTGGCGCGATCTCGGATCACCGCAACCTCCGCCTCCCAGGTTCAAGCGATTCTCCTGCCTCAGCCTCCTGAGTAGCTGGGATTACAGGCATGCGCCACCAAGCCTGGCTAATTGTTTTGTGTTTTTAGTAAAGATGGGGTTTCTCCATGTTGGTCAGGCTGGTCTTGAGCTCCGGACCTCACGTGATCAACCTGCCTCGGCCTCCCAAAGTGCTGGGATTACAGGTGTGAGCCACTGTGCCTAGCCGCCATTTTCTTTTTAACTACAGATTCCAGATACAAACTTACTATTACACATTACAAACTGTATTCAAAATAATGTAATTTTAATTTTTATTCTATTCAGAAGATATATGAAATAAAAGAACACTGAAAATTGATCAAACTATTTAAGAAACACATAAGACTCTTACTTCTATTTTATCTTTTAATGCTTTAAACATGGAGAGTATAACATGTTCTTCTTCTACTCGATGAACTTCTTCTCGACTAGGCCAAATATCATGCAGGTAAATGTTCTTGCCGGTGGGGTCAGTACCTGGTTAAAATTTTTGAACATGATAATCAGTAAAAAAATAACTCTCTGAAAATGTTCACACCTTTTCAAAGACATATCATGGAAATCAAGTAAATGATTCAACAGGGTGCTTCAGGCTTAAGCGGCGGGAAGAACTAATTACCTGCACATTTTATTTTCTTCACATAAACACAGAAATTAATAACTACACATTATCATACGTCTTCCTGAAATAATTCAAAGAATAGATGGTCTAAGAAACATTTCAAAAACATAACGACTTCTATTGGGAAAAGTATGTGTAGGTATACATATACATAAAGGAAAAGATACCTAAAGGTTCTGTCTGGAAATCTATATTCACTGTGCCTGCTATGGCATAAGCTACCACTAAGGGTGGAGAGGCAAGATAATTGGCACGAACACAATCACAAAGACGACCTTCAAAATTTTTGTTTCCAGATAAAATTCCACAGGTAACCAAATCACCCTGAAAAAAACACAAACACACAAACAAATAAATTCAATTCTAGAGATGGTACAAATTTGGATAATCATATATAAGCAATCTTAAATATTAAAGTCTGAGGGCAAGATTAACCAAAAAACATATTACTAATTTTTAAATACAGAACTATCCATCTTGCAAATAAACTAAATCAATTCCTTGTATTATGAAGGAATTATTTCAAGGATCTACAAATGATTCTTTGAATCATTTAAAGAGTCACAGGTTACTATTGCCAAGAGGTGCAGAGTTTACAGAAATATAAACACATCAATATATATTTTCTGTAATTTAATAACAAAACATAGTTAAAAAAATCACATTTGCCAATCCACACATTTTACCTGTTTTACTGCATTTAAAACTGCGTCTGATAAAGGTGCTGTATTTCCCACACAAGTTGAACATCCATAGCCAACGATTTCAAATCTGCATTTCAAAAAAAAAAATGTGAGTGACTGAATAGCACATCACAACATCTATAGAGAAAGGACAAGTCTTATCTTGTATTTCTATCGCTGTAATAAGATTACTTAAAAGACTATTCATGACACATAGATTAACCTTCATCAATATATTCACTTCAGAAGATTCTGAGCAATCAAGTCTAACTCTCAGGCAGGCTATTTGAACCAGCTCACTGCAGCCTTAACCTCCTGGGCTCAAGCAATCCTGCTCCTCGGCCTCCTGAGGAGGTGGGGCCACAGGTACTTGCCACCAGGACCAGCTAATTTTTTTATTTTTTGTAAAATAAAAAATAAAAATGCTCAGGCTGGTCTCAAAGGTGAATGCAAACCTTTGAAGAGCCTTAATAGCACTTATCACTGTACAAGAGAATTCCCCCAAATACTACTTGCTAGGAATATAACATGACCTTTTAAAATAATTGATACTGTACTTCCATCCAAGAGTTTAAAATGTAAAGAAGACCTGGCTATAATAACCTGACCAAAGGTCCCAAAAGAGGCATTGTAATTGGGCACTCTGATAGGAGTAATCTCTCAACTATCAACCAGTTAAACCCAAGAAGAGTCTCTGACAATAAATCCAAGATAATATAACTAAAAGATTATAGGCATAGTCCTCTAAATTACTTTCGGATGCTATTCTAAAAGCAAAAAAATCTAAAATTTATCAGTTTTGCAAAGGAATTGATGACTCATATGTTCCAAAATACACACTGAAAATATAACTAGGCTGGGTGTGGTGGCTCAGGCCTGTAATCCCAACACTTTTGGGGGCTGCGACGAGTGAATCACTTGAGGCAACGAGTTTGAGACGAACCTGGCCAACACGGTGAAACTCTGTCTCTGCTAAAAACATAAAAATTAGAGGGGTGTGCTGGTGCACACCTGCGGTCCCAGCTACTCAGGAGGCTGAGGTAGGAAGACTGCTTGAGCCTAGGAGGTCAAGGCTGCAATAAGCTGTGATTGCACCACTGCACTCCAGTGTGGGCAATAGAGCAAGACACTGTCTCAAAACCAAAAAATCCCCACACAACTAGCATCAATTGTTTTGGATTACATAAAAAAAGTAGGTTACTTTTTTTTTCTTTTTGAGATGGAGTCTCGCTCTGTCGCCCAGGCTGGAGTGCAGCGGCACGATCTGGGCTCACTGCAACCTCCGCTTCCCAGGTTAAAGCAATTCTTCTACCTCAGCCTCCTTAGTAGCTGGGACTATGGGCGTGCGTCACCACGCCTGGCTAATTTTGGTATTTTTTGTGGAGATGAAGTTTCACCATATTGGCCAGGCTGGTCTCAAACTCCTGGCCTCATGATTCGCCTGCCTCGGCCTCCCCAAGTGCTGGGATTACAGGCGTGAGCCACTGCGCCCAGTCCAAAAAACATAAGTTACTTTCTCCAAAGTTCAGGGACAATTTAAACTTATGTATTATAGACCCAATAACCTCATAAAACTAAAATTAAGACAATTTTCAGTTAATAAATGCAAACTGTAAGATTTCTTTCTTTTTTGAACTGACCTACACAACTCACAGAAATTGTGCATACTTGGTATCGTTTCTTACACTGTAACTGTTATTTGGTTGTACTTGTTTGTCTTGTCTTTCCAACTACGTATCTTGAAGCTAAGACCACATCTCCTACTTCTGTGTATCCAACCTGGTGCTTTGCTCATTTGATATGCCCAAAAAATGTTTCCTGAGTGATAAGGCGTCAAAAATTGTATGGTAATGGCAAGGTAGCAAGTAAAACTAAAGCATATTTTTTCTATCTTCTCTTTGTATATGAAAGGCACAAACAAGCAGCTTCAGTACCTACTGAACACCAATATCAATATGAAGAGCGATAGCTGTCACTTACCCAAGCTTACTGAGATATGGTAATACTCCACTTGAACTGAGGTAATGTGTAACCATCCCACTGCCTGGAGATAAACTTGTTCTTATATAAGGTTTAACACGCAGACCAGCTTCAACAGCCTTTTTAGCCAAAAGACCTGCATAGCCAACAATGATTTATTATGGCAATGTTTCTTTCCCTCTCTCACTCATATTAAAGTAAAAAGTGAGAAGTAATTTATTTAACAGATTAAAGTATGAATTCATAAACTTATTGTCATTATTTTGTCCACTTTATTCTACTGATTTGCTTCATTTACAACAAATTTAAAATTACAGACTTTATGTTGAAAATTATTAAGATACAGGCTGACATCATTCACACAAATGTAAACAAAAGATGCACATATATAAGTACATGTTAACAAAACCATTTTTTTTCTCTTTTTTCTAAAGTGAACCATTTTAAAGTCATTTTAAAGTCATACAATAAGCTAAGGGCAATGTAACACATTATACATGGTTTTATACAACTAAGGAATTGTTCCAACGGGCATACAAATTAATTTCATTTACAATCCTTGCCAAGACAATGATCTTTTACTACTTTCATAACTTTTAATGAGATCTACCACACTATTATGGTTAACTTCTAGATAATCAAGAAATACCTGCTAATTAACTATAGTTCTAAATTAACAAGAGAAGCAGATACAACCTAAAATTAATTGATAGGTAAGTTATAGTAAACAGTAAATTTACCTTCGGTGTAATAAAAACAACATAAATCAAACTCAGGCTCCTTAAGACCTAACTAAAATACTAGAAAGTCTCTCAGTATCAAATGTAGACACTCATGCATCATCTAAGAAACAGAAAGTTACAATAACAGAAAAGCTAACAATAATTAAGGAAAAATAAAAAGTATGGCCATAAACCACAACCCACCTGCAGCAAGCATGACAGATGGATTGCAATTATTGGTACAACTGATAACTGCAGCAATGACCACTGATCCATGAGACAGCTTATATTCACTTCCTTCATAATGAATGGAGACAATATCCTTTTGTTTTTCAGCTGCAATTTGGAAGCCTTTAAATCCAACCTATACAAATTTCCACAAAAATATAAACTAAATATTCTGGGTATATACAGAATAAAAGACCGGCAGAAAACATAGCAGACACCGGACATTTGATGATTTAACATTAAAAATCCTTTGTGTGAGTGATGCTAAAGGCCCATAACATTCAGTAGTTGTAATTCAGCTGAAGCATAAATCTGCATAGGCACGATAGGAGTCTGGTGATGTTCACAAGCAAAACTTTTATCTACTAAGCGAGTCCAGCCTACCACCCAGAATCCAGATCTTATTTGGCTTTGTTGTTCTTAATCATCCCTGTTTATAGTAATTCTCAAGAGATGGCACAAATTTTTTTCTGTTAAAATGACCCCGAAGATTTCCTCCAAAGGGATCCTATGTGTGTGAGTGTAGCATAGCTGAAACAAGATTGGCTGTGAGTTGCTAATTATTGAAGCTAATTGACAGGTACACGGCAATTCAGTGGACTATTTTGTTTTTGTACAAGTTTAACACTTTCTGAACAAAAAGTCAAGAAATCATAAAAAGAAAGGCTCTGAAAGGAAAGCCAAGTACTAGAGATCTCAGAATAGAGAAAGTGACAAGACTAAAACTGTGATTCTCAGACAGAAAATACAAATCCCCAAAAGCCAGAGACCACTTGCTATTCGGTCACATTTACCAAATTTTATGACAGTAGGCCAGGTGCGGTGGCTCATGGCTATAATCCCAGCACTTTGGGAGGCTGAGGTGGGCAGATCACTTGAGGTCAGGAGTTGAAAACCAGTATGGCCAACATGGTGAAACCCTGTCTTTACTAAAAATACAAAAAGTACCCAGGAATGATCGTAGACTCCTGTAATTCCAACTACTTTGGGGGCTGAGGCAGGAGAATCGCTTGAGCCCGGGAGGGGGAGGTTGCAGTGAGCCGAGATTGTGCCACTGCACTCCAGCTTGGGCAACAAAGTGAGACTCTGTCTCAAAAAAAAAAAAAAAAAACTTTCTGTGATGATGTTAACTATTCAATTATCTATGCTGTTCATCAATACAAGACCCATATGTATTCAGCATTTAAAAATGAGACTACTGTGACTAAGAAACTCAATTTTAAATTGTATATAATTTTAATTTAAATAGACACAATCAATCTCTGATCCTCACAATGGAACTGGGAACAAGCTTACCGAATGACTGACTTGCACATTAGACAGAAGGAAAATAAGGGGGCTGCTGGTGTGTGCCATAATATATAAAACATAGCAGTGAACTGAGTTTATGGATCACCTTGTTGGTTCTTTACTACTTAGCACAAAGCGGGTTGAAAAACATGGATAACAATAAAGTAACCTACCTTTTCATTTAAGCAAGCCTGGAAATCGCTTTTCATATCTGTCACAGCAACTCTATCCTGAGGTCTTTTTGGCCCACTAACAGATGGAACTATTGAATTCAGATTAATCTGGATCACCTAAGAAATGAGAAAGAACAAGGAATTAGAATTAATTCTTTACGACAGATTCCAATTGAAGCATTACTTTCTAAAGCAGAGTAAGTATATTCGTATTTATTTTAATGCAATTTATTTTAATAGTATAATACACCCTCAACCCCGATTTTAAAACAAGCACATTTAAATGTATGAAACATGAAAATTTGCTAAAATCAAGACTAGTAGATCAGTATGCAATTAAACTACCACAACACCAATTGTACTGCATATACAAAATCTGGGGCTGGGCACAGTGGCTCACGCCTGTAATCCCAGCACTCTGGGAGGCCGAGGTGGATGGATCACGAGGTCAGGAGATCGAGACCATCCTGGCTAACACGGTGAAACCCCGTCTCTACTAAAAAATACAAAAAATTAGCTGGGCGTGGTGGTGGGCGCCTGTAGTCCCAGCTACTCAGGAGGCTGAGGCAGGGGAATGGCGTGAACCCAGGAGGCGGAGCTTGCAGTGAGCCAAGATCGCGCCACTGCACTCCAGCCTGGGCAACACAGCGAGACTCCGTCTCAAAAAAAAAAAAAATCTGGTTTCCCAAGTGTTTTTTCCCACAAAAATAAACGCTGTCTTAACAGATGTCCAATGATAAAACAGATGCCTGTGCCAGCTATCAACTTATTGCCTCTGAGCTCCAAATTCACCCTCCTTTGCCCGCTCTGTGATCACAGAGGTAAACGGTTAGTAAACATTTCTCCTTTGTCAGCACACATGATGTGAAGACTGGTCACTAGAGGGTGCTGAAGGGACACAGCAGAGAAAGCGTTCTTTTTCCTGTTCCAGAGGGTTTCACTGGCTAGCCTGTTGCAACCCAGGCTTTTATTCCTTGGTTAAGAAATGTATTTTTTGTTAAAAATCCCACTTCCCAACTAGATTTCTATTTATTTCTTCTGGTATTTCTATCATTTCCTTCATGCATTTTATGTGACTATAACCATCTTGAAACTTTTCATCATGGCTTTCAACATTATTTTATATCCCTGTTTATTCTGACTGATCCAACTACTTACACTTTATTTATTTATTATTATTTTTATTGAGAAAGGGTCTCACTCTGTTGCCCAGGTTGGAGCGCAGTGGCACAGTCAGGACTAAATGCAGCCTCAACCTCCTAGGCTCAAGTGATCCTCCCGCCTTAGCCCCACAAGTAGCTGGGACTACAGGCATGCGCCACCACGCCTGGCTATGTGAATTTTAGTAGAGGTGAGGTCTCACTATGTTGCCCAGGCTGGTCCTGAGCTCAAGCAATCCTCCCGCCTCAGCCTCCCAAAGCGCTGGGATTACACGCATGAATAACCACACCTGGCTTACTTATACTTTCATTTAATGGATTCAGGCGATCCTAGTCTTTGCCCATAAATAGCCATTTAAGAAGTTTCTCTTGAAATCAACATCCTAATGATTTTAGTTTTATTTCTTTATACAGTCAGGTTTGTTTTTGTTTTTTTCTTAAGAGACAGGGTCTTGGGCCGGACGCCGTGGCTCATGTCTGTATCCCAGCAATTTGGGAGGCTGAGGCGGGTGGATCACTTGAGGTCAAGAGTTTGAGACCATCCTGGCCAACACAGTGAAACCCCGTCTCTACTAAAAATACAAAAAAATAGGCCGGGCGCGGTGGCTCACGCCTGTAATCCCTGCACTTTGGGAGGCCGAGGCAGGCGGATCATGAGGTCAGGAGATTGAGACCATCCTGGCTAACACGGTGAAACCCCGTCTCTACTAAAAATACCAAAAAAAAAAATTAGCCAGGTGTTGTGGCAGGCACCTGTAGTCCCAGCTACTTAGGAGGCTAAGGCAGGAGAATGGCATGAACCTGGGAGGCAGAGCTTGCAGTGAGCCGAGATCATGCCACTGCACTCCAGCCTGGGTGACAGAGCGAGATTGTCTCAAAAAAAAAAAAAAAAAAATAGCCGGGCATGGTGGCACATGCCTGTAATCCTAGCTACTTGGGAGGCTGAAGCAGGAGAATCACTTCAACCCAGGAAGTGGAGGTTGCAGTGGGCCGTGATCATGCCACTGCACTCCAGCATGGGTGGGTCTTGCTATCGCTCAAGGCTGGAGTGCATTGACTCGATCATAGCTCACTGCAGCTTCAAACTCATGGGCTCGGGCCATCCATCCCCTTTCTCTAGGGACAGGGCCTTGCTTACGATGCTGGTCTTGAACTTCTGGCCTTAAATAATCCTCTTGCCTTGGCCTCCCAAAGGGTTGTAATTACAGGCATAAGCCACCACACCTGGTCTGCTGGGAATTTTTTTTTTTTTTTTTTTTGAGACAGGGTCTTGCTCTGTTGCCCAGGCTGGAGTACACTGTGGTGCGATCTCAGCTCACTGCAACCTCTGTCTCCCAGGTTCAAGCGATTCTCCTGCCTCAGCTTCCTGAGTAGCTGGGACTACAGGCGCATGCCACCATGCTCAGGTAATTTTTTGCATTTTTAGTAGAAATGGGGTTTCACTGTGTTAGCCAGGATGGTCTGGACCTCCTGACCTCATGATCCGCCAGTCTCGGCCTCCCAAAGTGCGGGCCTCCCAAAGTGCTAGGATTACAGGCGTGAGCCACCACGCTCGGCCAGATTTTTTTTTTTTTTTAAGACAGTCTCACTCTGTTGCCCAGGCTGAAATGCAGTGGTGTCATCTTGGCTCACTGCAACCTCCACCTTCTGGGTTCAAGAGATTCTCGTGCCTCAGCCTCCTGAGTAGCTTGGATTACAGGCCCCCACCACCACACCTGGCTAATTTTTTTTTTTTTTTTTTTTTGTATTTTTAGTAGAGATGGGGTTTCACCATGTTGGCTAGGCTGGTCGTGAACTCCTGACCTCAGGAGGTGATCTGCCTGCCTCAGCCTCCCAAAGTGCTGGGATTACAGGCGTGAGCCACCGTACCTGGCCAAGGGTTTTTAACAGGCATATTTATTTCATTTTATTCTACCACCAAAGTTTTCCCATTGTTCTTATTCTTTCCATTTATGTATTTTAAAAAATGTGCACAAGGAAAAAAAATGGACAAAGCACTAGATCTAATAAATAGAAGTGAAAATGATTGGAAAATGATCAGAAGTAAAAAGATTTGCCCAAAGTAGCACACAAATTCAATTTCTACGTGTCCTATATGTATTCATTTATTCACCTAACATGTATACTGAATATCTACTATGTGCCAGCACTGTTCTAGGAGCTGGGGATACAATACCAAACCTAAGTTCCTGTCCTCATTGAGTTTAATGAACAGTTAACCAAAACTGTAAAACCATGTTGTTAGAAATCCTTGATGCACTCCTAGAAAATGAATTTTATTAAAATTAAGGCTTCCCTGGAAGTGAATTCTGCCTATTTTGATACAAATTTCCAACAGATTTTTTTTTTTTTTTTAGACAGGGTCTCACTCTGTTGCCCAGGCTAGAGTGCAGTGGCACGACCACAGCTCACTGCAGCCTTGACCTCCTGGGCTCAAGCCATGGTCCCTACTCAGCCTCCTGAGGATCTGGAACCACGGGAGCATGCCACTACTCCTGGCTAATTTCAGGTAAGTATTTACTTAGATTGTAAAATATCTTTAAAACCAACACATAAGACTGCATAATAGTGTGTATCTTTAATAGCGGAATTTTGCAAAATACACAAGTAAACCAGATGCAGATAACATCAAAACTGATTATTCTGAAGGGAGATATTACTCTTATCATAAAGTAGAAATAAATTAGAGCAAAGAATTAAGAGTCACTATTATTATTTTAAACACTAAAAAATTAGACTTCATAGGCTGGGCTTGGTGGTTTACACCTGTAATCCCAGCAATTTGAGAGGCCAAGGCAGGAGGAATTGCTTGAGGCCAGGAGTTTAAGACAAGCCTAGGCAACATAGCAAAATCCTCTCTCTACCAAAAAAAAAAAAAAAAAAAAAAAACCCAAAAACCACAACTAGACTTCATAAGATATTACAAAATTCACTGTAATAAAACTCTATGTAAAATTAATGAATAAAACAAAAGCACTGGGCTACAATAACATTACTTAAATAATAATAATAATGATAGCTACCCCCTCAGCCAGGTCCAGCGGCTCATGCCTGTAATCCCAGCACTCTGGGAGGCCAAGACTAGAGAATCCCCTGAAACCAGAAGTTTGAGACCGGCCTGGGCAATAAAATGAGACCCTGCTCAGGGTCCAAAAAATAATAATATTAAAAAAATAGTAATATTAAAACAAAACAGGGGTTAAGCATGGTGATGGCTCATGTCTGTAATCCCAGCAAGGTGGGAGCTTGAGCCCAGAGGTTGAGGCCACAGTGAACCATGATCGTGCCACTGCACTCTAGTCTGGTGAGAGAGCCCGACTGAGTCTCAAAAAGCAAAACAAAAAGATTAGCTACCCTTTATTGAGTATTTACTATGTGTCTGGAACTATTCTATGAATTTGTTTTTAATATCTAAGAATCCTTAGAAGTAGATATTATTGTCATATCTAAGAGATGAGAAAACTGAGGCAGAAAGGCTAAATAAATTGCCCAAGGTTATACAGCTAACACGTCTTAGAGTTGGGATTCAAACCCAGGTGGTCAGGTGCTCCAGAATTTATTATTATTATCTTTTTCCTTTTTGACACAAGTCTCACTCTGTTATCTAGTCTGGAGTGCGGTGGCACAATCTCAGCTCACTGCAACTTCCGCCCCCACAGGCTCAAGTGATCCTCCCACCTCAACCTCCCAGGTACTTGGGACCACAGGCGCAAGCCATGCCCAGCTAATGTTTGTATTTTTTTGCAGTGACAGGGTTTTACCATATTGCCCAGGCTGGTCTCAAACTCTTGAACTCAAACAATCAACCCACCCCAACCTTTCAAAGCGCTGGAATTACACAATTTATACTCTTTACTGCTAGGTGGGTTATTCTGCATATACCTGGGAGTATTCAGGTTCTCCTGAAGAATTCTGGTCATTTCGAAACAATTTCACAGCTTTAAGGTATGTTTCCATTGATTCGAGTTTGGCTTTGCTAAAACCTAAAACGAAGATGAACAAAACAACAACGAAATGCAATGAGAAATTTATTTACTTATTATTTTTTTCAGACAGGGTTTCACTTTGTTGCCCAGGCTGGAGCGCAGTGCTGCAATCACAACTCACTGCAACCTTGACCTCCCAAGCTCAAGCAATCCTCCCATGTCAGCCTCCCAAGTAGCACCCCACCATGCCTGGTTAATTTTTTTTTTTTTACAAATGTTTTGTACAGATGTGGGGGGGGAGGTCTTGTTTTTTTTTGAATAGGGTGGTTTCGAACTGCCAGCCTCAAGAGATCCTCCTGCCTTGGCCTCCCAAAGGGCTGGAATTACGGGTATAAGCCACCACAACCCACCAATAAATTTATTATTTTTAGAAATAGGGTCTCACTGTGTCACCCAGGCCGGAGTACAGTGGTGCCATCATAGCCCACTGCAGCTTTGAACTCCTGGGTTCAAGTGATTCTCCTGCCTTAGCCTCTCAAGTAGCTAGGACTACAAGTCTGTAATGCCACACCTGACTAATTTTTTATTTTCTTGTACAAATGGGGGTCTTGCTATGTGGCCCAAGCTAGTCTTAAAGTCCTGGACTCATGTGATCCTCCCGCCTCAGCCTCCCAAAGTGCTAGGATCATAGGTGTAAGCCACTGAGCCTGGCCTCAGTAAGGAATTTTGAAATCTTTGGGGGTAAGGATACTGAATTCCAGTGATGAACAAGAAACAAATACTATTGACATTTCTCTTTCTCCTAACTCTTGAGAATCTACCACGTGAGCAAGCCCAGACTACACGGAGAAACCACATGAGGGTGTTTTGCCTGACAGCCTTACCTAAGTCCTCAGCTGACAGCTCATAATTTGCTGTTAGACATGCAAGTAGAACAAGCCTTCAGGATTCCAGGCCCTGCCTTTCAAATCTTGCAGTTGAGGTTCAAGACATGAAACAGAGATGAGCTGTCCCCACTGTGCCCTGTCTGAATTACTGGCCCCACTGAAACCATGAACCAGTAATTACTGCTTGTGCAAGCCACTAAATTTTAGGATAATTTGTTACACAGAATCACTAAAACCTTAACTCAAGATTAATATGCAAGGAACGAGGCACTTCTAACCATTTCTACTTTGAATGTTCTACTAACTTAAATGCAGAAGTTTTGCATTTGGGGGATCATTCCCTCCACAATTCTATATAACCATTCATCAATTTTGCTGTCTGATTAACTAACATAATAATCTGCCCATGCACTGAAGAATACTAGAATATATCCTCCAAATATGTATCTATGCTTAGAAATGAGTAACTCTGCAATGATTACTTCATTAAAAAGATTAAAAAAAGAGATCTTACTTTTTAAATAGCAGACTTATGAAATATCAACATATCTTGTTTTGTAGGTACTTTCTATTTTAATCTAAACAGTCAATAGAAGAGTGGCCAAAATTCCTAGTTAATCAGGTTACAAAAAGATTTGGAACCTGTGGTCGTATGTTGTTTTTCGCAAAATTTTGCGCTTCTTCTTCTTTAGATAGAAGACTGGTTCCCAAACCCCTGTGTCTGATAGCTCCTCTACTCTTGGCTGTAGAAGGGGACTGCTGTGAATATGTTTAAGGCTGACTTCCATTAAATTGCAACCTCTGACCCCTAAGTAAAGATGGAGGTATCTATTATTATGGGGAAACAGTAAAGTCAGGATCAACGGTTTGAATAATTCCTTTAAATTGCTTTCAATGGGTCACAGGGAACTAGGGTTTGAGGACACAACGCTCTTTAAAGACATCTGATGTTTGCTTGAAAGTTGTTGTTTCAACATAATGTAATTTTGTGAATAGTAAATAACATGTATAAGGTAGTAACTTATAAAATATTATCAAACACATTGGAAATGTAACATGTTTATTCTAATGATCTTTTATCTTCTTACCTGTATGTTCTAAATGTTTTAATGTCACATTGTCAACAGGGAAAAAGCTGAGGATAGCACCATATTCCGGACACATGTTTGCTATTGTAGTTCGATCAACTATAGATAATTGTGAAACTCCACTTCCAAAAAACTCAACAAACTTTCCAGCCACTCCTACTTGCCTGAGGTGCTACATAAGGGATACACAGAAACACATACAAAATTGCAAAGATAAGATTAGCAAGGATTGTCTGAAAACTATAAAATATAATTTTTAACCAATACTAGTGATGGTGAAGGAATGAGATCCTTCATTGTCCTTATGAATCAACTCATTCTGGTTCTGGGAGTATTTTAAGATAAGAAGTAAAGAGAAGACTGGTCCAATGTCACTGTTAATCAGGGTAGAAAGGGGCCTGAAAGCTCAAGGTGGCTATAATTAACATTTTCATGTATTTGAAATCAGGGTACATCAACTCAATAGTGTGTCTGTTTAGCTGGCAGCTCTTTTTCTTTCTTTCTTTTAGAAACAGGGTCTCACTCTGTTGCCCAGGTTGGAGAGCAGTGGTGTGATCACACAGCTCACTGCAGCTTCCAACACCTTAGCTCTAGCAATCCTCCCACCTTAGCCTCCTGAGTAGCTGGAACTACAGACATGTGCCACCACACCCAGCTAATTTTTAATTTTTTTTTTTTGTAGAGACAGGGTCTTACAATGTTGACCAGGCTGGTCTTGAACTCCTGGCCTCAAGTGATGCTCCTGCCTTGGCGTCCCAAACTGCTGAGATTACAGGTGTGAGCCACTGTGCACAGCCCCTTATTCTTTCTTAGCAGTGCATAAAACAGTGGTGTTTGCTCACCACTGATGGCATCTTAGACTTAATGAAATACTAATAGACTGATGAAACTGTATATTTAAGTAAAAAATTATATACTGGCTATAAACATTTTTCAAATTATAACTACTGGCCCAAATGTTTACAGCATCTGTAATCACAGGCAAATCCCACTTTGGTAGAATTTGTTAATGTGGTTTCAAACTTAATTCCTTCTAAAATTATTTTTCTTGGTTATTATACTATCAAGTAACCCAACCAGTTATTTGTTTTTTCTAAATTGTAAAATGGTCTCAGATTGGTATAGGAAGAGTGACTACGGAGGTGACTAAGAATGAAACTATCCTCGATCTATGAATAATATTAAGCCCTAACATTTTATAAGTGCCAGGGATCACTTAATCCAAACCCTTTTTTATAGATACAGAAACTCAAACCCTAAGTGTAAAGATGTTTCCTCATTTATGGTTACATTTTTTAGGATGAAAGAAACACAGATTAGATATTACAAACCAAATGCTGCTCTCATCAAAAAAAACATAGAGGATTACTCCTATAAGGATCACAAATGGAACAGGATCTCAAAAAAGAAGTAATAATATATTCAATAAATGTAAACATATATAATAGATTAATTTTTTAACAATAAACTAAAATGTCAAAAAACGCACAGTAATATTGTCAGGAAGAAACAGCTAGAGAAGGCTAAAAAGCAGCATTAATTTTCAGGATGTCTAAAGTAAAGAATTGATTTCTGTAAAAACATAATGGGATATTCCTTTTCCTTTAGGAATAATCCTGCAATTCCCAATTTACTACTTGATCTTTTGGTACCATACACTGAATCAATAATTTCTCTAAGATGCCAAATTCTTTTCTAATTAGGGAAGAAGGATCAATACCAAATGCTGAGAGGGAGGCATTATCGTTTCCTTACGCTGGAGTATCCAGAAAGCCTTAGTACCAATAATCTAACCGAAAATGCTGAGATTGGGATCCAAATTGGAATTATATATGGAACATTTTCCAGGTAAATTCATTTAACAAAATAGGACTTAATCATTAAAATAAAGTTAGTAAAAGCCAGATATTTAGGAAGAAGAGTTACAAATTATTGTTCACTAGGAAATCCATGAGCCTGTGTATTAATATGCTTAAGCAGCTCAGTGTATGTATCGAAGTTCTGAAGCCAGTATTTTAAAAATTCAGATAAAAGGTTTTTACATAATAATCCAGAGAACTGTTAAAAGGGCAACAGAAAAATGATATATCACATTTCTACAGTCCATGTTTTTGAAAGCATTACTTAGTAGAGCAACAGTTTCTAATGGGCAAATAATTTAATTAAAGAAGATACAATCAACTTTTGTTGAACTTTTTTTAAAATTCATGTAGAAAAGAGAAAAAAAAATAATGTAGTCAACTAGTTTTTATTAAGGCAACAAGGCACTAATAAGGCATAATGGTTAAGACAATGGACTCAAGAATCTGACTGCCTGGAATCTTTACCCCTTACTACTCAGCCCTTGGACCCTATGGTACGTCACTAAACCCTACTGTACCTTAGTTTTCTCAGAGTTACAATGAGAATAGTAATAGTATCCATCTCACAGGCTTGTTATAAGGAATAAATGAGCTAACATAAGTGAACACAACAAATTTCTTTGTATTTATTAGTACAAAGTAAATGCTACGTTTGTTGTTATTACTATAATAACTATGATGATGTGGCTAATGTCAAGAGACCTGAGGATGCAGTAATGAACCCAAATCCCTGCTCTCATAGAGCTCTTCAATTTTTGTAAAAATAATGTTCACTAAGTCATAGAGCTACCACAACTTTAACTTACCTTTGTAATACCAAGAACAACATCTATGGATGTAACAAAAGGGTTTGATGACCCAGTTAACTCACATCCAACCACCTCTGGTAAAGTAAGAGAAACTGGCAGACCAAGCATAACTGCTTCTGTTTCAATGCCTCCAACCCCTAACGTAATAAAGACAGGTATATTAGCACAGTATATTTAAAGATAATTTATCTCTGTAACATCTGAATCTCTAGGTGTTTCATGAGTTTATCTTACACAGTACTTTACAGAGTTGCTGTATTGCTATTAATGTGGACACCGAACCCAAGGCTTCCCAAAAGAAATGATTCCACTCGCATGGTCGAAAAACTTATTTTACCTTCATATTCAAAGTAAAATATTAGTTTTAAGTATATTCAAGTTAAAATATTAGTTTAAGTATTCATTATGTTAGGCACCGTACTGTATTCAAGATACAGATATAAACAGAATCCAGTCCCTGCCAATCTCACCAAGTTCAGTCTAATGAAAAAGGACAAAAAAATCAACAATTACAACACCCTGTGAAAGAGAAGTTTACAAAGTGAGGTACACTGAACTCAGCAAGGGAGTTAAGACTTTCAGAAGATAACTGAGGCCAGTCTTGGATGAGTTAATAGTAGCCACATTTCAACAAAGTCATGGTCGGCAGAATGGAACATTCTTCCAGAAGAAATAGCCTATGCAAACTCATGGAGTATAAAAGAGCATAGCTAGCTGGGCTCAGTGGCTCATGCCTATAATCCCAGCACTTTGGGAGGTCGAGGTGGGTGGATCACTTAAGACTAGGAATTCGAAACCAGCCAGGCCAACATAGCAAAACCGTATCTCTACTAAAAATACAAAAATTAGCTGGGCGTGGTGGCACGTGCCTGTAGTTCCAGCTACTTGGGAGGTTGAGGCACAAGAATTGCTTGAACCCAGGAGGTAGAGGCTGCAGTGAGCCAAGACTGCGCCACTGCACTCCAGCCTGGGTGACAGAGCAAGATGCTGTCTCCAAAAAAAAAAAAGAAAAGAGACAGCCCACGTAAGTAAAGAAATGACTAGTCTCTAAGATGGGTGTGGGTAAGTGGCTAAAGGGACACCAGAGGTTGTGAAGGGCCTTGTATAAAATGGCAAGAAATCTGGACTTATAAAGAAGACCAGGAGAAGCCACAAAAGTACCTTACACAAAGAAGCAACCTTTGTAGACGTATCATCATCATCATTCAATTACTTCACAAATGGTAGTGCTGTGCTAGACAATGTGTAAATTTCTTTTCATAAATCCTCTTTTACAACACTGATCACAAACTCTCGATTAGGATTTTGTTGTTGCTGCTGCTATTACAGATGAAAAACACAGAGCCTCAAAGAGGCTATAAAAACTCAATAATTTATGTTCTTTTACAATGTTCTTGACATCCTTACCCACAAGAAATGAAATATATTTAGTCATTTACTTACCCCACCCCAGAATCCCTAAACCATTCACCATCGTTATGTGTGAATCTGTGCCGACTACACTGTCTGGGAAGAGGAGGTCCTTTTCTTCAAAAACCACTCTTGACAAATATTCTAAGTTTACTTGATGAGCCATTCCAGTTCCAGGAGGGATTACTGCCACATTCTTAAAAACTCTTGAACTCCACTATATTTTGTTTAAATTTAAGAAATACAAATGTTAGTATATAAATTTGTGCTCACAATCAAGGTGTAATATTATCACTAAAAATATTTTAACTAATGTTCAATACGGTAAATACGAAGTTCATATCACATAGTTAAAAACAAATATACAGATACTGAACCTAAATATATTTTTTATTAAGACAAAATTAATTTAGGTCAAATAAAAATGTTCAAAAAGTCCAGACAAATGGCAGTATTCAATTGTGTTCCAAAGATTCTCAGGAATGAGAAGAAAGAAAGGCTCAATGTACAAGGCCCTCCCTCCAAGCTCTCTGTCCTAAACTAGAGCCACTGTTTTCATCTTTCTCTACACAATAGGGTTTCCAATTAAGATTTCATTTGAGGAACAAAAGCGTTCTACTACTATAAAACCTTTAGAAACTACTAAAGTGGCCAGGCAGAGTGGCTCATGTCTGTGATCGCAGCACTTTGGGAGGCCGAGGCAGGCAGATTGCTTGAGGCCAAGAGCTCAAGACCAGCCTGGCCAACATGGCAAAACCCCGTCTCTACTAAAAATACAAAAATTAGCCAGGCAGTGGTGCACACCTGCAATCCCAGCTACTCAGGAGGCTGAGGCATGAGAATCGCTTGAACCCAGGAGGCGGAGGATGCAGTGAGCCAAGATCACACCACTGTACTCCTGTCTGGGCAATAGCAAGACTCTTCCTCAAAAATAAATAAATTAATTAATAAAATAATAAATAGGCACGGTGGCTCATGCCTATAGTCCCAGCACTTTGGGAGGCCGAGGCAGGCAGATTGCCTGAGGCCAGGGGTTCAAGACCAGCCTGGCCAACATGGTGAAAACCTATCTCTACTAAAAATACAAAAATTAGCCAGGCGTGGTGATGTGCGCCTGTAATCCCAGCTACTCAGAAGGCTGAAGCAGGAGAACTGCTCGAACCCGGGAGGTGGAGGCTGCAGTAAGCTGAGATCACGCCACTGGACTCCAGCCTCGGTAACAGGGCGAGATTCTGTCTCAAAAAAAAAAAAAAGAAAAGAAAAGAAAAAGAAACAACTAAAGATATAAAAATTGTACCTATCATTAGTTTACATATTACAATACAAAAATTTCCCTGAATCATTTATACCTTAAAAAACTGAAGCCTCTCTCGATTTCTGCCGAATTCTACTTCTTGATTTTTTAACACTGTTTCAGGTCTAAAAGGAAGAAGAGCTGGCATTAAATGTATGTATTACAAAAAAGACTTGCCTTGTTTCTTTCTAAGTCATCATTCTTAGGCATATATATACAAATATATTCTTAAAATCCTTGGAAGAACTATTTACTAGGTTTCTCAGAATTATTTTCTTTTTCAACAAAGTTCTGCTTTAAAATAGCACACCAGAAAGCTACAAAAATGAGTTGTATTTTACTGAGTGTAAGAAAGCCTCATTACACCAATGTCCAAAACTGTACTTAAGTGATAACAAAAATACACTTCGTTGGGTTATCCACTGCAAGAAAAGAGGAAAGCAGTAGTTTCAACGACAAGCATGTACTTTCCTCTCCACCTGGCTCTTGTGCCAATTAAACTAGGAGATGGGCGCTGATTATTTCTATGCAGCATTGACGAACAACATCTCAACATCATTTTAGAGTTTAAAAAGAGCTTTTGGCAAAAATCTTTCATTCATCTCATACCAAAAGAAGGCTCTACTTTATGTCTAAGTAGCAGTTCACTTTACATGGATTATAAATGTAGTTTACATGAATTATTTAAACTAAGAGACAAAAATAATTGACCCCTAAGCAGTAGGACAGTACCATTTTTAGAAAATTATTTTTATCTAATAGTTATTTTTAAAAATTATTTCAAACAGCTTTAAGCTGCTTCTTTTACCTGCCAGCTGGTGACTGGGTGTTGACTAGAATATCAATATAACTTAAATTATACATGTCCTCCAGGGACCAGATAATTAGTCCAGATAATTACAGTTGTTTAATTGTCAACCTTTTTTTTTTTTTTTAGACGGAGTTTCGCTCTTGTTGCCCAGGCTGGAGTGCAATGACATGATCTCGGCTCACCACAACCTCCGCCCCACCGGGTTCAAGCGATTCTCCTACCTCAGCCCCCTAAGTAGCTGGGATTACAGGTATGCGCCACCACACCCGGCTAATTTTGTATTTTTAGTAGAGATGAGGTTTCTCCATGTTGGTCAGGCTGGTCTCAAACTCCCGACCTCAGGTGATTGATCCACCCGCCTCAGCCTCCCAAAGTGCTGGGATTACAGGTGTGAGCCCCCACACCTGGACAACTTTTTTTTTTTTTTTAAACAAAGATTACTTTAATAATTAATAGTTGAGTCATCTTTTGAAGCCAAGCATATCTTAGTGAGATTTTTCTCAGGGCTTCAGGGAAAACAGCTTTCTGAGCCACTCCAATTATTTTACCTTCCAATAGCACTTATGGCTACAAAGTACCATACAAACATTTATTGGCTCATAACCTGACTTCAAACTAGGGGGTAATCTGAAGTGCCAAAGATTATGCTCTCATCTTTCGACTCAACTTCTTAAGTCAATAATTAATACTTCATTGACATATTAAAAGATACCAATGAGTCACTACTATCACATAGCCAGGAACTACAATATAATCTATGTTAATACTTTGTAATTCGGAGTCAAAATTATGGGGAAATGTTACGGCAGATTGGATTTTTAGAAATAAAAATATAGCACTAAGCACTTACGATGTGCCAGTTATAAAAAGAAACAAAAACTAAAGAAATCAATGATTTTGAATCAATAAATCTTCCTTTTCGGGAAATTAATTTCTGTATAAGAGGTGTTAATCTCAAAAGTCAACATGCTCCTAACAACCAGGACAACTAGGCAACAGGAACAAGAAAGTGATTACATAAAACTGTCAAAATTTGATGGCAAAAGACTCACAGATTATACTGAATCCTTAGAAAGGAAGAGCACACGAGGTCACTATAACCTGTGGCTTTATAAAAATATTAAGCCCAAAATTTTAGAACTAGGCAGAATTTGGAAGATCCAGTCAGGGACAAAGGAATTAATGTATTATTTGGTACTTATGATAAATGAATGGACATTACTCTTAGCTACTCTAAATCTTAAATGTGTTAAACGTTTTAAAACCTAAAGTGTAAGTAATTTTTTACTAAATTAAAAAAAAAAAAGCCAGGTGGAGTGCCACATGCCTGCAGTCCCAGCACTTTGGGAGGCCAAGGTGGGATGACTGCATGAGCCCAGTTCAAGACAGCCTGGGCAGCATAGTGCCCATCTCTACCTCCAAAAAAGGTAGATAAAATTAGTCAGGCCTGACAGCGTGTGCCTGTAGTCCCAGCTACTCTGGAGGCTGAGGTAGGAGGATCACTTAAGCCTAGGAGTTGGAGGCTGCAGTGGGCTATAGATAGTGCCACGGCACCTCAGCCTGGGTGACAGAGAGAGACCCCCATCTCAAAAAAAGAGACAGTTTACTAACAATGGGATAAATTGTTATATTTTACATGAATTATTTAAACTAAGACAAAAACAATTCACATAACTCTCTTAAAAATAAAAAGATGGCTGGGCACAGTGGCTCATGCTTACAATCCCAGCACTTTGGACAGCCAAGGTGGAAGGATCACCTGAGGCCAGGAGTTCGAGACCAGTCCGGGCAACACAGTGACACCCCCTGTATACAGAAAAAATTAGCCAGGCATGGTGGTGCATGCCTGAAGTTCCAGCTGCTTGGGAAGCTGAGGTGGGAGGATCACCTGAGTCCAAGAGGTCGAGACTGCGGTGAGCCATGCTCATGCCACTGCACTTCAGCCCAGGCAATAGAGTGAGACTCTGTCTCAAAACAAAACAAAACAAAACAAAACAAAAAAACCCACTTTGGAAGGTCAAGGCAGACAGATCGCTTGAGCCAAAGAGTTTGAGACCAGCATGGGCAACACAGTGAGACCCTGTCTCTAAAAATAAACAAATAAATTTTAAAAGTTTGGAAACTTTATACTATATATTTTAAAAAGCTGTATGACTCCTTTTTTTTTTTTTTCCCTAAGACAGAGTCTTGCTCTGTCACCCAGGCTGGAGTGCAGTGGCGTGATCTCGGCTCACTGTGATCTCTGCCTCCTGGTACAAGCGATTCTCGTGCCTCAGCCACCCAAGTATCTGAGATTACAGGTACCTGCCACCATGCCTGGCTAATTTTGTATTTTTAGTAGAGATGGGGTTTCGCCATGTTTGCCAGGCTGGCCTCGAACTCCTGACCTCAGGTGATCTGCCTGCCTTGGCCTCCCAAAGTGCTGGAATTCCAGGCATGCGCCACCACACCTGGCCATAGAACTCTTTTTCTTATTTAAAAAAATTAACCATTAGGAAATCTAGCCAAATCCTAGGAACAGAATTCTTTTCTAGGCATGTTTACTACTTTACATGTTACCATACAGGAAATCACTTATTTAAAAGGACTTACTAGATTTGAAACATAAAAAACAAAAATTTTATTGTTAACATAGGGCTTTTTTTTTTCTGTCACGCCCAGGCTGGAGTGCAGTGGCATGATCTTGGCTCACTGCAACCTCCACCTCCTGGGATCAAGAGATTCTCCTGCCTCAGCCTCCTGAGTAGCGGGACCACAGGGGCACGACACCACACCCAGGTAATTTTTTGTAGACACAGGGTTTCACCAATGCTGCCCACGCTGGTCTCAAACTCCTGAGCTCAAGCGATCCACCTGCTCTGGCCTCCCAAAGTGCTAGGATTACAGTCGTGAGCCACCACGCCCAGCCAACATAGAGCTCTTAATGCGACAGGAAAAGATAGGAAATCCTCTAGTAGGAAAAAAATGTTAAAAATATATACAGGGAATTAACATAAGAAATATGAATGACTAACGAGTATATGAATGGTACAAATATACTAAAATAAAAATTTTAGTTTAAAATGAGACCCCATTTTTCTGCTTAGTCAAAAAGATGAATTCTATTTACAGATAAATCTTAAGAAAAGTTTGCTTTCTTAGTAATGGTAAAAGAGAATGGTACTTAGAGATCACCATTTTTACAAAATTTACTTCTTTTAGTATAACAGGAAATACATATAAAAATTCAATCCAGTACTTAAGTGTGAAGGTAACATAATATTAATTGGGTGGGAAGGAGAGTAAATTTGATTTTCTTAACTGGAAAATAACCTGGTATTAATAAACATTAAGAAAAACAATCTCATACTCAGGCACTGGTTGCAAATGAAAAGGACACAGGATGGGTGTATTCTCAATCTGCGAAGAAAATGTTCCTGAGTTTCGGCCTAGTTCTCCAGAATCACAAGATCCTCGGCAGGTAGTCTGGCCTCTGCAGGGAAGCTTCTTAGGCTGCACTTTAAGTGGAGAGAGCTTTCCTGCTTTCTGCAGGTCACCACCTCCAGGATTTGGTGCATTCTGTATTGCACTGTCATTCCAAAAAGAAAACAAAATAAAGCCATTTAAAAGGGACACAAATTTAGCTCTTAAAAAAAAATGCACACTAGCAACGCTATCTGGAGGTAACTGAATGATGTTTGAAGGCTAATGTATCATTTAACTCAGGTTTCAAAGGCAAATCTCAGATTATATATATATATAAAAAGAAACAGGTCATTTAAATTTACAAAAATGAAAACAGAATTCTAAGTGTCCAGTAAAATCACTTTCATATACTCTACCAATTTAAATAACTTTTAGCAAGTAGTGAAACAGATTTTTCCCCCTAACAACTTAAAAGAAATTTAGAGCTACAGTTTATCTCGAGGGCAAAACCTCTCTCATGGGCTACAACAAATTGCAGTCTTATTCCACTACTCCAAGGAATGTTTTAAAAAAGTTACTTTATGGCAACAGAAATATGTCTTCTCTAGTTTGGTCTTGGTCAAAGGGGCCTTATAAATACAAGAAACTTATTTCAGTGGAAGGAAAATAGAGCTTTAGTGAGTTCAATGTTTTTAATCACCAAATAATTAAAAACATTCATGGCTCACATGTTTCGATTCTTTCTGAAAGACAAGTAGGTTAAAAAACAAAAAAAGAAACAAAGACTGATTTCAGAGGTTCACTCCAAAAAGCAGGTCCTAGGCTTATTCATTTCTATCAAAAACGGCAGCAGAAACACGCAAATATGAAAAAAAACCCACCATCCCATAAACTTTTCACCAGTTTTAGCTTTTATATACTAGCCAATACTAAATTTAGCATACTTTTCTCTGCCATAAATTATCTCTATTCCTTTTCCTCTACATGACACATTTCCAGCCAATTAACTTGCATGGCTGTCTATAAATATCTGCATTGAAGTACCATTTACTGAAGTCAATCTGTAAAGAATGGTCAACTGTAAGATCTGTCGGACAAGCAGGATGGACTTTCTTAGGATCACCTCCAAGAGTTTTCACTGCCTCCCTCATAGCAGCAAAATCCACCATTGCTGGTATTCCACTAAAAAATAAAGAATGGTCAAATTATAGTCCAAATTGTTTTTTATACATGCTTAATAAATGATAAGTATAAACTTTTTCATTTTCATATTTTAAAAAGTATCCCTGTCTAGTTTACATTCATTTTTCATAATGTACTTTATAAGTTAGAAGTATCCTGTTTAATGAGAATTAACATTAAACATTATCTGAGAACTGAAGTACTTGGGCAAATATGCCAAAAAAAATTAGAGACAATTTTTGAGGCATAAGCGAACTTCAGGGAAAATACCTGTGAAACTCTTTTGCCATGTATTTTTTTGATGCACCCACCTCTTACCCTAGTTCCAGCCCCTTCCCCCTAGTGCCTTCATGTTACCCCAAAGCTATCCACAGTAGCTTTTTCCATTTTACATTCATCTACCCATCTATCCAGCCAACTATATAACAAGCATTTACCAAATGCCTTCAGTGTGCTAGACACCAATGGTACAAGGCCAAATAAGACATAGTTCTGGCTCTCAAAAAAATTTTAGGGAAGATAATGATTAAAGAATAGTATCGTAAGTGCTATAATAGCTGCATACAATAACAGCTTGAGCCCAGGAGGTCGATGCTGCAGTGAACTATGATCACGTCACTGCACTCCAGCCTAGGTGACAGAGTGTGACTGTATCTCAAAATAACATCAAGTTTTCATTATGTTAAGTTTGAGAAACCTATTGGCTATGTGGAAATCATAAGCACGTAGTTAAGCAAAAGCAGTTTCTGAATAAATGGTGTAAGAAATACCATTTATTTCTTATGCGGCTATGTATCGTAAGTACTGTAATAACAGCATACATAGGGCACAAAGAGCTGTGGCACACAAACCAGATTTGAGTGGGTGGGTGAAGAGGATGTTCCAGCTAACCCTTATGCCTCTTTCAAAACTCAGCTCAAGGTTAACTCTTCCAATAAATAATCCTTGGACACCCAGATCAGGCAAAATCTTTCAGAGTATAGTAAAGGCTCTGGATTTTAAGTGTGATGGAAGCCAACTGGTACATGGAGGGATAATATGACTTAACATTTGTAACCAAGTCACTCCATCTACTGTGTAAAGAACAGACTGTTGATTGCAAGTGTGACAGCAAGGATACCAGTTAAGAGACTATTGCAGTTATAGTCCAGGTTAAGAGAGAATGGGACTAGAACCACAATGACAGTGATAGAGATGGAAAGAAATAATTGGACACAAGATATATTTAAAAGGTAGCACTGACAGAGCTTGCTGATAGACTGGGTTAGAGGGTATTAAAGAAAGAGAAAAATCAAGGCTAACTCCCAGATTTGAAGCCTAAACAAATGAGAGTGTATGGTGCCATTTACTATAACAGAAAAGACTTGGAAAGAAATAGGTGAGTTGAGATAGACAATCAAAAACTCAAGTTTTGATGGCTGGGTACGGTGGCTCATGCCTGTAATCCCAGAGCTTTGGGAGGCAGAGGCAGGAGGATCGCTTGAGCCCAGGAAGTTGAGGCTGCAGTGAACTATGACTGCATTACTGCACTCTGGCCTAGGTGACAGAGTGAGACTACCTCAAAATAAAATCAAGTTTTCAATATGTTAAGTTTGAGAAACGTATTGAGAGATCATAAGAAGGTAGTTAAGCAAAAGCAGTTTTTGAATAAATGGTATACAAAACAGTGCCTAATTTTTAATGAATTGCTTCAGTTTAAAAAGGGCAAAATTTTTAAGTTTATAAACCTTAAAAAAAAAAAAAAAAACCAACAAAAAAAAAACAAAAAACAGAGCCATCCATTAGGGAGTCTGAATTTTTATTTTATTTTTTATTTTTAGAGACAGGGTCTTGCACTGTCACCCAGGCTGGAGTGTAGTGGTGTGATCACAGCTCACTACAGCCTCAACCTCCTGGGCTCAAGTAAACCTCCCACCTCAGCCTCCAGAGTAGCTGCGACTACAGGCATGCACCATTACATTCGGCTAATTAAAAAAATTTTTTTGTACAAACAGGGTCTCACTATGTTGCCCAGACTGATTGCAAACTCCTGGGCTCAAGTGATCTTCCTGCCTTGGCCTCCCAAAGTGCTGGGATTAGAGGTATGAACAACCACACCTAGGCAAGAGTCTGGATTTTAAAAAGGAAACACACTCTAAGAGTTCATTCACAAAAAATAAACCCATTACTCACGTAAAATCTTGAAGAAGAACACGGGCAGGGAAAAAGGGCACTTCAACATTGCTTTGTTTGGTTTTCCAGTCTAAAATGTTCATAACATCTTCCTTCTTCATTAAAAAGCCATCACAATTTCGTACAGCAGCTTCCAACAAGACCCGTATTGAGTAAGGCAGAACATCTGATTCAAGAAAATATTACTATTAATAAGCAAACAGTCATACCTATATACTATTTAAAAAATGCCACAGCAAAAAGTTAGACAAAGACAAAAATGCACTGTTTTCTCAATTTAAACAATTCATTTTTAGTCTGACAAACTAGAGTATAACACCATTCATGTTAACATCAGGTGTTTTGTAACTGACTTTCCTGTACATAACCTCAAAGCCTTGAAAAAAGCAGAGATAAAAACCTTCATACAAGAGCTGCATTAATTTAGGAGTATCGTACTACAACTATGACAAATACTTCACATTCAAGGAATTCACAGAAAAACTAAAAAGCACAGAATATCAGAATTCAATTCAATAATGCAGACATCCCCTAGTATGGCAAAAAGAAAATGATTAAACTGTATAAAAGTCTGTAATAAATTTGAAATATTTCCATCAAAAATGATTAAAGTTTAAAAGTAAATTGGAATGCCTGAGTGAGTAAAATTCATTTCATGAAAACTTTGATTCACTCTTAATTACTTCAAGGACACAATTGAGAAAGTGATTTCAATATTTTAAAATTTTCAATCATATTAAATTCTCACATCAGATTGTGCCACACAACAGTGTTTCCTTAGGATTTAAAGAGAAGACTGAATTAATATGGGGTTAGTTGAATAAATCACTGTAATCCACACAATGAATTACCATGCAGCTGTTTAAAGGAGTGAAGAGTTACATGCTGATAAAGAGTGAGCTCCAGAATATCTATCATTAAGAGAAAAAGCAGGGCAGAACAGTGTTTATAGTATGCTAACTTTCCTGTAAGAAAGGGAGTTTAAAAACATATCCATAATATATTATTTTAAAATAATTAAACATAAGATCATCAAATGTGTATTATGAGAAATATAATTTTAAAAATATATTAGCATGCATATTTTAGTAAAAAGAAACAACGAAAGGATAAACAAAAAAACTAAGCATATATCTCACACAGTATTTCCACTGTACTTCCTTACTGGGAGTACCTTCTTGGTACTAAGTACAAAAAGAATCACAAAGAAAGAAAACTATATTCAGTCATTAGTGCTGCTATTCAGAGATTGTGATTGGTGTAACAAGCAGCAAGCAAAAAAGTACTTTTTGTTACTATGGTTTCAAGAGCATAGAAGTATAAAATGAGAGTAGCTAATGAGAACTAAAGTAACACTAAGTATTTTTTTGTTATTTCACAGGAGCGTTTGCATTTCCTGCTCACTGGGTGAGGTGGAGGGGGACGAGGAGGAAGAAGTATGCAGAGAGAAGACTTCTGTGCCTGTGAGTTACATTAGTTCAGATTGTCTAACCATTGTTCTATATATGTAATTTAGTTAATACTGTTGTGTGTAAAGGATAAACAACTCCTAAGGCTCAAAGTATGTTAAAAGTAGAGGCAGTAAAATAATTCGTTTTTAAACATCCTTTTTTTTAGGAAGGCCTGTCTTCTGGGAGTGGTATTTGTTAACCTACTTCTTAGAGCTAGATGTAGTAATGTACTTAGTCACTGAAATGATAGAAGAGGGAAAAGGGGTGAAGGGTAAGGCTCTTGACTAGTGTCTCCATATCCAGAGGACAGGCTTTAGATTTTAACCATAGGTCTCTATGTGCATTTTTGGTAACGCATCTGTTTATTGTGAACAAAGTTCAATCTTTATTTTGCAACATCTAAGCTTTATAGATGTCCTGAGGTGACAATGTATGATAAAAAGCAGAAATAGTGAGTTAGCCAATTTGTAAATATCTTGGTATAATTGATGGAAAAGATGCATCTTGAACATGGAACTGTTAAACCACCTAGGTAGCGTGTATCAGGACCCATTCAATAGGTTGGCAGCCGAACGGCAGAAGGTAGCTTTGGGGTTCTGAACTAATAAATGTTCATGATATGTGAAAAAGCATGATACATACTGTATGATCTCAATCACATAAAAATGGATGTTATGTATATACACACACAAGACCTAGAAGGGCATGTCAAACTGCTTATGATTGTGGATGACTCTGTTCCTCATTTCTTGTGTTTTTCAGTTTCCAATAGCGCACGTTAATTTTTTTTTAAATGAAGCTTATTTTTAAAATCTGGAAAAAAAAATCACAGTAGCCAAGTTAAGTCCTTAAATTTCAATTATAAACATGGATACGAACTCACGATTTATTTTTCTCTTCCTAAAAATTAGGTATTTTCTAGCTCTGTCACTGAAAACGCCTAGAATAACAACCCAACAGTAACAAACCCTTAACAACTGTTTGTTGTTTCTAAACACTATTTCCTAAACACACACAACGGAATAGTTTTTCGGAGAAATGACTGATTCTAATCTGGAGAAGGATTTGTACAAAATGAGCCTGGGATATCTTGTGTCCGAAACCAAAGAAGTTATCAAAGACTAATGGGGACACTAACGGGTCAATTTGAGCATCAAAATGAGTAATAACTATAATTCACCAAAATACATCAAATATATAAATAGCCCTTAGTTCATGACTCTTAAAAAACCTTTCATTGATCACCAATGAAAGTTGCTAGGGCATCAACTCATTACTCTGAAAACTGATAAATAAAGGGGGAAAAATCAATAGTTAATATTATCTTTCCTTCTTTCAGGTAACCAAATAGAGTACTTTGTTATAGAAGAATTACAGCTAGTAAATGTGGAAGAAATGATGTAATTTGAAAGATCACCAATGTGCAACATCTAATGAAATAATGGATCTAGATAATGGTCACAAATGGGTGCTAAAATCATTAGGATTTATGTGGATGGAGAGCTTACAAGCTGGTAACACTCATACAACTTAGCATCACCAAAAGTAAGATATTAGAGATATTATTTGCCTCCTGATGAAACAAAAAACTACATGTTCCAACTAGGAAGTGTTCTTGCAAAAATAAGGACATAAATAAACCTGAATCTAATTAAACCTCTAGCTCTAACTTCCAGTTAACTGGAAACATGGGGGTTAGTAGGAAAGTAAAATGAAACCCCAAAGAAGCTATCAGCCAAATCTAGAATGTGGGACATCCTACAGGATAAAGAACCTAGGTTTTTCAACATAAAAATGGTATGAAAAAAGAGGAGAGGAAGACTATTACAGATTACAAGAAACTTAAAAGACATAACTAAATACTGTGTTGGCCCTATTTGGATACTGTTTCAACAAACCAAAAGTAAAAATGTATTTTTGAGACAACCAGAAAAATAAGAATATGAACTCAGTTTTAGATTTTATTAAGTGGCCGGGCACGGTGGCTCACTGCCTGTAATCGCAACATTTTGGGAGGCCGACGCGGGTGTATTACTTGAGGTCAAGAGTTACAGACCAGCCTGACCAACCTGGCGAAACCCTGTCTCTACTAAAAATACAAAAATTAGCCAGGCATGGTGGCATGCACCTGTAATCCAAGCTATTCAGGAGGCTGAGGCTCAAGAATTGCTTGAACCTGGGAGGCAGATTCTACACTGAGCGGAGACCTTGCCACTGCACTCCAGCCTGGGCAACAGAGCGAGACTCTGTCTCAAATAAAAAAAAAAAAAAAACCAAAACAAAAAACCCAATTATATTAAGGGATTACCTAATTTTGTTAGGTGTAACAATGGCACTGTGATTTTTTAAAAGTCCTTTTATATACCAGCTATGCATATGGAAGAATATTTACAGGTTAAAATAGGGTGAAATATACGAAACAAAAGATTGGCAAAATGCTGATAAATGGCTGACAATTACATGGTAGGTTATAAAAGTATTCTCATCCTACTTTTTTTTTCCCGTTAAGAATATACTTATTGGCCAGGTATGGTGGCACATACCTGTAATCCCCGCATTTTGGGAGGCCAAGGTTGGGGGATTGCTTGAGTCCAGGAGATCAAGACTAGCCTGGGCAACATGGTGGAAACCCCATCTCTACTAAAAATACAAAAAACTAGCCAGGTATCCTGGTGTGCGGGTGTGGCTCCAGCTACTTGTGAGGCTGAGATGGGAGACCACCTGAGGCTGGGAAGTCAAGGCTGATCTTGCCACTGCACTCCAGCCCGGGCAATGGGAGTGAGACCCTGTCTCAAAAAACAAAACGAATATATTTATTGACTTTTCTAGTATGTTCCAGCACTAGGTGAACAAATGAGACGTGGTATCTGCTCTTACGAAGCTGGAGCCTACTAGGAGATTCAGACCATAAACAAGTAAACAAACAAATATTTAGAAACAGTGGCAGGTGCTATGAGGGAAGTAAGTAGGGTTTAGGACAGAAAATAACACCCTTAGATGGGGTGAGTGGTGAAGGCACCTCTGAGAAAGCGTGACGACCAGCTGGGAATGGTGGCTCATGCTTGTAATCCTAGCACTTTGGGAGGAGAGGCTGGAGGATCATTTGAGGTGAGGAGTTTGAGACTAGCCTGGCCAACATAATGAGAGGCTTAATTTTTTTAGAGTAGTTGTAGGTTCACAGCAAAACTTAGAGGAAGGTATAGAGATTTCCCATATACCCCCTACTCCCACACGTACGTAGCCTCCCACACTATCAACATTCCCCACCAGAGCTGTATATTTATTACAATTGATGAACCTATATCAACATATCACAATCACCCCAACCCCACAGTTTACATTAGGGTTCACTCTTAGTGTTGTATATTTCCCTACTTTCATGTTTGAAATTTTTCACACACAAAGACTCATAAAGTTGTACGTAAAGTAGAAAAAGGACTACAGTATCAGAAATACTAGATTCAAAGCCTGTATTTACTACAGGTATGGCCTTTGGAAAGTGACTAAGTTGATAAATTTTCTCACTAAAATGGGACTGTCAGCTACCTAACAGAGATGTGAAGAATATCTTTCTTACCTCATCTATCTAGTTAGTACATGTAAAGCTCTCAAATTACAATAAATAGTTGGCACTTAACCAATATTAGTTTCCATCCTTACTTCAATCAGAAACATAAAAAGTCCCCCAAACAAAGGGGAATTACAGGGGAAAATTTTTTTTTAATAGAACATTTGGAGATAATGAAAAGGAAAATATTATCACAGAAATTATATACAAGATTAACCTTTTATTTAGATAATTATTATGGAAAAACAATCTCAGGAATATTTTTTGTTTATAAAAGTTATAAACCCACTAGAAAAAAAGTGACAGGGTGAGGCAAAGCCAACAAAATTTTGAAAAACAGAGTGTTACTAGATGGATGACTGGTAATGGACTGAGCAGAACAGAGGAGAGACAGCTGAAACTTAAATGTCTACATGCGGGAAAGGCAAGCAGAAACAAAGTTAGGAAATCAGGATTGCCTGAGATTTCTTATGAGGAGTGTTAAAAGCTAGCAGACAATGGAAAAATGCCTTCAAAATTCCAAATGAAAATAATTTCCAATCAAGAAATTTACACACAGGAAAACTATCAATTAATGAAGCAAGGTCTCAAAAGTGTATTTCTCAGGCATCCTTTTTTAGGAAGCTAGTGGAGGACACGCTCTATAAAATCAGAGAGTAAACAAAAAACAGAAAACCACTAAATCTTGGAAAGTCTCCAAAACAAAGAGAGAGCAGACTCTTCTACAACAACGGCTGTGCAAGCTACAATGCGGTCAGTCCCAGATGGACCAGAAGATGAAGTCCAGATAGCATGTCATCAACAGAAGAAAAAAAAATAACCGATAGATTACATGATTATACCAGGAGGAGGAATTTAGTTCTTTTGGAGAGTTCAGAGATGATTTATTCATAAGGACATAGAATACTGAGCAAACAAAAAAAGGCAATCCATTAATCCCAGGAAAAATACAAAATTATATGAGAGATAAGATACAATCATCATTTACTACAGGGATTGACTAAGAACATTTATAGTCATAATAACATAAATGCTGAACGTTGATTCCACCAAAAATTATGAGTTGCATAAATATACAGAAGAAGTGCCAAATTACCATTTTCACAGTACAAAACTACTAAAGTCTAAAATTGGAAAATCAAGAAAGGGTAGTATAAGAAGGACAATTTAACAACATGGAGGAAATTACCAGAAGAAACAGTCAAGAGAATTGAAAATAGTATTCTCTGGGGAGTAGAAATTGGGGACAGGGCAAAGGCTACTGTTTCAGTTATAACTTAACAAGTAGGGTTTTAAAAACTTCTTATTTAAAAATTAAAAAGCAATCATCAAATAAGAGTGCTATGAGAAAACACTAATCACAAATATATTTTATTTTTTTGAGACAAGGACTTGCTCTGTCGCCCAAGCTAGAGTGCAGTGGCATGATCATGGCTCACTACACCCTTGACCTCCTGGGCTTGGGCAATCCTCCCACCTCAGCCTCCAGAGTAGCTGAGCTACAGGCGTACACCACTATGCCCAGCTGATTCTTGTAATTTTTTTTGTAGAGATGGGGTTTCGCCATGTTGCCCAGGGAGTTCTCGAACTCCTGGGCTCAAGCAATCCTCCCACCTTAGCCTCCCAAAGTACTGGAATTACAGGCATAAGCCACCACACCTGGTCCCACAAATGTTAACTCAACATTTTGTCATGAAGAAGCACCAACTATCTCAAATTTGTCTAAATTTGTAAAAGTAATGACTAGAGACCTACTGCCAGGGAAGATGCAAATGAATAAAAATACTACTCTCTCTCAAAACAAAAACAAAATTTCTTATTTCTCCCTGTGGTAGCCAATCGCCAAGATGATATCAATAATACTTGCCTTCTGATAGTCATGCTGTCATATAATCTGTACTGAAATCAGTTCTGCTTGTCTGACTCAATAGAGTATGGCAGAGATGACAGTGTGAGCCTTCCAAAGCTGGGCTATAAAAGTATTTTGGCTTCAACCTTCCTCTCTTAGATTACTCAGTGAAAAGCCGGCAGCCTATTATGAGACTACTGAGCAGCACTGAGGAGAGGCCCTTATGGAAAAGAACTGAAGCCTCTCCATCATCAGGCAGCGCCAGCCTGTCAGCCATGTGAGTGAGGCCTGGGGCCAGGACTATGGACTAAGCCACTGCAAACTCCTGACCTACAGAAACTGTGACTGTCATAAATATTTACTGTTGCTTTTGGTTTGTTATGCAGTAATAGATAACAAATATTTTTTCTTCCTCAACTTTTCCAACAATATTATCTGCAGTTGTTTATTTAGGACTAAGGGGAAGATACAGAGGTGCTTTATATAAATTATTCCATTTAACCCTTAAATTAAACCTACAGGTAGATATTCCAGTAGAAGAGTTAGAACAAGAGACAGTAAATTAACAGATGTGAAAAATGGACATATGCTCTGGTTTTTTGTTTTTTTTTTTAATAGAGATGGGATCTTCCTATGTTGCCCAGGATGGTCTCCCAACTTCTGGCCTCAAGCAATCCTCCAGTCTTGGCCTTCCAAAGTGCTGAGATTAAAGGCAAGAGACACCATGTCCGGCCTTGGTTTGCTTTTTCAACCATATTAATTCTACGTCCCCACTTTCAAACAGGTATAAAGTTCAGGAAGGCCCATTTATTCCCTTTCTTCCTCCCTATTCTCCCCATCTGACCTCTACATACGCTCTTATGCTCCAACTATACCATCTTGCAAGCTTCCTAAACTTCAGAACCTCTCTGATCCCCACTCTTACCACATCTGTTCTTCAATACTGTGGGGACTTTCTCTTTACTCATTGGCACCAACCTATCCACGCTTTCCTTACTTAGGCAGTTAGGGTCAATGTGGTTCAATCTCTCACTTCCCCAAACCCTACAGTTATTTCCTCTTTGTTCTTTTACCCCATTTGCCCAAGAAAACACCAATCCTGTTCTTTTTTCACCCCACCCCCGCAGCTGGTCCACTCCACGTCACCTCCCTGCTTAAGAACTATTCTCTCTTTTTTAAAACTAACTTTACTGGCTGGGCACAGTGGCTCATGCCTGTAATCCCAGCACTTTGGGAGGCCAAGGTAAGAGGATTGCTTGACCCTAGGAATTTGGACAACCTGGGCAACATAACAAGATCATCTCTACAAGAAAATAAAAAATTCATCAGGCGCAGTGGTGTGCACCTGTGATCCTAACTACTAAAGAGGCTGAAGCGGGAGGCTCCCTTGAGCCCAGGAGGTCAAGGCTGCAGTGAGCTGTGATCACGCCACTGCACTCCAGCCTGGGCGACAGAGTAAGACCCTGTCTCTAAATAAATACATAATAAAACAAGTCCTAAGTTTATTAAGGCATATCGTATATATCTTATAATTTATCCTTTCAAAGTGTATGATTTAGTGATTTTTGTAAGTAAGTTTACCAAGTTGTACAATCAACATCATAATCAGTTTTAGAACATTTTCATCATCCCAACAGATCTCTCCCGCCTATTTACTGTTAATCCCTCTCCCCCTCCTCTCTAACCCAAGAAACCACCAATCTACTCTTTGCCTTTCCTGGGCATTTCATATGAATGAAATCATAAAATAAAGTTTCTTATGTTTGTATTTTTTTCACCGAGCCTGTTTTTACAGCTCATCCACATTGTAGCAGGTACCTATAGTCAATTTCTTTTTACTGCCAAATAGTATTCCATTGTATACCAAAGTTTTGCCTATTCATTCACCCAGTGCAGGACATTTAGGTTGGTTTCAATTTTCAGCTATGAATAATGCTGCTGAGATCATTTGAAAATCTTTGTGTAATAAATGTTTTCATTTTTCTTGGATAGATACTTAGGAATGATATTGCTGGACCACGTGGTAAATTCATGTTTAACTTTTTAACAAACTGCCAAATTGTTTCCCAAAGTGGCTGCACTATTTTACATTCCCACTAGCAGTGTATGAGGTTTCCCATTTCTCCATATCCTCCCCAACATTTGTCACTGTCTCTCTTTTATATAGTACCCATTCTAACAGGTATGAATGGTAATTTGTTGTGGTTTTAAGTTTTATGTTGAGGAGGAAGAATGAGGAAAAAATTCCTAAAACATCAACGCAGAGAAACTGGCACCAGTGTAAATACATGATTATAACCTCAATCAGGTCCTCACTATTCACCCAGAAATCCTAATGTTTCTCTGATCTGCTTATTTTCCCACACTCCATATCAATTAATTCTTATCTTCATCCACGCTCCTTAAAATTTAATCTCTATCTTCTAGCCCATTTCCTACCTCACTGATAAACAGAAACTAACAGTTCCTACCTCTCAACTTCCTCCTACTATACCCACAAGCCTTGCTGCCTCTGAATTCACCCTTTCACCAGTTAAGGGAGCTGCGGACTTCCTCCTACTAAATGATAACTTCTCTACAGGAGTTTTGCATCCTATTTCCATTAACCATTTTAGGACTCAAGAGTCATCAATCATTTCCTCTCTCCTTTTTTTGCAAACTGGTTTGCAATTCAATTGGTTTCTTCCCATCGACATTTAAACAGCTCCTAGCCCCAGCTGACAACAAAAGTACTGCTTCCTTCAAATTCTCTAAAAGTGCCCACTTTTCTACCTTCCATTCACCTTAGCCCTAATCAATATTATTTCTATCCTTATACACGAATGAAGCAGGTCTAGCTAGAATCCTAACAGCCTTGTAGCAATACTCAACAGAGCTAATAATCACCTCCTTTTTGAAACACTCTTTCTACTGGATTCCACAGCACCATCCTCCAGTTTTCTTTCTAACATATTGTTGGAAGACAATTTTCCATGTCTCCCATCTCACATTTCTTCAAGACTTGTGAACAGAGGCAATGACTACCTTTGTTCCAAACTACTTTTTCAGAGATGTCTATATAGTGAATAGTCTTCGAATATAGTGAATAGTCTTCGAATACACGACAGCGTCTTGCTCTGGAGCAAAGAGCAGGCATGCTTACCACCCATTATAAAAGACTTGGGTTTCCTAAGCCACAGTTCCTTTTCTGTATGTAACACAACACCTGTGTGTGCAGGTGTTACCTGGCCTTCTTCAACATTACCCTACAGAAACTAGAGCTTGGGAAACCAACATAAATACTGTTAATAAGGATAATGCTTTGCTGTGAGTAATAAACTGTCCATTGTCTCTGATCCAGGAGTTGGGTGCCTCCTGCCAACACACATGAAACTATGTCGGGCTAATTTGTTAACTTCCAAGGAAGGTAAAATTTTAGATCTTTTATAGTTCTTTTTCATTTTTTAAAAATAGAGATGGGGGGTCTCACTATGTTGCCCAGGCTGGTCTCGAACTCCTGGGCTCAAGAGATCCTCCCACCTCAGCCTCCCAAAGTGCTGAGATTACAGGTGTGGGTCACCATGTCAAGCCTCCTTTATAGTTCTTAACACTTCTAGTTAGGCCTATCTTCCTTGTTAACCTCTACTCCTTTATCTGATATTTAAATGTAGGAGTTCCTCAGAGTTCATATTGAGACTCACTTTTTTTCTTACTCTATACTGCTTCCTCCAGGGAGTACAACTGCTCCTATGGCTTCAATTATTATTATATCTACACTAATAATTCCAAAATATTTTCTGTAGTCCAAGTCTGTCTTCTAAGCTCCAAAACCACATGCCCGATTCCTCCTGAACATGTTTACTTTAATACTGGTATGTTCCCAAATTCACTAGTACTTAAACTTGAACTCAGTGATTTCCCCTCTGCCCCTTCCCCTTATCATCACCTCATCTTCCATTCCCTAGCACAGTAAATAGCACCACCATCCTTCCAGATGTTTATGCCAAAACATCGAGGCATTTTCCTCAATGCCTCTCTCCTACATCTTTTTGTCTTCTATCAATATCACCATTAAATCTAGTCCCAACCACCACTACACCATCTCTCACTTAGGTTCCCTAGGTGGTCCCTCCAACCCCATACTGTGATTTTCAAAATGTGGTCCTAAACTGCTGATGGCCTTAGCAGGACTCAAAGCAGTGGCACCAAATTGTACTACAGGTTCAGTATCCCTAATCCAAAAATCCCAAATCCACCACGTGGATGTGAGCGTGGTGGCTCACTCCTGTAATCCCAGCACTTTGGGAGGTTGAGGCAAGTGGATCACCTAAGGTCAGGAGTTTGAGACCAGCCTGACCAACATGGTGAAACCCTGTTGGATGCAGTGGCTCACGCCTGTAGTTCCAGCTACTAGGGAGGCTGAGGCAGGAAAATCGCTTGAACCCTGGAGGCAGAGGTTGCAGTGAGCCAAGATTGTGCCATTGCACTCCAGCCTGGGCGACTAGAGTGAAACTCCATCTTAAAAAAAGGAAAAAGAAAAAAATCCACAGTGCTCCAATGAGCATTTCCTTTGAGTGTCGGTGCTCAAAAAGTTTCAGATTTCAGATTTTCAGTTTAGGGATACTCAACCTGTAGTACTCGTATTGTTTATTATCACACAAAATACCAGTTTCACTTAAACATGTCCCTAAGAAGCAGAAAAACTGTTAATTTTATTAAATCTCAACTGCTGAGGTCAAGTCTTAATATTCTGTGTGACAAAAATGAAATATATTTATACAATATTTCTACTCAAAACCAAAGTACATCAGTTGCTTGCAGAAAAACTCTTGTATGATTGAGCTGCAAGCTAAAATTAAGCTTTTTTTTTTTTTAAATAACAGTTTTTCACTTGAAGGAACTGACAAACTATGGTTATTCAAATGTGTACATTTGGCAAAAAGGTCCTCAAAAGTGAATGAAGGCTGAGCACGGTGGCTCACACCTGTAATCCCAGCACTTTGGGAGGCCAAAGTGGGTGGATCACCTGAGGGCAGGAATTTGAGATCAGCCCGGCCAGCATGGTGAAATCCCATCACTACTAAAAATACAAAAAATTAGCCAGGTGTGGTGGTGGGCACCTGTAATCCCAGCTACTCGGGAGGTTGAGGCAGGAGAATCGTTTGAACCTAGGAGGTGGAGGTTGCAGTGAGCCGAGATTGCGCCACTGCACTCCAGCCTGGGCAACAGAGCAAGATTTGAATGAAATAAGATTCTACCATTCTGCTTATTACATTATTGGTCTTTGAGAAATAAGAGTTCATCAAGTTATGCAGAACTTCCAAATGTGGACACCATTACATTGTATATTAAAATACACACACACACACAAATTTGTTAATATCACCACAGCCCTCTCAACTTAGGAGCTGGAGTTCCTACATAGCTGTACGCTCTGAAGGCATCCTGCCTGTGCCAGTACCTGGAATGAGGCACCCCCGTAAAGAAGGCCTGCTGCTCTGACAGCACGTGGACTACATCTATAAGCTGCCTCGAAGGTCACATATTGAGCTGTCACTCCTTCTGCAAGCCCCGACATGGCCCATGAGCTCTGAAGGGCTCTTGCCCCCTACCAGCATCTGTTTTCCCAACGCATGCCCACAACACTAGTTCCTGATCATCAGATCCCCTGCCTGCACTCCAGAGGGTGGCCTACTGCCTACCCAGCAACTCCAGACCAGCTCCAACCTGGCCAAAACCAATATACTTCTCTGTTATCTGTGGGCCAACCCACACCTATTCCAGTGAGTTCTGAACCTCTTCCAAGTTTGTCCTTCCTTGGGTATTCTCCCTTAGCCCTACAGTACTATATACAATTTTCCTGTGTTATAATTACTCTTACCATAGTTAATAATTATGTATATTAAGCTTCCTCTGTTTAACCTGTTATGTGGTTTCTATCTCCTGACTGGACCCAAATTGCTACAACATAGTACTGTACTTCACACATACTTTCCATGTATGTCCCCATTACTAAACCACGTCTTTTCTTTAGCACAGATACTATCTTAGCCATCTTTCATTTGCTAGAAATATACAAGTACTCAATAAATATTAGCTCAATAAATTAAATGATGTTGTTGAGAGACTCATGCAACAAGTAAAAAAAAAATGCACTGGATTACGTCTGCCTCTTCTAATCAGGAATTTCTAGAATTCTATGAATCCATAAAGCTAACCCTTTAAGGACAGGTAATTAAAAACACCATGGAGGAACCGGGATGCTGGTAATTTAAACTGGTTAAGTATAGTAATTCGTGTTAACACACTTCTACAATAAGCTGATAACAATAAATATCCTTTTGATCAGTTACTTAGTGGAAGATCCAATAGGTGGTTCAGGCTCTGAAAAAAAAATGCTGAGGTCTGCTATTTGTATAGGGGAAGCATCCGATGAAAGGCAAACCAAGGCTCCCAAGACCGCAGATTCTACTATTCAAGGCTAAATAGCTGCTGCAAAGATCAGAAAATACAGTGTATCTCTCAGTACAGAGGTCACAAACTCTGTTTCATGTCTGCTGGCTTGTAGACATGTTTTGCTTGTTCTGCAGAGTTTTAATATTTTAAATTTAACTGCCAACATTTAAAAAACTACAGGTCTTTCAATCAGAAAACTTTATAATACCAACCTTATACTTCTGCTGGAACTCAGTAAGCACCTACCTCTCTATATAGGACATGTGCCTTCCTGTTTGCCACACAATTCCCAGCAGAACATTTCACTTGTTTTTGTTGCCTCTCTGATCCCTATAAGCACGAGCTTGCAACCCCTGCTGTAATAGGTTTTTATAAGCATAGGTTTTGGAATCAAGATTTTTGTTCATGCTTCTGTTCCACCACTTAGTAGGTAATCGTAATTAGTTGTGGGACCTTGGCCAAGTGTATAACAGAGCTTATAGAACTGGATACAGTAAATACATACTCAACAAATACTTAAAAAAATTTTTTTTTATTACTGACATTACTAACCCGGGAAACAGAATGGTATTGGAAAGAAAAGGTGTTGGTCTTGAAATCAGAAGATATGAATTTAAGACTAAGTTTCCTCACCTAGAAGATATGTTGTGACCTTAGGCAAATTACTCAGATTTTTAACCTTATCTGTATTATCTGTACATGACAGATTTAAAACTATCTTCCCTGCTTATCATGAAGCAGCACACTGAAGTAAAAGGGTTTTGTTATTTGCAAAAATGGAAAATTCCAAGTTCAAGCAGTAGTGAAGAAATTACCCATGGGGAATATTAGTACTCTAATAAGCAGGCTTTAGATAACTAAATGTAACAGAGAAACCCATCAGCCTGAAGGAAGGGGGAAAGACTTTGAAGCCACAGGTTCTCTAGGCCTGCCAAAAGCGCTCAAAGAGATTGCATCTTTGGAGTCCAGACTGGGAAAGGGGGCTAGGAAACCAGAGCAGAAACCAGCCAGCATAGCTACAGGGTAAAGCTAACCCTGTTGAAGGCTAGGGGCCTGGAGAAAAGATAAGGAAGCTGTTCTAGAAGGCCCTGTAATCACATCAGGCCTGGTAACAGGACTAACCCATGCCTATGTCTGACTAGAGTCAAGTAAGTGTTTCGGTCTCTAACCAGAACCAGGCGGGATAGGGCTGATTTCCAATAAAGAAAGTCTGACCTCCACAGAACAAGACCCTGTCTCTTCAAATAAATAAATAAATTCTGACCTTTTTTTTCCTCTCTTTTAAAATATATTACCATTGGGCCCGGCGCGGTGGCTCACGGCTGTAATCCCAGCACTCTGGGAAGCCGAGGCGGGCAGATCACATGAGGCCAGGAGCTCGAGACCAGCCTGGCCAACATGGTGAAACCGCATCTCTACTAAAAATATAGAAATCAGCCAGGTGTGGTGGCGTGCACCTGTAATCCCAGCTACTTGGGTGGCTAAGGCACAAGAATCACTTCAACTTAGGAGGCAGAGGTCACAGTGAGCTGAGATCATGCCACTGCACTCCAGCCGGGATGACAGAGCAAGACTCTGTCTCAAATAAATAAATACGTAAGTACATACATACATACATAGCCATTGAGAGAGTCTGAGGAAGCAGAAAACAAAACAGATTCCTGCGTAAGATTTTGTTTTTTCACCTGTACTGGCAGGTCCTCAGAATGCCTATACCACAGCCCTCTTTCTAAAAAGTTCCTTCTATACCAATTGCTGGTAGGCTCTGTGTAGCCTTGCCATCCTGGCATGAATAGCTGGGACCTGGAGCCAGCCTTCCAACAGACAACCAATTCACAGTCTGGCCAGTGGCATAGGGAATTAGCCAAGCACAAATGTCACGTCCAATAGGCTGCCTCAGCCTCGTTCTGTGATACCTTGAACTTGACTTAGGGAGAAGGCAGAAAACAGATGGAAACAAAGAAGAACCAAGAGAAAAAGAAAAGCAGAATAATGGGCCGGGCATGGTGGCTCACGCCTGTAATCCTAGCACACTGGGAGGCAAAGGTAGGAAGACTGCTTGAGGTCAGGAGTTCAGGAGACTCCTGTCTCTATAAAAGATAAAAAAAAAATTAGAGCGGGAGTGGTGGCTCACCCCTGTAATCCCAGCACTTTGGGAGGCCGAGGCAGGTGGATCATCTGAACTCAGGAGTTTGAGATCAGCCTAGCCAACATGGTGAAACCCCATCTCTACTAAAAATACAAAAATCAGCCAGGTGTGGTGGCACGCACCTGTAATCCCAGCTACTCAGGAGGCTGAGGCAGGAGAACTGCTTGAACCTGGAAAGCGGAAGTTGCAGTGAGCTGAGACAGCGCCACTGCATTCCAGCCTGGGTGACAGTGCAAGACTCTGTCTCCAAAAAAAAAAAAAAAAAATAGCCAGCTGTAGTGGTGTCTGCTTGTAGTGGGAGGCTGAGATGGGAGGATCTCTTGAGTCCAGGAGGTTGAAGATGCAGTGAACTATGACTGCATCACTGTACCCCAGCTTAAGTAACAAAGAGAGACCCTGTCTCAAAAAAAAAAAAAAAAAAGAAAGAAAAGAGAAAGGAAAGCAGAAATAGGGAAAATCAGCTGAGCCAGAATCATGGGCTCTACGCATGCCTACTGAAGGGAACAGAGTCTGATCTGACCACGCAATCAAATCCCCTCAATTTCCTTATTTCCTTCCAATTTTCACAATAAACCCCCCAATTTAACGTAGAAGAAAGTTTTTTTTTCTTCGCTTCATTCACTGACAGAAATTGAGCCAACAAGAAAAATAATATCTACTATTGATGAAGGTGCAGAAACACATATTCTTCTCATTCACTACTGGTAAGCATGTAAACTGGCATTATTTGCTAACACAATACAACAGATGTCCTTCATGGTGCCTGTCCAAACTGCTACAGTTCTCAGTGGCCTGTGGCCTCCTTGGCTATAGCAGCGAAGCAAAAGCCAATCCCCTGGTAGGCTGATGACCAAAAGTCTTGTGAGAAAGGAGACACTGGGGCAATGAGATTCACCTCTCAGAAATGTGTAATCAGGACACAGACTGAACTGGAAAGGAGTTAAGAGCTAAGCTAGGGACTGAAGTTGCCATTTGAGGCCATGTACAAAGTGAGCGGGCAGAGGAGGCTTGTCTATAGTGAAGTGGAGGAAGCAGAAGAGTGGAACAGGGCAGAAATCTGAAGCTCCTAAGAGAAAATAATAAACAACTTCCTTAATTCTGGGCTACCACCATTTTCTTGAGAGACAGCCACATTTCATTGGCCTAGGGAGCGCTGTATCATTACAATAAATCCTTCTTCACTCGAGCTAGTGTCTGTTCCTTGGAACCAAAAGGGCCAAATCTAGAATAGAAATTGGCAATAAAAGCAAAGTTGAAATGTGGAGGGTTGGTGAGCACATGGCTATACATGGACTAGTAGGATGATGTTAGGTAAAGGTAATCCTTGGAAAGTTGTACTATGTGTACAAATTACAAGCAAACTGTTACATTGCTTACCAACCCAGTCTTTTCAAGAGTCCACATAAAAGACAAGATGAACAGATTTGTGTCTCTACCAGCAAGATCACCGGACCGGCAATAGACTCCTGACAAGTGCTGTCAAAATAGGTTAAAACAACAGGTGAGCTGGATACAATGGATCACACCTGTAACCCCAGCACTTTGGAAGGCTGAGGCAGGAGGATCACTGGAAGCCAGAATTCAAGACCAGCCTAGGCAATGTAGGGAGACCCTGTCTCTACCAAACATTTAAAATTTAGCCAGGCATGGTGGCATGTGCTTGTAGTCCCAACTACTTGGGAGACTGAGGCAAGAGGATCACTCGAGCCCGGGAGGTCCAGGCTGCAGTGAGCCATGATCGAACCACTGCACTCCAGCCTGGGCAACAGAGCAAGACCCTGAGGGAGAAAACAAAACAAAACAAGTAAAAGAGTCACCTAGAGGTACAGTCTTAACCGGTTAGTAATCCAGTCATAACATACAAGAATGGTCAGCAGTGGCCATATTGGGCATTATACAAAAATGAGTAAGTAAAGTAGGCTGTAGAGATGGAAGACTGGATATTCAAAAAGAAACAGAAAATAAGGAAACCAGGCAGCCTTCAAGTGACAAACAGAACACTGCCTCTGGCTTAGAAATTCTGGTTCCCTGAAACTTGACTACGCTTTCTTCCTTTGTCTTTGGATGTCTGGAAACTGCAACCTATTTTTTACTTGAGTGAGTTTTTGTTCTTTACAGTCCAAGGTAAAGACTGGAACCAGACCGGGTGCAGTGGTTCATGCCTGTAATCTCAACACTTTGGGAGGCCGAGGCAGGTGGATCACCTGAGGCCAGGAGTTCCAAGACCAGCCTGGCCAGCATGGCGAAACCCTGTCTCTACTAAAAATACAAAACTTAGCAGGGTGTGATGGCATGGGCCTGTAATCCCAGCTACTCCAGAGGCTGAGGCAGAAGAATCACTTGAACCCAGGAGGTGGAGGACGCAATGAACTGAGACTGTGCCACTGCACTCCAGCCTGGGTAACAGAGCAAGACTCTGTCTCAAAAAAAAAAAAAAAAGACTGGAACCAACAGTAAATAGTAAAAGTATAAAAATAAAAGTGTGTGATGGGGTGGAGGAAATAACATACTTTCAATCCAACAATTCTATATAATGATAAGTTTGCACAAAAATGTAAGTACTAGCACATACAAAGTTTATTTATAAATAGAGAAAAGTTACTATCAGCCTCAATATTCAAAGGTCTATTAACTAAACCACAATGCATTCATACAGGCAATATTGTGCAGCTATTAGAAGCTACAGAGAAGTACAGGTATCCCTTTCTACCTGAACTCATGCTCCCTGACTTAGAAACCAAATAGATTCAGATTCAGATAGCAAGGGATACCTGTATTCAATGACATGGAAACATGTTCATGATATATTAAGTGAAAAAAAGGGTTACAAAACAACATATACTTTATTTTTATTAAAAGTAGCATATTTACATATATTTTTGTATACACATAAAAATTAGACTTTCTGTACCGTCTGCAATGTTCTTGTCTTTTTGTGATTCTTCTAAATGATAAAAACTCTCCTAAAAAATTAAATACAGGATTTTCTTTCAAAGGCTGCAAGGTAGGATTTGGACACTAAGTCCCGTCTCTACTGGAGGACTAAGCAGTACTGTGGTTAAAAAGGCAAGCAGACAGGAAGGACAAAAGAAAGGGTGAATAAGATGACCTGAGATAAAGGGTGCCTGGGGGCTTCACACCACCAGAGGCCCTGTTGCCCAGTAACAGGTACTCTCTCAAAACTACCTTTCACTCCAGCCAGGCCAGTCTCTCCACCGTCTTCCCCTTCATTCAACATAGTCATTCATGTTTCCATTATGCTGTTCATTCTAATTCTCTGATGTTGACTGTCCTCCAACATACATGGAGACAATACTGATTTCTCCTCTCCTCAAAAATAGCAATAGTTTCAAATTCAGAGATCTACTTAAGAGAGTCACCCAAATCAGCTACTTGAGAGGGTGAGGTGGGAGATCTCCTGAGCTCAGGAGTTCCAGGCTCCAGTGAGCTATCATCATGTCAGAGCACTCCAGCCAGGGTGACAGTAAGACTTCATCTTTACAATTTTTTTTTTAAGAGTTACTAAAAATCTACATTTTGAGACTACCTAGATTTTGACATGTTTCTAGTCAGCACACTGGAGTGCCAGACAGCAGCCAGCTCCAGAATATTAAAGAGATTCCCCACAACTGGCTGAGTGCAGTGGTTCACGCCTGTAATCCCAGCACTTTGGGAGGCCAAGGCAGGAGGACTGCTTGAGGTCAGGAGTTTGAAACCAACCTTGTCAAGATGGCGAAACTCCATCTCTACTAAAAATAAAAAATTAGCCGGATGTGGTGGCACACACCTGTAGTCCCAGCTACTTGGGTGGCTGAGGCACGAGAATCACCTGAACCCTGGAGATGGAGGTGGCAATGAACCAAGATCGTACCACTGCACTCCAGCGTAGGTAACAGAGCGAGCCTCTGTCTCAAAAAAACAAAACAAAACAAAACAAAACAAAAAAAATAAATAAAATAACAAGAGAGATTCCCCACAAGCGAAATCATACAAGATCAAAATGTAATCAGTGTCTAAGATGTGCCCACTTCCACAGAGATACTGTGAGTATAAATTTGGAAAGCAAAAGGATAAAATGGCAGTAAAAACGCAGAAATCAAATAATCTGTGTTGAACTCTATCTAAAGTCAGAATAAGAGAAGGCATCAGGTTGGTAACGCAGATAGACTAGGCTGGTTCACTCACCACCCACTCCCAACCACTTCTCCCTTTCCTTTCTCTATTGTAAAAGATGTAAAGGTAAAATACAGTACCCCATCTTATCTATGGTTTGGCTTTCTGTGGTTTCAGTTACCTGCAGAACAGCACAATAAGATATTTTGAAAGAGAAAGACCATATTCACATAACTTTTATTACAGTACATTGTTATAACTGTTCTATTTCATTATTAGCTATTGTTAATCTCTACTGTGCCTCATTTATAAATTAAGTTTTATCAGAGCTATGTATGTATAGGAAAAAAATATATACCAAACAGTACATACACGGTTTGGTACTACCCACAGTCTCAGGTGTCTACTGAGGGTCTTGGAACATATCCCCCATGAGTAAGAGAAGACCTTGATTATTCCATCTTTCAGCCTTCTTGAAGCTAAGAGTAGCCACTGATACTTTGGCCAAAGAGGCAAAAGCCCCTGGAGAGGGCTTTTCTTTTTGTTTTGCTCCTCCAGCTGCTTGGAACATGGACATAATGCCTGGAGGTGCAACCAAAAGAATAAAAACAGAACGGGAAGAAAGGACGAGCCTAGATCCTTGCTGAGATTGGTGCTGCACAGCCCCAGTCTGCCAATCTCCACACTTCGTTACATTAGAAAAATAAACTCCTATTTCTTAAAGTCATTAGACAGCAAGTTTTCAGGTCCTTGCAGCTGTAGGCATCCCTGACATAGCATGGAGCTTAGAACAGTGTTTCTCAACTATCTTTACTCTGCAACATTTATGAGGGATAGAATCCATTCCCTTCATTAATCGTTACTCATTACAACAGTCATTCTCAACCTAGCAGGCATCAAAATGTGGAATGGAGGTGGAGAAGACTGGCTCTGAACCTTGGTGACTACCAAAGCAATGTCTTCTTGTAAGCATATGTCTAGGAGGCAATTCAATCTGATCCTTTCAAAAATGCAATAAGGATTTTTTGTTCTAAGGTTAAACAACCAAATACTTCCTACCTAAGTTGTTCCTTTCTTTCAAAGGCAATTCTTCAAATTTTACTCCTTATTAGTAAATTACTTAAGTAATTATTACTTAATAACCTCTCATAATAAGCACTCTATTAAAAAAGCAGGAGGGGCTGGGCGCAGTGGCTCACTCCTGTAATCCCAGCACTTTGAGAGGCTGAGGTGGGTGGATCACTTGAGGTCAGGAGTTCGAGACCACTCTGACCAACATGGTAAAACCACTGTCTCTACAACTAGCTGGGTGTGGTGATGCACGTCTATAGTACCAGCTACTTGGGAGGTTGAGGCACGAGAATCGCTTGAACACAGGAGGCAGAGGCTGCAGTGAGCTGAGATCACACCATTGCACTCCAGCCTGGGTGACAGAGCAAGATCCTGTCTCAAAAAAATAAGTAAAATAAAATAAAGTAAAAACCGGGGTACTGACCCCACATAAAAACCAACTTTCTGTTTTGAAAGTATTTATAGTCACAGCTATTCTATTATTACATTTATCATGGTTATAAAAACTGGTAATTCTGGAATTATGTTAAGTACACATGTACTCTATACAGTTATGTACAAATTCCCATGACAACTTATTTCCCAGGGAAAATTTAACTTTCAGATTATCAATCATTCCCTTTCAATGCATTTTACAGTTGTTTTTGATAGTTTCCTACTGATTCCTTAAATTTGAGAAATTTAGGTCATCTTCAAGTAAGCACATTTCTACAGATTATACACAAAGTATTTATACTCAATTTTCAAAACATCTTATGTGCTCCTTTAATTTATTAAACTATGAAATCTGGGTTAAAAGACTTCCAAGCCAGTATCACTAGATCATTTTGGAGAAGTAAATGGGAAATAAAACGACTATTCTTGTAAACGATCAATCTAGCTGTTTCTTTTCAAAATTAATGCAAACTCATCATCAGTGAAGGGATAAAATTAATGTGAAAGACATACATCATTAAGAAAATGACCAACTTCTTTTAACAAACATATCCACACAAATCACTGCAGCTAAACATGCAAGGTAAAGGATATTGCTCTCATTTTGGCAAACTGTTTATTTTTAAACGACAGCCTTATTCTAAAATGGGGATTCTTTAAGATACTCCAAAATAGCTGTATTTCACAATACACAAAAAATATTGCACATAGCAGTCAAGAATATTTAAATTCCTCAAAATCTACAGAAAAATCACAAGAACAATCGTCTTAATTAAATAATGCAAGAAAAAACAAGATTAAAGCTCCTTCCAAAACTGACTGCAACAGATGTGGCATTCAATTTATCTTTTCATGTCATTGTCATGGAAAAGTTCACAAAGAATAATCAGTCTTCTAAATAGGTCTCTCTATTGGCCTAATTGAGAAAGTTATTCAACTGTCACTAAAGTCAAAACTTCCATTCAATGCCCTATAGGTCACCCACATTCACTCTTCCGAGACCACAGAGAAAGGTTTGACCCTGATAAGGTGAATGAGAATGTCTGCCAAAACTGCAGGTGTGCAGGTTGGGGCAAACCATGCCCAATACTTCAGAACAACTCAAATCAATGGGTCCTGTTGGTGATTCTTATGCAACAGATGGCAAAAAGAATAGATGTGGGCACTGTTCATTTGACAAAGTAAAATAGGCCAGGCATAGTGGCTTAGGCCTGTAATCTCAATACTTTGGGAGGCTGACGCAGATGGATCACTTAAGGTCAGGAGTCTGAGACTAGTCTGGGCAACACAGCAAGACCCCAACTCTACAAAAAATATAAAAATATGTTTTTATATAAATGTGTTGGCATGCACCTGTAGGCCTTGTTACTTGGGAGGCTGAGGCAGGACTGCTTTAGCCCAGGAGTTCAAGGCTGTATGAGCTATGATCATGACACTGTGCTCCAGCCTGGGCAACAGAGCAAGACTGTCTCAAAAAAAAAGAAAAGAAAAGAGAAAGTAAAATATACATTTAATTGGTGTAGAATTATCATCAGTCAGTCAGGTTTTTCTAAAAATCACATTAGGCCAGGCGCAGTAGCTTACATGTGTAATCCCAAAACTTAAGGAGGCAGAGGCAGGAGGATTATTTGAGCCCAGGGGTTCAAGACTAGCCTGGGTAACATAGCAAGACCCCTGTCTTCACAAAAACAAGAAAAAAAAAGTTTGAAAATTGCATTATTGGTTTCTTTGAGGGAAAAAACTAGTGCTTAATTAACTTAGATTTTTAAATGAGAAGTTAAGGTGTGGGCCTACATCTTCCCTGAACAAAAGTTGTCCCAAGAGTTTTTAAAATGGTATAGGTATGTGTAGGTGTACCTGTTACAATACGGTGGAAATACATTTAACATTTCTTCAGCTCAGCTTGACAAATGCATTTTCATTATTAGAGACTAAACCAACCCAAGAAAATGTAAAGCAACATTACCATACTTGGTGCCTCCAAGTTTAGATACATCGAAGAACTTCTTATGTGAACTGTCATTTAATGTTTCAATAAGGTACTCAAAGGCGTATCCTGAAAAAAAAATTATATTTTCATTAAACGCAGCAACAAAATGTTTTATTCAACTGAAAATACCTGGAAACTAGCTTTATCCAATAGAATTTTCTGCAGTGGTAGAAATATTCTATGTTTGAGCTGTCCAGAAAAGTAGCCATTAACAACGTGCGGCTATTGAGCACCTGAAATATGGCTATCGTGCCTGAGGAACTGAATTTAATTTATTTAATTTTGATTAATTTAAAGTCACACAGGGCTAGTATCCACCACACTGGACAGCATAGCTCTAAACCATAATTTGTCAAGTAAAAACTAGTAAGATAATTCACTCCTGAAATGTGTTAAGAATACCTGGAAAGGGACAATAAGAATGATTTAAATAATCCACGGGGACGTTTTGGAAAGACATGTCTTGAAAACTGCAGACAAGAATTTGTGAATTCCACAATTAACATTAGAGGGACTGATCAAAAATAAAAACCAAAAGACGGATTTTTACAGCGCATTCAATAAACCAAAACAAAAAAACTTCTCAGTTAAGTCCTTACCAGGGCTTAGTACTGAAAATAAAAGTAACAGAATCTCTAGGAAATTAGCATATTCTCCCCGAAAGAGACAAGTCTTCTGGTTTTGCACGAAGTGAAGCTGAACTACAAAGTCAAAGATCCAGAGGCCTCATTTAAATGTGCCTCAGCTCCCAACATTCTAGGGGGCAGTGGCGGGGAGGCAGCCTTGAGGTTGAAAAGAACCTTCAGATCTTTTGTGCAGACTCATAGCGGTGGGTGGGCAGGACCCTCAACATTGTTAAGGTTTTCATCCAAAAGGAGAAAACATAAGCACAGCCCATTTTCAGAATGAATAGTATTTTTTTCTCTTTTTTTTTTTTTTTTGTAAAGGGAGGTGGACGGGGGAGGAGACAGCGGTGCAATAAATGGTCGGAGAACTGACTGACCAATGTTCAACCTTGACTGCCCCTCATTCGGCTTCCAGAGGCACAGAGAGACTGAGGGGCCTTAGGCTGGACCGTGGAATCAACATCTAGCTGCGTGAGACCCGAACACGGAGACGCAGGCCCCCGCCTTCATCGCTCGCCAATGGGGGGCGGGCAGGAGAAGACGGTGGGCCTCTCCCTGCCCCTGGTGTTGCTGACGGGGGCCAGGAAGCCGCTGGCAGCAGGCAGCGGCCACCGGAGAGAGAGGGGTGCGGGTCAAGGCCGGCGGTGGGGCGGCCCGCCCTGCGGGGGTCGCGCAGGAGGGTGGGGATCGGGAGCCCCAGCTTCCGCGGCCTAGGCTCAAAGGGCGGCCCAGCAGGCAGGCCCCGAGGGGAGCACAACCCGAGCCCCGAGGGCCTGGGCGCCTGCCGAGCGACTCCAGGCGAGAAAAGCAAGGAATTCGGCGCCTAGGCAGCGCGCGTTTCCAACTGCCAGACCCAGCTCGGAGGCCCGAAACTGACCTGCTTTTGGGGCGTCCATCGCCGGAGACCATATTATCCCTCCGGGGAGGGGGCCAGCGGGGGAAGGAGGGGGAGGCCGGGCAGGGAAGAAGGGGAGGAAGACAGGCGGACTGGCAAGCGAGGAAAGAAGGAAGCAGGCTCCCGCAAATATCGCGAGAGCCGCAGAGCCAGCCCCGGGTCTGCGCTCGCGGGATTTGTCACCTAACTCCCGCGAGATCGTCGGACAGGAAAACAAAGAAAGAGAAGGGGCGGAGCTAACCAGAAAGCGATTTCTCGCGCCGTCCCCGCTGTTCTCGCGAGCGGGGGAGGAGCGCTGGGGAGGCTCCAGCGGTGGCGTTGGCGTGGCTAGTTTGGCCTTCGCAGCGATCCGTTACTTAGTTGCGGCCTTAAGTTTTCTATTGGGGTCATGAATTCGAGCGGTGTATCCGTTCCCGCAAGGTGTCTGTCGGAGTCAGGGTCGGAATCGGAACTACTAGGAGAAAGAGCTCAAGGAGAACCGCTTTCCCCTAACTATAAAGCCTTGCATTAACTTGTCAGACGTGGGCGGCCCACACGCGTGTTTTCAAGTGGGGGCGGCCATACTGATCGGGCGCGTGGGAGGTGCTCAACTGTTGAATGAATTTTTTCTTACCCTCCCGTAGCTTCCGCAATTGCCGACTTCTTCCCAGTGGCAGTTAACACTGCTTAAGCCTCTCCATCCCTCCACCTCAGCTCCTCCGGTCCCTGTGTTCTGCACCTACCCAGCATTGTCGCCTGTGGGCGGCAACTTACCAGAAAGAGTCGCTCATACTCGCTCTCCCCCACCCACTTCTTATCCTCTTCCAGTCTGGCTTCCACTCCCAGAAATGCCTTTAGCCAAGGCCAGCTATAACTCCACTTTCTAATCTCACATATCTCAATCTTGACTAGTCCTCTCCCATTGTTGAAAAATACTCTTCCATTACCTTCTGTGACCTCACACTCTACTTTTTTTTTCTTCTCCTAAGGGTGCTTGATCTCAGGCTCCTCTGCAGACCTCTTCCTCCGCCCAGCTTTTAAATGTACTGGGCACTTGATGGGCACAGTAGCTCTTGCCTGTAATTCCAGCACTTTAGGAGGCCAAAGTGGGAGGATGGCTTGAGCTGAAAAGTTCAAGACCAAACAGAGCATTGTGAGACCCCATTTCTACAAAAAAAATTTAAAAATTAGCTGGGTGTGGTGGCATGCACCTGTAGTCTCAGCTACTCAGGAGGCTGAGGTGGGAGGATCACTTGGGCCCAGGAGATTGAGGCTGTGGTGAGCCATGATTGCACCACTGCACTCCAGCCTGAGCAACACAGCAAGACCCTGTCTCAAAAAAAAAAATGTATTGGACATTAAATGTGTCCCAGGGCTCTGGCCTTGTACCTCCTCCCTCTGTCCATTTTCCCTGGCCCATCTCACGCTTCCTTTGACTTCAGTTATTAGTTAATATGTTGATGCTTCCCAGTCTGCCTGTGACCTGAGCCTATCTCCTAAACCCGGAGGTGTATATCCTAGTACCCATGGGATGCCTCCACATCCCAAGGCACCTCAAACTAAAAATCTCCAAAACTGAACTCATCATTTCCCTCCTTAAACCTACTGTTCCTTTTGTATTGCCTGTATTAGCGAATGGCGCCACCATCCACCTGGTTGCCCAATCCAGAAATTAACACATTATACCTGACTCCTTCATCCACTCCGTTTAATCATTGATCCAAGCCCTGTCAACCCAAACTCCAATATATTTCCTTTATTCACCTTGCTATATTTTGTAACATCTCCTTTACAATCCCAGCATGAAATTCATAGGTAATATAATCTACATACACAACAATAAATAATCTACTTAATGACCTAACTGTAATATAAAGAAGAAAAATAGGAAAGTAATTTATTAGAAAATAATATGTATTATAATATGTAGGTGCACAGGCATGTCTATATTAGATGACAAAATTGAGTAGTCAGATGCTTATATCTACTTATAATGAATGACTTTGGTTTTACAGGACATATAATATTCGACTGGGCCAGGCACAGTTGGTGGCTCAAGCTTGTAATCCCAGCACTTTGGGAGGCCAAAGCCGCAGGATCGCTTGATGCTAGGTTTGAGACCAGCCTGGGCAACATGGTGAGACCCTGTCTCTACAAAAACTGAAAGAGTTAGCCAGGCATAGTGGTGCATGCCTGTAGTACCAGCTACTGTGAGACAGAGGCAGGAGGATCACTTGAGCCCAGAAATTCAAGATTGCAGTGAACTATGATTGTGCCACTGCACTCCAACCTGGGAGACAGAATGAAACCCTGTCTCAAAAAAAGATAAGGCTGGGCACGGTGGCTCATGCCTGTAATCCCAGCACTTTGGGAGGCTGAGGAGGGTGGATCACGAGGTCAGGGGATGGAGACCATCCTGGCCAACACGGTGAAACCCCGTCTCTACTAAAAGTACAAAAAATTAGCCGGGCGTGGTGGTGGGCGCCTGTAGTCCCAGCTACTCGGGAGGCTGAGGCAGGGGAATGGCGCGAACCCAGGAGGCGGAGCTTGCAGTGAGCCGAGATTTCGCCACTGAACTCCAGCCTGGGCAGCAATGCAAGACTCCGTCTCAAAAAAAAAAAAAAAAAAGATAATATTCAGCTGAATATGGACAACAATTTTTATTTATGTCTGACGTTGCAAAATAAGGATTCAATATATACATACATATCATGCATAAATACATATTATGAATGCATATATGGTAAATGCACATATGTAAATGCACATATCTATAAAATGTACATATATATCATGAATGGCCTCTAAAGACTAATGAAAATATGTTAGTGACTCAAATATTGGAAGTGTTGTCACTATTGTGATTTTCTGAAATGGTGAATAACTCTTGATAAAGTTCAAAACAAAAAAAAAAACTTTGCTTTTTTTACACAATAGTTGTATTCCTAGAAAATTCCATATATATTAAAACCATACACAAATTACTTTTGTTTTTACTTGTATATGGGGTTAAACTCTAGGCTCAGATAATTATAAACAAATTTGTTGTTATTGTTTTTATGTTTGTGTGTATGTTTAATGTACTTGAATATCTGACAGTATGGGTCTTGTTTGATTTTTTTTTTTTTTTTGAGACGGAGTCTTGCTCTGTAGCCCAGGCTGGAGTACAGTGACATGATCTTGGCTCACTGCAACCTCCGCCCCTTGGGTCCCGGTTCAAGCAATTCTCCTGCCTCAGCCTCCTGAGTAGCTGGGAATACAGGCACATGCCACCATGCCCAGCTAAGTTTTATATTTTTAGTAGAGATGGGGTTTTACCGTGTTGGCCAGGCTGGTCTTGAACTCCTGACCTCGTGATCTGCCCATCTCAGCTTCCCAAAGTGCTGGGATTACAGGCGTGAGCCACCAGGCCTGGCCCTTGTTTGATTCTTTGTTGTGTAATTCTATAGTGTGGAATGCAGGCAATCTAACATTCATTGAATCCCAAAAGTGCCCCATGATGGTGACAAACAAAAACACCCATTTTCTCAGTGTCCTGCTTCCACTGAGAAGCACCAACTTAGAACAATCATGATATGCTCCCGTGTGGCTGGACTCATTACTTTTTTTTTTTTTTTTAACAGTTTTATTTACTTTTTGAAAATTTTATTTATTTTAAGACAGAGGTCTGTTTATTTTGCCTGGACTGGTCTCAAACTCCTGAGCTCAAGGGATTCTCCTACCTCAGCCTCCCAAGTAGCTGGAACTACAGGCATATGCCATCTCAGTCAGCTTTACCAGTTTTATTGAGATTTAATTTAAATATCATAAAATTTACCTATTGTTAAACCTTCTTATTTTGTGACAATTGTAGATTTACATGTAGTTGTACTAAGTAATAAAGATCCCATATACTCTTCACCTAGTCTTCCCCCATGTAGCATAGTACAATATAAAAACGAGGAAATTGACATTCATACAATCATTCCACCTTACTCAGATTTAGGCAGTTCTACATGTACTCCTTTGTAGGGTGTGTGTGTGTGTGTGTGCACGCACATGCGCGCATGCACGTGTGTATTTAGTTCACATGTGTGGCTTTGTGTGACCATCACTACAGTCAAGATATGGAACATTTCCAAGGATCCTTCCTGTTGCCCTTTATAACCGCAGCTGTTTTCCTCCTAGGCTGCCATTTCCTCATCCCCTACGCCCTATTTTGAATGTTATGCAAATGGAAGCTTATGGTATGTTTTCACAATACATTTTTTTTTCAAGTTACATTTCCAGTGAGATTTTAGCACCCCTTTAGATCAGTGTTTTGGGCAATGTCCAGGCTGGATCATCTCTCCTTTTTTTTTTTTTTTTTTGAGAGAGAGTCTCACTGTGTTGCCCAGTTTGGAGTGCAGTGGGGTGATCTCGACTCACTGCAACCTCCATCTCCCGGGCTCAAGTGATTCTCCCACCTCAGCCCCTGAGTAGCTGGGACCACAGGTGCACGCCACCACACCCAGCCAATTTTGGTATTTTTTGTAGACACAGGCTTTTCCTATGTTCCTTAGGCTGGTCTCGACTTCTGTACTCAAGCTGTCTGCCCACCTTGGTCTCCCAAAGTGCTGGGATTACAGGTATAAGCCACTGCACCTGACCCATCTCTACTTTTTAAATTAAACATTTTATTTTGAAAAACAAAATTCAAGAATACAGAAGAATTGCAAGATAATTACAATAAAACTTCATATACACCTTAACTAGATTTGCTTATTTACTGTTAACATTTTGCCACATTTGCTTTGTCTCTCTCTCCTTCTCTGCTATTGCAGAGATAAGATCCTCATTATTCTTATTCTTTTTCTTTTTTTGAGACACAGTCTCACTATGTTGCCCGGTCTGGAGTGCAGTAGGTATTCACAGCAAGATCATAGTGCACTGTAGACTCCAACCAACTCCTGGATTCAATCAATCCTCCTACCTCAGCCTCCCAAGTAGCTGGGGCTACAGATGTGTGCCACTGCACCTGGCTATTTCTTATTATAATTTTTTTGGTACCATTTCAGAGTAAATTTTAGAGATTATGACCCTTCAGTCCTAAGTACTTTATCATGTATCTACTAAAAATGATCAAATTCAGGAAATGTAATTGATACAACACAATCAATTGTATCAATACAATTCATATCCAAATTTTATGAACTTGAATCATAAAATTTTATTAATAATCCATATTCAAACATTGACACAATTTACAATCCATATTTAAATTTTGTCAATTGTCCCAATATTGTTCTTTCTAGAAACTCTTCTCCAACCCAAAATGCTATCCAGGATAAAGCATTGCATTTAGATGTCGTATCTGTTCAGTCTTCTCTAATTTGGAACAGTTCCTTAGCATTTCATTTTCTCTTATGGTATTGACATTTTTAAAGAGTATTGGCCCATTGTATTGTGGAATGTCCTTTAATTTAGGCTGGCCTGACTGTTTCTTCATGATTAAATTTAATTATGCATTTTTGGTAGGTATGCTACATAAGTCATGTTGTGTTCTTTTTGGTGCATCATATCAAGAGGCACCTGCCTTTACTTAGTTCCTCTTTTTTTTTTTTTTTTTGGTAATGGAGCCATCACTTAACTTAAAATCAGAGCAGAGTTTTAAGCCCAGGTCCATGAGACTCTATTTTTTTTCTTCTTTTGAGACAGGGTCTTGCTGTTACTGAGGCTAGAGTGCAGTGACACAATCACAGCTGACTGCAGCCTTGACTACCTGGGCTCAAGCGATCCCCCATCTCAGCCCTGCAAGTAGCTGGGACTAGAGGCATGTGCCACCACACCTGACTAACTTTTAAATTTTTTGTAGAGACAGGGTCTCCCTATGTTGTCGAGACTGGTCTTGAGCTCCTGGGCTCAAGTGATCCTCCCACTTCAGCCTCCCAAAATGCTGGGATTACAGGCATGAGCCACTGTAGCTGGCCTCCATGACTCTCTAGAGCCCATGTTTTTACCCACCCACACCTTTGTGGTTAGACATGGTCTCAGTTATTACAGGGGGTGAGTTGGAGGCTCCCATGGCCTTTCTAAATCTCAGTATGATCTCTCAGTAGTTAAGTCCTCAGTGAGGCTCTGTTCTTTCAATCTATGTTTTAGTTCTACACAGAGAAAGTCTGTTTGGTTATTGATAGTTCCAAAATAAATGTCTTATCTTCAAGAATCAAAAGCATGATAAACACGATCTCCTGCCATTCTGTGGCTGACCTTTGTAGCCACTGCTGAGCCTGATCGTGGGTAAGAGGAGAGCAGTTGGCTGCCAGCCCTTGGCATATGAAATTAAGGGGAACCATTGCTCATCCAAAGCAGGTAAGTGTATGTTCTGCCTATCAAGTCAAGAGGAATGCAGATAGGAGTTTTTTCTCTTCACCAATGAGAGTAGACCACACATTAAAAGGTTTTGTTGTTGTTGTTGTTTTGTTTGTTTGTTTGTTTTTGAGATGGAGTCTTGCTCTGTTGCCCACGCTGGAGTACAGTGGTGTGATCTCAGCTCACTTCCACCATCCACCTCCCGGGTTCAAGCAATTCTCCTGCCTCAGCCTCCCAAGTAGCTGGAATTACAGGTGTGTGCCACCATGCCTGGCTGATTGTTTTATTGTTGTAGAGACAGGGTTTCACCATATTTGCTGGGTTGGTCTTGAACTCCTGACCACAAGTGATCCTACCGCCTCAGACTCCCAACATGCTGGGATTACAGGTGTGAGCCACCGCACCGAGCCCACACATTAGTTTTTAGAAGCTCGCCGAAATCCGTCTGTTGCCAGCAGGTGATTAAGAATGTTGATGCAGGCTTATAGAGCAGAACACTGTCCTTGGAACTGTGTCAAGATATGGAAATGGAAAAGACCCTTATTCCTTGGACCCTAATTCCGTTTTCTAAGGGAAAAGGCAGAATTGCCATCAGTAAAATGACATGGAAACATAAATTTCAAATGTACTCTTGTTATGGTTTGAATTGTGTCCCCCACAAAATTCATATGTTGAAGTCTTAATTCCTAATACCTGTGTATGTGACCTAATTTGGAAATAGAGTCATTGCCGATGTAATTAGTTAAGATGAAATCATACTGGAGTAAGGTTGGTCCTAATCCAATGACTGGTGTTCTCATAAGAAGAGAAAACAGGCACATAGACACACAGGGGAAAGGCCATGTGAAGAAAGTCAGCACACAGAGAGAAACGCTGTAGGATCATGAAGGTGGAGATAGGGCTGACAGGTCTACAAGCCAGGAAGAGAGGCCTGAAGCAAATTTTTCCCACAGCTCCCAGAAGGATTCAACCCTGCCAACACCTTCATTTCTGACTTCCAGCCTCCAGAACTGTGAGGCAATACATTTCTGTTGTTTAAGTCTCCCAGTTTGAGGTAGTCTGTGACGGCAGCCCTAGGAAGTGAATGCAAATACCTTTTTGGAAGACCCAAGGTACAATGAAGACAGTGCAGCAGAGCAGTCAGGAGTCCTGGGTTTCAATCCCAGCCTTGCCCCAGTTCTGCTGTGCGGCTACGCCGAAATGAATGAATCTATCAGGCTTCAGCTGCAGAATTCACTGGTTGAAGTAAACTTTCTAGGTTCAAGAATGATTTTTATAGACTGTGATTTTATGTTTCCACTTTCAGACATAAGTCCTTTCCTTTGCCTCTCTCATTAAAGAACACTATGATGTCCTATCAAATTAGAGCTCCTGATGTCTCTTGGTTTATCTCTTTTACTGCTGGCTTGGTTTGGGTTCCGATCACTCTTATCTGGACCATTGCTTTGGGAGGGAGGTTGAGGGCATTTGATCATTTTTAAAAAGGTGATTTTATATGGTTCAGCCTAAGAGTCATTTCCTAAGTGGTGTCCCTGTTTCAGGCTTGCCTCCCCAACCCTCTCATCATTGCTCTAATCACGCTTTACAATCTCACCAGGATATTCTTTCTTTTTTTGTTTTTGTTTTTGTTTTTTTGAGATGGAGTCTTGCTCTGTTGCCCAGACTGGAGAGCAGTGGTGCGATCTCACCTCACTGCAAACTCTGCTTTCTGGGTTCAAGCGATTCTCCTGCCTCAGCCTCCCAAGTAGCTGGGACTACAGACACGTGCCACAACACCTGGCTAATGTTTTCGTATTTTTAGTAGAGATGGAGTTTTGCCATGTTGGCTAGGCTGGTCTCCAACTCCTGGCCTCAAGGGATCCACCCACCTCGGCCTCCCAAAGTGCTGGGATTACAGGCATGAGCCACTGCACCCAGTCCCATCAGGATATTCTTTCTGAAAGGCAAATTTGATCATGTTTGCTGAAAATCTTCAAAATCTCCCTGACCACCTTCAAGATGAAATCATAACTTTCCAGACCAGCCTTTGAGGCCTTCTGGGGCCTGATCCTCGCCTACTCTCCAGTCTTACCTCTTGTCCCAAGCCCCATGCTTAACTAACATGGAACACAAACAGAACTAATACCACCTGGATTTCCCTGAAAATAAGCCTCATGCTCCTTCAAGCCTTTGCACATTCATCAGCCAACTTCTAGTTGTCAATCAGAAGCAGAAGCTCCTCTTTTTGAAGCTTTTTCTGCTCCTATGCACTCCCCTCCACCGCTACCCTGGGTTTCCTCTTTATTGCCCTTAAAGCCACCCATGCCTCCCTCTCACAGCACTTAGCTCGCCATGCTGTAATTCTTTGTTTGTCTGTGCATTCACTAAACTGAACTCCCTGAACACAAGCACCAAGTGTTTACTCTCTCTCCCTAACTCCTAGCACAGGCCCTGGCATATGGCCATTGCTCCAGAAAGTCTTGTTGAATAAATGAATTGATAAGTGAATGAATAAATGAATGAAAGAAACCTGATTCTGTATGTAAGAAGTTCCAAATCTATACAACAGACAAATGAGACATAAGTGATTTGAATTATGAAATGATTAATCTTTCAAAAATAATTTTCTATGGGAATTCTGTAAATAGCAAGCTATCCTACTGATTTTGAAAATATGACTTATATTTTAAAATTCCATCGATGGAAACCTGACTCTTGTAAAGTGGTGGCCTAGACACTTTGGTTTGGTTAAACCACCATTTGAGTAATGTACTAATATCAGAATAGTGAGGAGGATGAGACCTGCCCTTGAGAAGCTTACAAATAGATAACATTAGTATAAGTGATAATAAAAGTAATAGTTAACACCTATTAAACCTTGTTAAGGCAGAGGGTAGTGGTTCATACCTTTGGGAGATCGAGGCCGGTGGATCTCCTGAGCCCAGGAGTTGGAGATCAGCCCAGACAACATGATGAAACCCTGTCTCTACCAAATATACAAAAAAATTAGCTGGGTATGGTGGTGCATGCCTGTGGTCCCAGCTACTCAGGAGGCTGAGTTGGGAGGATTGCTTGAGCCCAGGAAGTGGAGGTTGTAGTGAGCCAAGATTGCACCATTGCACTCCAACCTGGGTGACAGCGTGGACTCCATCTCAAAAAAGGAAAAAAAAAAAAAAACTTGTTAAATACTTTACATACATTATCTGGAGCACAGTGGCTCACCTGTAATCCAGCACTTTGGGAGGCCGAGGCAGGGAGATCACCTGAGGTCAGGAGTTCAAGACCAGCCTGGTCAACACGGTGAAACCTTCTCTACGAAAAAATACAAAAATTAACTAGGTATGGTGGCACACACCTGTAGTCCCAGCTACTGGGGAGGCTGAGGTGGGAGAATATCTTGAATGTGGAGGCGGAGATTGCAGTGAGCTGAGATCGCCGTACCACTGTACTCCAGCCTGGGTGACAGAGTGAGACCCTGTCTCAAAAAAAAAAAAAAAAAAGAAAAAATCCTCAAAACACCCCTAGAAGGCATGGTATCGAGTTGTTTTCAGCTATAAGTAAAAGAAACATTCAACTCAAACTGGCTTAAATATAATACAAGCCACACTTTGTACCAAATGAAGTTCTTGTATTTTCTCAGAAACATTAGCCAGCTGCATGGGCAACAGAGCAGCTCCCTTACAGAATTAGAGAAAGGTGGAACTTGAGCAGCTTTGTGAATGGCTCACCTGCCAGGAAAGAGCAGTCCCATTGAACAACACACATGTATCTGATGGCTGATCTTAGCCAGGCCCTATGGTAAGGGCTGGGGGCACAGGATATAAGGCTAGCTCCAAGATATAAGGGTTGTCTCTTAGTTTGAAGAATTGGGACAGTGAGAGACAGACAGTAACAATGTGTCTGAGGAGTCAGAAAAGGTGTTACTGAGAGGCAGTAGTAATTGAACTCAGATACTTGGTGGTCAGGATCTTTGTGGACATTTGATAGTCATTTCCTGTGTCTCCTGTTCAAATGACTCTGAACTTCCCCTGGGCAATTCAGCTCTTCCCCAATTCCCATCCATAGGTCCACCAATGATCCAGTATTCGGATCAGAAATTGGGGATATAACCTAATTAGAAGCAATAACTCACAACAAGACTTGTTGGGGCTTCTGAGAAAGGGAGGCTTTCTTTTTTCCTCAACAAGTTGTGAGAGCGAGGTTCTGACATCTGGAACTGCTGCAGCCATTTTATCACCACAGGGGTGAGTTTGGAGGTGTGGCCTCCACTGTGTGGTACCTGAGAATAAAGCCATTGTCTGTGGAAGGCACAGACAAGAGAGAGAGAAATTCTGGATCTCGGGTGTCATTCTTTCAGATTCTGAATCAAGCCTTACCTGTTCTCTACAAGAACTTCCTTTGGAATTCTCTTCAGTTATGTGAGCCAATGAACTTCCTTTATGGTGTTAAAATGTATAGGAGGTCATTGGTTTCAACTGAGCTCTTGCACTAGGCCCAACAGACCAAACCATAATGCAGTCACTCACACTGAAGTTCCATGCCACCAAGCCTAAATTAAATTGTTTACCTGACCTTAGAAGAAATCAAGAAAGAGAAGTAGTCAAATCCCCAAACACGCCAGCTTTAGCTGGTGTGATAAGGAAGTCCCTTCTGCTTCTACCTTATAAGGAAGGTAACTTTGAAACAACCAATCTGCTTTTCGTTCTCTGTTTCTACTTTCTTCAGCCCTTTTCTGCCCATAAAGCCAACCTCCTCTGCTCAGCTCATTGGAACACTCGTTTTATTTTATAGTGTCAAAAGACAAAACAAATTAGGCTGAGCCGGGGCTTGAGCCAAGAGTTTGAGAGCAGCCTGGGCAACATCATGAGACCCCGTGTTTATTTGTTTTAAAAAGTATAAAGAAATTTAAAAAAAATTTTTTAAGTAAAAAAAAAAATAAATAAAAAACAAATTTAGTTTTGTTTAAATATCTCTCCATATCAAAATATCAATGACATTCTTCACAGAAATAGAAAAAAAAATCCTAAAATTCATATGAAATCACAAAAGATCCCAAATAGCCAAAGTTATCCTGAGCAAAGCTGGAGGCATCATGCCACCAGACTTCAAAATATTATTACAGGGTGGGCACGGTGGCTCACGCCTGTAATCCCAGCACATTGGAAGGCCGAGGTGGGTGGACCACCTGAGGTCAGGAGTTTGAGACCAACCTGGCCAACATGGTGAAACTCTGTTTCTACTAAAAATACAAAAACTAGCCAGGTGTGGTGGTGCGTGCCTGTAATCCCAGCTACTCGGGAGGCTGAGGTGGGAGAACCGCTTGAATCCTGGAGATGGAGTTTGCAGTGAGCCAAGATAGCACCACTGCACTCCAGCCTAGGCGACAGAGCGAGACTCTGTCTCAAAAACAAACAAACAAAAAAAGCAAAATATTACTACAAAGCTATAGTAACCCAAACAGCATGGTACTGGCATTAAAATAGATGCATAGAACAATACGACAGAATAGAGAAGCCAGATAGATGTAAACCTACAGGTTTACAGCCAAGTCATCTTTGCCAAAGACTGCACATTTATAGCCAACTGATTTTTGATAAACGTGCCAAGAACATACATTGGGGAAAGGACAGTCTCTTCAATAAATGGTGCTGTGAAAACTGGATATCTATATGCAGAAGAACAAAACTAGACCCTCTTCTCTCATCTTATATGAAAATTAAATCAAAATAGAATAAAGACCTAAATGTAAGACCTGAACTATGAAACTACTAGAAGAAAACATTGGAGAAATGCTTCAGGACATTAGTCTGGGGAACAATTTTTTGGATAAGACCTCAAAAGCACAGGAAACCAAAGCAAAAATAGACAAGTGAGATTGTATCAAGCTAAAAGGCTTCCGTGCAGCAAAGGAAATGATCAACAGAGTGAAGGGACAACCTACAGAATGGGAGAAAATATTTGCAAACTATCCAATTAATAAGGAATTAATAACCAGATATATAAGAGGCTCAACTCAATAACAAAAAAGTAAATAATTCAATTAAAAAATGGGCAAATGGTTTGATAAACATTTCTCAAAGGAACAAGTATATGAAAAATGATCAATATCACTAATCATCTGGGAAATGCAAATCAAAACCATAATGAGATATCATCTCATTCAAGTGAAAATGACTCATCAAAAAGATAAAAAATAACTGGTGAGGATGTGGAGAAAGGGGGCCTCTTGTACACTGTTGGTGGGAAGGTAAGTTAGTATAACCACTATGGAGAACAATATAGAGGTTCCTCAAAACTAAAAATAGAACTACCATATGACCCAGCAATCCCACTGCTAGGTATATATCCAAGAGAAAGGAAATCAGTATATCAATCAATGAGATTCTGCACTCTTATGTTTATTGCAGCACTGTTCACAATAGCCAAATTATGGCATCAATCTAAGTGTCCATCAACAGATGAATGGATAAAGAAAATGTAGTATATATACACAATAGAGTATTATTCAGCCATAAAAAGAATACAGTCCTATCATTTGCAGCAACATGGATAAAACTGGAGGTCATTATATTGGGGGTTCCAAGTTTTTATTTTTCTTTCACAGAGCCGTGCACAGAGATACAAGTATCACATGTTCTCATGCACACGTGGGAGCCAAAAAAGCAGATCTTATGGAGTGAGAGAGAAGAATGAGAGTTACCAGAGGCTGGGGGAGAGTTAGGGGGTTGGGGGGGTGGGGTGAATGAAGGGAGGTTGGTTAAGAGGTACAAAAATATAGTTAGAGAGATGGTACAAGTTCTAGTGTTTGGTCTTGCTTTGTTGCCCAGGCTGGAATGCAGTGGCACTATCTCGGCTCACTGCAGTTTTAACTTCCCAGGCTCAAGCGATCCTCCCACCTCCGCCTCCCGAGTAGCTGGGACCACAGGCATGTGCTACCAAACCCCACTAATTTTTATTTTTTGTAGAGACAGGGTCTTTCTATGTTATCCAGGCTGGTCTCAGACTCCTGGCGTCAAGCAATCCTTCTGCCTCAGCCTCCCAAAGTGCTAAAATTAGAGGCGTGAGCCACTGAGCCCAGCCCAATTTGTGTTTTTGTTTGTTTTCCAAAACTTGCACCGAAGGTATTTAACTGATGTAGCTATTTACTAGCTGTGCAGTTTTGGGCAAGTTACTTAACATCTCTGAGCTGCAGTTTCCTCAGCTGTAAAGTGGGAACAATACTACTGACTACTTGGATTGTTGTGCCAATTAAATGTATGTGAGGGTTTGTATTTATTTCCAGTGGTGGCTGTAACAAATTACCACAAACTTAGTGGCTTAAAACAGCCAATTTAATTATCTTACAGTTCTGGAGAAGTCTGAAATGGGTCTTATTGGGCTAAAATCAAGGTGTCAATAGAGCTGCACTCCTTTCCAGAGGCTCTAGAGGAGAATTCATTTTCTCGCCTTTTCTGGCTTCTGGAGGCTTCAGACATCCCTTGGCCCTGGCTCTCTTCTATCTTCAAAGCCATCAATGATGTCACTCAGACCTCTGCCTCGGTCTTCACATCTATCTCTGACTCTCTATCTCCTTCTTTCATTGATAATGAATCTTGTTATCACAGTGGGGACATTGAATACTGAAGGATAATCTCCCGATCTCAAAGTCAGCTGATTAGCAAACATAATTCCATCCTAAGCCTTCATTTCCCCTTTTGCCATGTAACATCACCTATTCACAAGTTCCAGGGACTAGGGCATGGACATCTTTGGAGAGATGGGGGAATTATTCTGCCTACCACAGTGGTGTATTTGGGTATGGACATGTATCTAGCACTCAGTGAATCATTCTCATAGACTTTGAAGCACAGATGAACATTTAACCCCACTTGGAGGGAATTAAAAGAGGTTTCTAAGAAACCTTAAGAGAAAATATTTTTTTTGAGCTGTGTCCGTTTAAAAACAGTGTCCAAGGCTGGCGCAGTGGCTCATGCCTGTAATTCCAACACTCTGGGAGGCCGAGGAGGGCAGATCTCTTGATTACAGGAGTTTGGGACCAGCGTGGTCAACATGGGGAAACCCCATGCTGAAACTCTACAAAAAGTAGAAATATTAGCCTGGTGTGATGGTGCACACCTATAGTCCTAGCTAGTTGGGAGGCTGAGATGGGAGAATCACCTGTGCCCAGGGACATCTAGGCTGCAGTGAGCCATGATCACACCACTGCACTCCAGCCTGGGTGACAGAGTGAGACCCTGTCTTAAATAAATAAATAAATCATATAATAAAATAAAAGCAGTCTGCCATTTATTGAATACCTCAGACAGTGTATTCAACAGTTTAGGCTTTTTGCATAAACTATTTGTAATCCTCATAATAACCTTGAAGATAAATATTATTATTCACATTTATTACAGGTGTGAGCCACCACGCTTGGCCATGTGACATTTTAAAGTGTTTATGAAATCTGTAAATTAACTGGGACGGGGCTTCCTGTTGTACAGAGAAGAAAACTGAGACGTGGAAAAATATAATCCCTCATTAGCACTCACTCATTAGTTGGTGGAACTAGGAAAAGTCTTTTTTGATAAGAGCAAAAGAAGAAAAAATGTCTAAAGTTTAGGGCCCCTGCTAAGGGGAAGACAGGTCCAGGAGGGGCCTTGCACTGTGGTTTCCCAGATGGCCAGAGGACAGTGTCTGACAGAGAGAGAAAAAAGGGTACAGGAATATAAAGGGAATTTGGGATGATGTGGAAGCCATGTCCCACTTAATTTACAGATTTCATAAACACTTCAAAATGTCACATGGCCAAGCGTGGTGGCTCACACCTGTAATAAATGTGAATAAAATAATAAAATTAAATGTCAGCACAAGAAGGGAAGATGAGAAACCATCTAGTTTAATGGCTTTATATATGGGCATGGGACTTGCTTAAATTCCCACAGTGAGTTATCCAGTGAAATAATGGCAGAGCAAGAATGGGAAACCAGATTGTGGGCCCCAATCCCATATGCCTTCTGGGAACAGGGGTTAACTGCTCTGGTTTCCTGGATTCAGGAACAAGCTGAATCCTCTCAGAACCACTCCTCTGCTCTCGATTCTCTGAGGGCCCTTCCACGCTATTTTGCAGGCTGAACCAAATGGTTTGTGCCCAGAAAATACTAGGTGAAGTTCAGAAGTTACAGCTTGAGCTGCTGTTAGGCCTAGTGGCCTCCAGGAGGCAGCAGTAGGCATTGTCCCTTCCAGTGACAATTGTCTCTGTTTAGAGACAATAAGCAGCGTCTGACCTTGATATTTGTGGTTAATAAAACACTGAGAGAACAATAAGGGATTGAAGTTCCCACTGTACCCTCTAGCATGGCAATAAAAACTGATTTTTTTTTAACATTTAAAACACCCAAATGGCCCTTTCAATCAAAGCCAAAGGGTCTTGCCCTGTCGCCCAGGCTGGAGTGCAGTGGTGCGATAGCTCAGTGAAGCCTCGACTTCCCAGGCTCAAGTGATCCTCCCACCTCAGCCTCCCAAGTAGCAGGGACTACATGCCAGGTGTACGCCACCATGCCTGGCTAATTTTGTTGCCCAGGCTGGTCTCAAATCCTGGGCTCAAGCGATTCTCCCACCTCAGCCTCACAGAGTGCTGGGATTTCAGGGGTGAGCCACCATACCCAGCCTCAAAGCAGCTATTCTACTAGACTAGATGTCTATTCCAAATGAAGCTGCCCCTAATCAAAACATTGCAGTCACTCTTCTTTCAGAGTGGCCTTCAGAGCTGGGACTGGACCAGAAGGGTCAGGCTTGAGGGTGAGCATCTGCTTTGGAGGCCGTTCATCTAAAGCCCCTAAGACTAAAATCTGACTTTTTCAGGTGCCCTGGGCCTGTCTCCTACAAACTTCCACTCCTCCCCCACTGATAAAGAAATATCATCCTGGACTGGGCATGGTAGCTCACACTTGTAATTCCAGCACTTAGGAGGCTGAGGCAGGAGGATCGCTTGAGGCCAGGAGTTGGAGGTCAGCCTGGGCAACAGAGTGAGATCCCATCTCTACAAAAAATAAAGAAATTAGCCAGGTGTGGTGGTACATACCTGTAGTCCTTGCTATTTGGGAGGCTGAGGTGGGAGGATCACTTGAGCCCGGGAGTTCAAGGCTGTAGTGCGTTATGACTGCACCACTGCACTTCAGCCTGGGTGACAGAGCAGGACCCTATCTCTAAAAGAGATATATATATATACACATACATATATATACATATATACATATATATACATATATACACATATATACATATATATACACACATATATATACACATACATAAAATCCTGGTTCAGGCCACCATCATCTCTGCTCTGGATGATGACAGCAGCCTCCTAACTAGTCTCAGCACAACAGCCAGGGGATGCTGTTAAAGTGGAAGCCAGCTCATGTCATTCTCTGCTCAGAACTCCACACTGGCTCCCATCTTACTCAGTGTAAAATTCAAAGTCCTCACGATGGCCTCCAGGGTCCTGATCTGACTCCTCCTCTTTGGCCTCATCTCCTACATCCTTTGCTCACTCTGCATTTGTCTCATTCCTTGCTCTTCGCTGTTCCTTGAACACGAAGCACAATCTCTTCTTTAGGCCTCTGCATTTTCAGGTACCTCCTCCTAGACAGCCACATAGATTGCTCCTTCACTTTCAGTGGGTCTCTGCTCCAATTTGCCCAGCTCGGTGATGTCTTCCTGAACACCCAACATATATGGCAAACCCCAGCACCCCTTATACTCATTCTTTTCATTCCTCTCCGTAGCACTTATTGATACAGAATGGCTGAGCGCCCAGCTAAACTCCACCCTTAAGCCTGGAGCCATGGCCCTAAGTGAAAACAGCTGACCCCCTTTTTTTCCATGAAAATGTTGCTTGTTTGGTCTGCCCTGCTCCTCTCCTGTGCCCATAAAAAGACTTCAGCTGGCAAAGCAACACAAGTGGCTGACTGGTGGGGATGCAGGCTGCTGGGAGTTGGGGATACAAGAGGCTGAGCAGTGAGCAGAGAAGCAGCAACTGAGTGTTGGAGACTATGGATAGATGCAGCTAACTTCAGACAGTGTGGCTTCAGGGAAAGATCACCTTCTTACCACACCATCCCCTTTCCAACTCCCATGCTGCTGAGAGCCATCACCCAATAAAATCCTCTGCATACACTACCCTTGAACCCGTCGTTCGTGTGACCTGATTCTTTCTGGATGCTGGACAAGAACCTGTGTGCTAAGAGGGCAGGGGCTTGGACACTGCTGCAGGGATGCATAGAGCCTGCTCTCGCCGGAGAGAAGTAACTGGCTGGTTCCAGCATTCATTCCCTCCAGTTCCTGTACTCACTTGCTTGCATGCTCCCTCTCATGAGGAGTGGCCAGTGGCAAGCTGAGTGAAACAAGCCACTCCAGTTCCTGCCAACGAAGGGGGTCAAGGTCAAGGGAACCATCCCATCTCATCATCATGGTCTAACATGCTGCACATTTAACTCATTTGTTTGTTGTCTATTTCCTACTAGAATGTAGGTTCCATGAGGGCAGGGACTTGGTTGTTTTGTTCTCTGTTGTATCCCCAGCCCCTAGAATTGGCACATGGTAGGAGTTCAATAAATATTTATTGAAAAAAAGCATGAATCAAGTGACCCTGTAGGCAAACTCAAAGAGAGACTCAGCTTGTCTCTCTGAACCTGGAGTGGGAAACATCAGAGGCAAAGATACCTCTATTGATTCTGGTCATATTCACCTCTGTGACTTCAGTTAAGTGAGCGCTTAAATTTTCAAGTTGAAAAGGTTTTTCCTCATTGAGGGAGTATCTATAGTGTTGGCAGCAGGGATGGTGGAAAACTGCTCAAGCAGCAGCAAAAAGCAGAAGTCAGACAAGCTGAGGCTCCTCCAATCCATGCGTGGAGAGCCCTAGGGAAGGTGTCTCATTCCTGGGTCAGATGTCACATAACCTAGTGCTTTTTCTCTCTTCGTTTTAAAACTGCCTTTGCAAAATTATGACAGTAAGAGAAATCTGACATAGTTGACTCCATCTTGCTTCTGACTTCCAAGCTGTTCTTGGTCATTCCTGGGTGTAAGTCAAGTTAACCTTGGGAAGAATTCATAGTTTAACTTGAAAGCAAAGATGATAATAGTCCTTCCCTAAAACTAACTCTCTCCTCGCTCAGGGACTGACAACAGCCTATGTCAGACTAATGAAAAGCCATAAGAGGCTAGGTGCAGTGGCTCACATCTGTAATCCCATCACTTTGGAAGGTGGGGAGGTGGGCAGATCACTTGGGGTCAGGAGTTCAAGACTAGCCTGGCCAACATGGTGAAACCCCATCTGTACCGAAAATACAAAAATTAGCTGGGCATGGTGGCACATGCCTGTAATCCCAGCTACTCAAGTAGGTTGAGGCAGGAGAATCACTTGAACTAGGGAGTTGGAGGTTGCAGTGAGCCGAGATTGTGCACTGTACTCCAGCCTGAGCGAAAGAGCAAGACTCTGTCTCAAAAAATAATAATAATAATAATAAATTTTTTTAAAAAGCCATTAGAATATGGGAGGGGCTTGAACTCTGCTAGAATGTAGGTATAACTTCTATAATCCCTGAAACATGAGCAGTAATGCTCAGGGGTCACATGGCCAGAGGTCACAAGACTTGTGACTTTCCTAATTGCTCCTATAGATAACATCACTATTGTAGAACCTAAGATTAGATTTTTTTGAGATGTTTTCCAGATTCACCCTACCTGGACTCGTGACTCATGACTCATCTGGTCCTGTGGCCCCACCCAGAGGCGGGCTCTGTGCATGAGGACTGCTTTCCACACCCTTGTAATTTCATCCCCAACTAATCAGCAGCACCCATTCCCTAGCCCCCTGCCCACTAAATTGTCCATTAAAACCCTAGCCTCTGAGCCTTCAGGGAGACTAGTTTGAGTGATAACTCTAGTTCTCCTGTCTGGGTCAGCCTTGTGTCAGTTAACTTGCTCTACTCCAATGCCACAGTCCCAGTGAATTGATTTGTCTGTGCAGCAGGCAGGAAGAACTCATCTGGTGATTGCAGTTTTAGGACCCAGAATACCTTTGTGTGTTCTTAAAACAAGAAGCTTTCTCCCTGGAAATGTAATGACTTGATCCTGACATTCAGAGAGAAGGGAGATTAACATAATGTTCATGGAAGGAATTGAAGTTTGGTTCCATAGCTCAGAGCATGCCACATCCCTCTCCTATGTTCTCCCTTTCCATGCCTTCGCCATCACCTCATCTGGGGCTGGATTTCCCCTGGCCTCCTGACTCTATCTGTAACAGCCCAGCTGAGCTCCCCGAGGCACCAAATTGATGACAGCCACTTTCCTGTTCAAAACCCCCAGTCTATGCACAAAAGATCAAAGTCTAAACTCTAGCTCAGCTGGGCGCGGTGGCTCATGCCTGTAATCCTAGCACTTTAGGAGGCCAAGTGGGGCTGATCACTTGAGGTAAGGAGTTTGAGACCAGCCTGGCCAACATGATGAAACCCCATCTCTACTAAAAATACAAAATTTAACCCAGTGTGGTTGCGGGCGCCTGTAATCCCAGCTACTCGGGAGGCTGAGGCACAAGAATCACTTGAACCCAGGAGGTGGAGGTTGCAGTGAGCTGAGATGGTGCCACTGCACTCCAGCCTGGGTGACACAGGGAGACTAAGTCTCTAAATAAATAAATAAATAAATAAATAAACTCTCCAGCTTGATATTTGAGCCCTCTCACCTTCCTGGATCTTCTGCGTCATCTCACTGAGTCATCTGCTTTTTCAGGGGAAGCAGGCCCTGAGCTTCCCCACATCAGCCTCTCTGTTTCTGCTGTTCCACCCTCACCCCCCATTCATCTCCCATGACAGAATGCCACCCCCTTCCTCTCCGGCTAGGCCAACCCACCCATCCATCACCCTGCACCCTTTTTTTCCCTGAAATCTTCCCAATCTTTCATACCTCAGTGTCACTGCTTCTCTCTCAACATGGATGACATCATTATTGCAGCCTTCCTGACAGCTCTTCCGGCAGACCCATGGAAGGGCCCTTTCAAACCAGGCACTGCTGAGCAAAAGGGAGGCCGGGTTGGAAGGATTTGGCAGGGCTACTGAGGACCCTTCAGCGCCACTGCCTCCCACTAGCCCCATCTCTTGAGGCCCTCCCCCAGCCTCTTGGCCTTTGAACTTTCAGAGCCCTGCCCTACACATGCTGCCTGCTCTTTGTCACCCTGTCCCCCCCAGCTCAATCTTTCATAATGTGAGAGCATCTATCTCCCAGCACCAGGTATGTCCGTAGGATTGAACTTTTTTTTTTTTTTTTTTTTTTTTGAGACAGTCTCTGTCTGTCACTCAGGCTGCAGTGCAATAGTGTGATCTCAGCTCACTGCAGCCTCCGCCTCCCGAGTTCAAGCAATTCTCCCACCTCAGCTTCTCGAGTAGATGGGACTACAGTCATGTGCTACCACTCCCAGCTAATTTTTGTATTTTTAGTAGAGACGGGGTTTTGTCCTGTTGCCCAGGCTGGTCTTGAACTCCTGATCTCAAGTGATCTGCCTGCCTCAGCCTCCCCAAGTGCTGGGATTACAGGCATGAGCCACTGCACCTAGCTGCATTGAACATTTTCTATTTTTCATACAATTCAGCTCAAAACACAAGCCCACTACTGTATCTGGTACTCAGATGAAGAAGCTGCTGTCTGTCTATGCTGGAGGAAAAGCTGGCTGTATTGATCTTATTCAAAGATACTTTTGTCATGCAATAATGCAATATATAGAAAACCTAGAGGATTTTCAAGGTCATTTTGACTAAATAGGATTTTTACTTTAAATGCTGACTTTAGAACCTATGCCTGTATAAGATGTGGCTCTGCTATGTAGAGTTTGTGAGATTATTAGGAAGTATGACTCCATTTGGAAAAATAGCTGCTCTGAATAGGTAGAGACCTTTGAAAACTGTCTCTGAATCCTAGGATGTCTTCTCCTGTAGGGTGTGAGCCTTGGGAGGAAGCTGGGAGCTGATTCAACTGATGCAACAGTGTTCTGACCCCTTTTTGTCAAATGAGGCAACTGAGGCCTGAAGGAAATAATGTATACAGTGGTCCGTTTCCAAGAAAAAGTGCCTTAAATCAGCTTAGGTCAGCAAACTACATAAGAAACAGGATATACTAGGCCCCTGCTTGGATAGCCGATGCCTGCTTGTTGTGTGCAGCCCCCTCACCACCCCCTGCCGCCTTAGTTGCCCTCACCCGAACCAAAGAAGTTTAGTCTAAAATGAAAGTTTATTAGTCTGCAAAATAGCTTGCTTTGTCTGTTCTTATCAGCCTGCCCAGCTACGTGGGTCATAAGTCAAATACTTAAAGAGCCCCTGAGCTAACTAGGATTGCAATGCATTGTGGGCTGCAACAAAATGCAGCAAGACAACCCTAAAGAAAACACCTAAAGCCCCTACCCAACAACCAATAGACGACGTCCAGGAAGATTGTGACCCCATAGTACTCAAGCCTATGAGGAACAGGGGAAGGGACCTGCTCACTAGGGGATAAATTGCTTGTTAAAACTGTGCTGGGTGTGTCTGCCCATCAGACACCCAATCTTGCAAGACCATCATTAAAAGTCTCACTTTTGCTGATCTCCAGGTCTCTGAGTTCATTCTTTGGGTTTGGACAGTTAAGTTTGTTTCTCACAAGGCCCAGAGAAAGGAAGCAACTTATCAGAAAGTCTGAAGGAGAAGACAGCAGGTGAGACCCAGCTTGGCAAATTGTCACAATCAGGACACCACCATGATCAGATACCACGATCGCTGCTGCTAGCTGAAGAGTCACTCTGTGCCTGCCACCATCTATACTAGTTAATGCCTCACGCTCTTAATACACTTAAAGCGTGTGACTGGACACTGGAATTCTCAAGGGCCACTGAAAAATCAGCAGACCCAGCAGAAGTATGGCCGCCTCCTCACCTTCCATGCAAGCCCATCTGATCTGCTGAGCCCAAATCACACCACAAATCCTGCTACAGGGGAGTCTGGGAAATACATATCTGAGCTTTCCAGCTTCCTCAGTGGAGGAAGGCACACAAGGAGAATGAAATTGATGCTGAGCACCAATTCATCATTATAAACTTTTTCTGTTAAACAATTAGCTGCAGTAGATTCAGATTCAGGTGCCTACAAATCAAAACCCCTGTCCCACACAGGTTCTGTCTCTGGTGAGAGTGTCCCTTCTCACTCCCTCCAGGAGACGCCTGTTCCATTGTGTGACAGGCTATCTATGAAGATGTTTTCTTTTATGTTGAGCTGAAACCTGGGCTCATCCTGTTCTCACCTGTCCCGACTTTGCTTTCTGGGACCAAACAATGCATCGACTCCTGTTTCCGTTTAATTGCCCTTTGGCGATCCGAAGATGGTGATAGTGATGTTCCCCATACTGTTCAGCAGCGCTGAAAACTGGTTTCCAAATGAAAAAGTATTGAGGCAAGCCAGGCACCAGTGTAAAGGTGGAGAGAGTTGTGGCATTAAAGAGATGACAAGGGCAACCATTCATTGTCTTCCACTGAGGGGAGAATATATTTACCTTGTCTTAGCAAAGGTAAAAACCACAGCCAATCCACAACTCCCAGGCTACTAAGAGGCTGTAGAAACCAATTAATTCAAAATGCATTATATACCGTGCACTAAATTGGTCACCAGAGGGAGTCTAGATATAACAGGATCTTTGGCTAGAACCATCATTATGACTGTTTGTATTTGGAGAGCTTTTTCCTTCTCTCATCCAAAGGAGTCCCAGCACCTTGCCACCACCTGTCTCATTAATGAACACACTACCTCAGTGAGCGAGGCAGGTGGCCAGTCTCATTATCTCACTTTTTAAAGAAGGGCACCTAGAGGTCAAGTGACTTTTGTTTCACAGCACGCTAATTAAAACCTTCTGTAGCTGTTATTTGCAAGTTCATAGGCTCCTTAAAAGCTTTGTCAGTGATTTCAAAAGCCTATTTCACTTACTGTCTGCTTTAACACTCCCATTAAGAAGAGAAGTAAAAAACAAACCAAAAAAGAGCAGTTTTGTCTTCATTCTGGTTATGTATGAATATGTCAAAGGATTTGGTTAAAAAAATTAACTGCCTGCTGAGGCAGGATTTATTCATTCACAGTCTTGCTGGTTTCTCACTTTGAGTAAATATTATGGACTATACAAAGACAAAGACTTTGGCCCCAAGAAATTACATTTATGGACTATAATTAAATATTACAGACTATACAAAGATCAGGACCTTGGCCCCAAGAAATTACAGGTGGGAAGGCTGTAGGGGTGGGCTAGAGGAGGATAAAGCCATTTCTGGCTGGCGTGATATGGAAATGCTTCGTAAAGAGATGGCAAAGGTTGGGGGAAAAACAAAGCAAGCAGTGGGCATTCATTCCCTACTGTGGGGCATCCTGGGCACCTGGCCAAGGCGTGCTGGATGCCCAGTCCTTGTCCTGCCTCCTGCTCTGCTCCCCAGGCTCTCACAGATTCTGGTGCCTCCCACTATCTTTCCAGCAAATTCCATGTTGGCTTAAGCCAGCCTGAGTCTCTGGGCGGTAGACTACTTTCTGGGCAGTACCAATGAGCAAACAAAGTCCTGGAGGAGGGAAAGACCAGGACTTTCAGGGGATTGGACAGAATAGATTTGCAATGGTAAGGTGTGAACTACCAAATCATCTTCCAGATGGTTCCAAGTACCCAACTCACATTTTAAAAGTGTGCTGCCATTATGTAAAATGTGACCATTGGAGGAAGCTGGGTGGAGGGTACATAGGATCTCTCTGTATTTGTCTGGCAACTTTCTGTGAGTATAATTACAGCAGGTCCTCAAGTAATGTCATTTTGTTCAATGTTGTTCAATCTTATTTCATTATAATGTTGATGAGAAAAAAATGGATTCCTGGCTGGGTTCACTGTCTACAGGGAGTTTGCACATTCTTCTGTATCTGCCCGGGTTTTTTCTCTACATACTCTGGCTTCCTCCCACACCCCAAAGATGTGCACATGAGGTGAATTGGCATGTCTACATTGTCTCAGGACGAGTGTGTGTGTGTGTTTGTGGGTGCACACACCCTGCGATGAGATGGTGTCCTGTCCAGGGTGGGTTCCCACCTTGCACCCTGAGGGGCCAGGATAGACTCTGGTCACCTGTCACCCTGAACTGGAATAAGCAGGTTGGAAAATGAATGCATGAATAAATTAAAATTATTTTAAAATAAAAATTCGGCCAGGTGCGGTGGCTCATGCCTGTAATCCCAGCACTTTGGGAGGCTGAGGCGGGTGGGTCACGAGGTCAGGAATTCAAGACCAGCCTGGCCAGCATGTTGAAACCCCATCTCTACTAAAAATACAAAAATTAGCCAGGCACGGTGGTGGACATCTGTAATCCCAGTTACTTGGGAGGCCGAGGCAGGAGAATTGCTTGAACCTGGGAGATGGAGGTTGCAGTGAGCCAAGATTGAGCCACTGCACTCCAGCCTGGGTGACAGAGCAAGACTCTGTCTTGGGAAAAAATAATAGTAAATAAATAAATAAATAAATAATAAAAATTCATGAAGTGTATGATAATCATCCAGATGTTCAACAGTATACACTGCAGTATAAAAGTGCCCAGCAAGTTCTCTGGATCTGAGATTGTTTTTGAATTCCAACTCCACGGTGGTAGGAGGTGCTCCTTACAATGTTCACTTTGCAAACATTTGTTCCTTGATTTTATTTTTAAAAAATTTTATTTATTTATTTTTATTTATTTATTTTGAAGCGGAATCTCTCTCTGTTGCCCAGTCTGGAGTACAGTGGCACAGTGGCATCATCTCAGCTCACTGCAGCCTCTGCCTCCTGGGTTCAAGCAATTCTCATGTCTGAGCCTCCCAAGTAGCTGGGATTACAGGCATGAGCCACCACACCCGGCTAATTTTTGTATTTTTAGTAGAGACGGGATCTCATTATGTTGGCCAGGTTGGTCTTGAACTCTTGACCTCAGGTGATCCACCCACCTCGGCTTCCCAAAGTGCTGGGATTACAGGGATAAGCCACAGCGCCTGGCCTTTTCCTTGATTTTACCCATCACTACGACAGCTGTCACTCACTGATTCATCAAAAATGGGGTAATTACCTACTTGTTTTTATTACTCTTTGTTAAATGCATGTATAGCTCACATTTATTTTGATGTTTAATATTATAAGTGTTTTGGGTCTTTATTTAGAAGTTTGGTGATATTTTAATGACCATAAATATGCCATAAGAACTTAACTCTTATTTATATCAATTAGCCTGTAGTGGCTGGGCTTGGTGGCTCACACCTGTAATCCTAGCATTTGGGGAGGCCGAGGCAGGCAGATTGCTTGAGACCAGCCTGGGCAACATGGTGAAACCCTGTCTCTAAAAAAAAAACCAAAAATTAGCTTATAGTAAAATTGGTCTTCTTATACATTATTTCACTAAAGTCATGGGTTACCAAAACCTATTGACAATATTAAGTGAGAACTCACTGTATTTTTAAAAAGGTTTTTTGGGGTTGAGGGAAGGCTGAGGCAGGAGGATCACTTGAGCCCAAGAGTTCAAGTACAAACTGGGCAACATGGTGAGACCCCCACTATACTAAAAATAAAAACTTAGCCAGGCATGGTGGTGCCTGGAGACACAGCTACTTGAGAGGCTGATGTGGGAGGACAGAGCAGGTGAGGATGTGAGAAATTGCCTCCTGGATCCACTACTGCCTGAAGTTTACTCTTACCAACTGCTGGGATGTGTGGCCCAACTAAAAAGGGTGTGTTGGCTCCAACTAAAAAGGCCAGGGGAGAGGCGAAGGGACAAAGATAGTGTCTTAGTCCTTTTGAACTGTCATAACAAAATACCATAAATGAGTAGTTTAAACAACAGATTAACATATTTCTTTTCCTTCCTTCCTTTCTTTCTTTCTTTTTCTTTTTCTTTCTTTCTTTCTTTCTTTCTTTCTTTCTTTCTTTCTTTTCTTTCTTTATATTTTTCTATTTTTTTAGGACAGGATCTTGCTCTGTTGCCCAGGCTGGAGTGCAGTGATGTGATCTCAGCTCACAGCAACCTCTGCCTCCCTGGCTCAACCAAACCTCCCACCTCAGCCTCATGAGTAGCTAGGACCACAGGCCCAAGCCACCACAGCTGGCTAATTTGTGTGTGTGTGTGTGTGTGTGTGTGTGTGTGTGTGTGTGTGTGTGTTTAATAGAGATGGAGTCTTGATATGATGCCCAGGCTGGTCTTGAACTCTTGAGTTCAAGCATTCTGCCTACCTCAGCCTCCCAAAGTGCTGGGATTACAGGCATGAGCCACCGTGCCTGGCCAAAAATGTATTTCTCTCAGCTCTGGAGGTTGGGAAGCCCAAGATGAAGGCATTGGCATATTCAGTGTCTAGTGAAAGCTCACCCTCTGGTTCACGAATGGCTACTTCTCACTGTGTCCTCACATGAATGACAGGGACAAGGCAACTCTCTGGGGCCTCTTTATAAGGGCACAAATCCCACTTATACTCATAATCCTTCTATATCACCACATTAGTGATTAGGTTTCAACATCAGAATTTTGGAGCAATAAAACGTTAGCATAGCAGATGGGAAGAACAATAATCAGATGAATGGATAAATGGCTGCTCACTGGTCATTCTCGAGACACTGAGCCAAGGGCCACGTGTGGATTTCATTTAATCCTCATATCAACCCTTCCTGGCAGGGAGTATCATCTGCCTCTACAGATGGAGAAAAGAAGCAAAGTGACTTGTCTGAGCTAGTAGGTAGCAGAGGTGTGATGAATGTGCAGGTCTGTTGGCTAAAAGTCAGTACCGTGGCCGCCAGGCACTGCTCCACCCCAACCAGCACTTCCAGCCCCTCCTCAACTCTAGGGGCACAGACTTTCCCCTCAAGGTACTAAAAAGGCTTCACATTACCTCATCTACACCCTATCCTGTTTCGTTTTGTTTTTTCATCTGTAGCTGTTTGATTTACAAAACAAAAGCAGGAAGCCACTCAAATATCCATAAACAGATGAATGAATATACAATGACATTTTACAGCAGAGTATATTTATCAGCAACGTAAAAAGAATGAACAATTCGTATGTCTACATTGATAACATCAAAATAAGCATGATGACAGAGTACTCAGGGATTGTAAGAGGAAACACTTTATTATATCAGTCCAAAAATTCCAGAAAGTGGAAAGTACTCTATTGTACAGCAAAGTAAATCAGTGGTTATCTGGAGGGCAGAGAGAAAGACTTTATAAAAAGGCTCCAGGTAAATGTAAAGGTGATAGATAAGTTCATTATTGTGACTCTGATGATGGTTTCATGGGATTATATGAAATACAAGACTTATACTACAGCTTAAATATGCGTAGTTTATTGGATGTCATTTATACCTTTTATTTTATTTTGTTTTTGAGATGGAGTCTCACTATGTCACCCAGGCTGGAGTGCAGTGGCACAGTCTCGGCTCACTGCAACCTCTGCCTCCCATACTCAAGTGATCCTTCCCAGCTCAGCCTCCCGAGTAGCTGGGACTACAGGCACCTGCCACCACACCTGGCTAATTTTTTGTATTTTTAGTAGAGACGGGGTTTCACCGTGTTAGCCATGATGGTCTCCATCTCCTGACCTTGTGATCTACCTGCCTCGGCCTCCCAATGTGCTGGGATTACAGGTGTAAGCCACTGCGCCCGGCTGCTAATTTATTATTATTATTATTTTTTGTAGAGAAGGGGGTCTTACTATGTTACCCAGACTAGTCTCGAACTCCTGGCCTCAAGTTATCCTCCTGCCTTGGCCTTCCAAAGTGCTGAGATTACAGGTGTGAGCCACTGGCCAGGATGTTTTTGTTTTGTTTTGTTTTGTTTTGAGATGGAGTCTTGCTCTGTCACCCAGGCTGGAGTGCAGTGGTGCGATTTTGGCTCACTGCAAGCTCTGCCTCCCGGGTTCACACCATTCTCCTGCCTGGGCCTCCTGAGTAGCTGGGACTACAGGCGCCCACCACTACGCCTGGCTGATTTTTTGTATTTTTAGTAGAGACGGGATTTCACCGTGTTAGTCAGGATGGTCTTGATCTCCTGACCTCGTGATCTGCCCACCTTGGCCTCCCAAAGTGCTGGGATTACAGGCATGAGCCACCGCGCCTGGCCAGGATTTTATTTTTTTAAGAGGGTCTTGCTATGCTGCCCAGGCTGGCCTCAAACTCCCAGGCTCCAGCAATCCTTCCACCTCAGCCTCTCAAGTAGTTGGAACTACAGGCATGAGCCACGATGCCTGGCTTGTTATCAGGATTGTTGATCTTTACAATTCTCAGGGTAATGTTTTAAAAATCAGCTTTATCAAGGTATAATTTCATATGATACCCAGGTAGTTTTGATTTGCATTTTCCCCTTTAAGAAGTGAGGCTCCACCTCGTTTCATAAGCTTAAATGATGAGAAGATTTCATGGTCCCTCAAGGAGAAATACTGTCCTGCTTGGTATCTTACCTTTGCACAAATTCCCAGTTTATGCCAGGCAGTAACACACCCTGTTTATCTTAAATCCCCAGGTACAGTCGCTTGGGATTTTAATCCCAAGGCTGTATGAGCTTCATGTACATTATCCTGTCTGTTGCCCACGACACTTCTATGAGATGATGATGATGATTTCCATTCTAAGAATGAGGAAGCAGAGGAGACACAAGTAAGACAGAGGCGATGCTGGGTTTAAACCCTGGTTGGCTTGAGGCCACAGCCCATAATCTTCTCACTCTCTCACTCCAACTTGAATTGGAATCAGACCACCAAGACTCCCACCACAGCTTGGCCATTAGTTGGTGTGAGACAGTGAGAAAATCCCTTCCCCTTTCTGGTCTCTGTGCAATGAGTGGATGGAGTTGCTGACTTCCATGAGCTGTATGGGAGAACAGGGCAGGAAATGATCCAGGACTGTGAAGCTGTCAGTCTTCTCCTTGTTCATCAGAGTGAGTAAGTAGCAAAGCAAAGGAAAAGCAAAACTCCCACTCCCCAAAATGCAGGCAGCATCCATTCAGTCCTGAATTCCGGTGAAAGGCAAGAGATGGGGACAGGTCCATATTTCAAGAGTTTATCCAACATATGCAGGGCAGGCCAGCCTCCTCAAGAGGCTTTCTTTGCCCCAGGAACAAATTACAAAGGCAGGTGGAAGTAGTTATCCTCATTGAAAGAAACAGGGCACAGGAACTTGCCCAGAGGCCCTGAAAGATGATGAGAATGAAAACCAGATTTCACAGGGTTAAGGGAGCAAGTAAAGGAGAGCTCCCATTTAGTTTTAGAAACACAAGACACACATTTTAAAGGAAGGGGAAATGAGGCATAGACAATCACATGACTTACACAAGGTCACACAAGTTTTAACAGATGAACACAGGTCTGTTAATTCCCAACGTGATGTTCACCATCTCCCCATCCCCCTGCCAATCAGCCAAGTTTTACCCACCTACCCATATGCAGGGAGACTTGAGAAGGCCTACACTGCTGGAGAGGAGCAGTAGGATTTAAGTCTTGATGACACTAATAGGATACATCTGCTGGGCTTCCTAATTTAATTGGACTGTTATTATTTGCACACTGATGAGGCTGTTGAATACTTTGCCTTTGGATGTTTGGTTAAAATGACTCTGTGTTTTGCCCCACCATTTGCTGGAATCTGTAGGGACAGAACTGTACTCTCTAAAGGGACACACGAACAATTCCAAAGGTGTGGTTCATCCTGAGAACACATGGGAATTTTTACCCACAGTTTATAAAACATCTCCATCCTTTTAAGCCCCTGTTGGCTGTCATAGTACATGAACTATATTTCCTCAGGGAAGCTCAGAGAAGCTCACCTCTCTCAAAGGTGCCACTCCATGTTGACCACAGTTCTGGCTGCATTCTGTCACTGGGGTGGGTGGATGAGCTGTGCTGGGGCAAGCCTGGTGGTGCTGAGAAATGAGGAAGGCAGTACTGAGGAAAGGCCAGTCCATACATTGCTGTCTTTTGTCATTACTATCCATGCCCTAGATTTTCAGGGCCTGGAAAAAAGGATACAGGTTTGACTCTAGTTCTGAACCAGGACGAAAAGGCTGAGCACCAAGGCTTTGAAGTTCAAATAAACTGGGTTTGAGTCCCAGCTCTGCTTACCAGCTGTTGACTTTGGGGAAGTTACTCCACTTCTCTGAGTCGCAGTTTGTTCATTATCAAAGTATGAATGAACAATAACAGCACATACACTATAGGGCTATTGAGATAATGTGTGCCAACTGATCAGGACTCCGTAAAGGATAGCAAGGCACCATTGTTTTACATACCATTAAAAAAAGAAACATTGTCAATTAAACTATTGCACAAGGCTTTCTTATCTAAAACAGATAGATACTATCTTTCTTCAAATAAAGATATCTATGAAAAAGCTCTGACTTTAAAAGTTGGTATTTAATAATGTCACTTTTATACATATATAAAAGGGAAAATGTAAGCAGAATAAATTCACTTCGGAAGGGTGCAACTCTTTTGAATCAATTTAAATTAAAAGATTTTTTTCTTTCTCTGTACTTGAATGGATGCAAACTGAATCACTTTTTGATTTAGCATCACTGGTGACCATATTTTCCACATAGTATTGTTATGGGCACTTTTCTGGCCAGAGAGCTGTGGCTGATGGTGCCTTTGCCCAAGTTTTGCTTGGGCTGCTGGGCTCGTTCCACCCACTCAGGTTGGTTGCTGGCAGGTTGCACTCAGCTCACACTACTGGCCTGGATCCCACACCTCCAAGAGAGGCTGGAGTCAGGCGTGGAGCAGTGAGGGGTGCGTGAGCTAGCTGAGCGAGTGTGGGGTCTGGCCACCGCGCAGTCAGACACACCAGTTGCCACGGGACGGACAGCTCCAGGTGCTGGCATGGGTGCCAACTCTCTGCGAAGCTGCAGCTGGACAAGGTGCGCTGCAAGCAAGCATCTTCCCCAGCTGGCACCAGGGAATGTGGCAGCACCCGGAAGCTTGGAGATGCCAGGAACCACAGGGCCTCAAGGAGGGAGTCACAGCCCTGGCTCAGGGAGCTCCCAGGTCTGGACTCCCTGAAGGGCCACAGCTCTTTGCCCACAACGTGGCAAGCAAGGGGCATGTTTCAGGCCTGTTTGTGTTACAGCAGCTCTTTCAGCCTCACCATTGTGTGGGTCTCCAGTTCTTGTCCTACAACCAAGAAGAATGATGTAGTCAGACAAGTGGAGGGTCAGCAAGATGAAGGGGAGTTTTATTGAGCAAGAGAACAACTCAGAGAAGACCCTGTCCTGTAGCCAGGGCGTCCGAAGGAGTGTTCGGCCCCTAGCAGAAAGGGTAGCTCCTCTCTCCAGCTGGTAGTCCAGTCAATCCTGTGTCCTCTGCTCTGCTCTGCTCCGGATGAGCCCAGGGCTTTTATGGGCCTCAGAGGGAAGAAAGCGAGCACCAATTGGTCCATGGACAGACACAGGCGGGCCAGAAAAGACAAGTCTCCACTCTGGTCCATAGGATTGGCAACCCAGTCCCCAACCTTCAGACCCTCCTTGGCCTGAAAGTGGAGCCTCACCAGGGACCTGCCCCCTCCACCCAGGAGCCCATCTGCCTGCTGTGCTGACCATGGCACCCAGGCTGCTTGTACCAACGGGCACCTGCAGGCCAGCACCGAGCCACCCTCAATCCCTCACTCCCCGACCCCTTATTGTCCAAAGTCCAGGGAGAAAAAGGCAGCAGGGCGCAAGCATGTGCACACCCTGCCTGGGCTCAGTCCCAGCCCCACTCTGGGGTTGGAGCAGGTGCCATTGGCAGTGGGGAGAGGCCAGGCAGTGGAAGGAGGCACTTGCGAGCCTGCAAGGGCAGTGCAGGGCCTTCCCAGGCCCCCAAGAGCACACAGAGGCCTGGGGCCACAAACCCAACTTGGGTGGCTGCAGCTGCACCCAGGAGGGCTGGGCTGCTGCCTGCTCCCGACTCCTCCTGGCTCTGTGGAGCATGCAGCCCTGGCGGTATCCCCTCACAGCCTGAGGGAGGGGCTCCACATCCTCTCTGGGCCCCGGGTGAGCATCCAGGGCAGAGGTTACATCACCACAAGCTCCCCAATGTTGCCTGGGTGCTCAGGGGTGGCCGGGCCATCAGGAGTGTTAGGCTTAGCTGTCACCCTGATGCAAGGCGGACCCCAGGGACGCGGCGCCACTCCCACTTCCAGCCCCAGCGGGGCGGTGGTGGCAAAACAGGGCCCCAGCTCTGTGCTCCCTCTCCAGTTCCTGCATTCCTTATACAAGTGCAGCGCCACCCTGGGCCCAGCTCCGCTTCCAGGCTCTCTGTGCCAGACGGCGCTGCTTCCCCACCAGCTGGTGACTCGACCTGGCCCCATCACCCACCAGGGCAGCAGGCTGCAGTGGTGGTGGCGGTTGGTGGGGGGGCTGTCTGCCTCCTCCCCATACCCTCCCTGCAGTGGCTGGCATGATGGCAGTGGCTGCTCCAGACGACCCACCACCGCCATCAGTATCATCTTCCAAGCCATCAACAGTGTGAGTGATGCACCATTTCTTACAAGGGATCTTTCCTACTGTCCCCAGGATTTCCTCACAAATCACCCAGCCTCCCCAAGGTTTATATATGTGTGACAGCTATATGTGATGGCCACATGCTAACCATGATCGTAAGATGCATCCTGCGTTCACAGATGTCGAAATGTGAAAGTGTCAAAGTGTGCATTATTTATTTATTTATTTATTTTTGAGACCAAGTCTTGCTCTGTTGCCCAGGCTGGAATGCAGTGGCATGATCTCTGCCTACCGCAACCTCCGCCTCCCAGGTTCAAGCGATTCTCTTGCCTCAGCCACTCGTGTAGCTGGGATTACAGGTGTATACCGCCACGCCCAACTAATTTTTGTATTTTTAGTAGAGGTAGGGTTTCACCATGTTGGCAAGGCTGGTCTCGAACTCCTGACCTCAAGTGATCCTTCCACCTCAGCCTCCCAAAGTGCTGGGATTACAGGCATGAGCCACCATGCCCAGCCCAAAGTGTGTGTTTTAGAATAATAAAACATGATACTACTGATGTGTTACAATCAGTGATGAAATGTAGTGAGACATTGGTAACTAACAATAATTAAAGCTTTTTTTTTTTTTTTGAGGTAGAGTATTGCTCTGTCACCCAGTCACTGCAACCTCCGCCTCCTGGGTTCATGTGATTCTCTTGCCTCAGCCTCCTGAGCAGCTACCACACCCAGCTAATTTTTGTATTTTTGATAGAGATAGGATTTTGCCATGTTGGCCAGGCTGGTCTTAAACTCCTGGCCTCAAGTGATCTGCCCACCTTGGCCTCCCAAAGTGTTGGGTTTACAGGCATGAGTCATCATGCCCAGCCTAATTAAAGCTGTAAAGTTTGTAAGTTGCTTAATTCAAAAATTAGAGTATCCATTTCTACTGTTCTTCACAGCCAAGTTGCTACTACTATTATCACTATTATATTTACATAACATTCTCTAAGTGCCATTCACGGACATAAAGCTTTACATAAATTAGTAACACATTTAATTCTCACAACAATCGTATTAGGTAAACATAATTATTATACTCACTTTACAGATAAGGAAGCTGAAGCAGAGAGGTAATTAACTTGCCTGAAATCACACAGCTAGTTTGTTTCCAGAGTCTTGTTCTTAACTACCACAAGCAGGATTTCTCAATCTCAGCACTACTGACATTTTGGGCCAGATGAATGAATCTCTGTTGAAGGGGCTGTTCTGTGCATCATAGGGTGTTTAGCAGCATCCCCGACCCGTATCCACTAGATGCTCGTAGCACCTGTTACCCAGGTGTAGCAACCAAAAATATCTCTAGACATTGCCAAATGTCCCCTGTGGGGAGAAATCACTCCAGTTGAGAACCACTGCATTATACCTGGCCCCTTTGGGCAGCCACCGGGGAAGCCAGATCCCAGGCCTTGATGCAGAGTGTTTCATTCAAGTCTAGAAATTATGAGAAGAACCCAAGACTCTGGTCATGTGGCTGGTCAGCCTCTGGTGGAGCCATGTAGACCTGTAGAGAGCTGGCTGCTGTGGTAGTGGCCAAGGCAGAGCCAGTGGCCAAGGGTTCAGGAGATAAGTGAGGCCAAGAGAGTCTGGGAGATGCGTCAGCCGTGTCTGACATGATAGCAACCTCACAGAGAAAGTATTAAATAAGTCTCCTTTGTCCTTCAGACCCATCCCACTCTTTTTTTTTTGCTTTGAGACAGGGTTTCGCTCTCTCACCCAGGCTGGAGTGCAATGGTGTGATCTCAGCTCAGAGCAACCTCCACTTCCTGGGCTCAAGGGATCCTCCTACCTCGGCCCCACTCCTCTTTGTTCCCTTCTCAGGGACAATCACTATCATGAATATAGTACATATCCTTTTAGTGTGTTTCATGCTTTCACCTTTATACATTTATATTCATCAATGATAAATACATAGAACTGATTTTTGTTTGAAAACATATAAATACATTTTTTTTTTTTTGAGACAGAGTCTCATTCTGTCGCCCAGGCTAGAGTGCAGTGGCACAATCTCAGCTTACCACAACCTCTGCCTCCTGGGTTTAAGCAATTCTCCTTCCTCAGCCTCCCAAGTAGCTGGAATTACAGGCGCCCACCACCATGCCCAGCTAATTTTTGTATTTTTAGTAGAAATGAGGTTTCACCATGTTGGCCGGGCTGGTCTCGAACTCCTGACCTCAGGTGATCCACCCATCTTGGCCTTCCAAAGTGCTGGGATTACAGGCGTGAGCGACTGTGCCCAGCCAGAAATAAAATTTTAATTTTGCATGATACAATTCTGTTTTCACTCAACAGTATATTTTGAGACCTATCCATAGTAACACATACAGCTTTAATTCATTCCTTTTAATTGCTGTGAAATATTCCATTGTATAATTATGCCATATTTTACCTTATCATTCTCTTATTGGCAGATATCTGAGTTGTTTCCAGTTTTGCATAATTACCAACATCTGCAGTGAACATCGTTGGATGTGTTTGCTTGTGCACACACTGAACTTCTCTTGGGTATATGGAATTGCAGGCTTACAGAGAATGTAATTGAAATTAAATGTTCCATTTTGTCAGATGCTGCCAAGTTTTTCTCTATTGGGTCTATATCAGTTTACACTCCCACCAACAATGCACAAAAGTTAGCCTTTTCTACACTCTTACCAACACTTGATATTGCCATTTTAAGAAATTTGTGTGAATCCAAGTGAGTCTATTCTTACTGGGGGTGGGTCAAGCATGTGAACAAACATCGTCCATCATGTGCATCTCAGAGGGGAAAAGGCTGAGCGTCGCTCGGTCTGTGAGAACAGTCATGTTTGACCACAAACATATCGAGATTTAAAAGTTGATGAATTGCTTAACAATCCCTCATAGTAAGTCACTTTAGCCAGTGAAACAAAAACTGCTCTTAAAACAAAGCAGTCATCAAATTAACTGCTGTGATGAAAGGACTTCCCAGTGGATTTCATCAATGTGGTCTGAAGTTTGCACAGCACCTCCCTGTAGATGTTCCTCAGTGGTGCAATAACGTTGAATCTGGAGGTCTGCCCTCCCGTCCACGAGGCTCTGCATGTGGGCAGGTGTGAAATGACAGCCTTGCCCCTATCCTGATGCATGATCAAGTATTGGTAGGGTAGATGGTGGTGGTCTGCATCTCTGCCCGTCATGGAAGAAGCTGGGGTTGACCTAGCAAGACTGCTTCAGGAGGTGAGCTCTGCCGGTTTTAGTCCTGTTCTGTACTGCGACCACCTCTTGACCCAGGCCTTTTGGGCCCTTCTGGCTCACCTGCTCGCTCCCAGTCGTGCACCTCCTCCCCTCCAAGTCACAGTCTTTAGGGTGTTACAAAAACACAGCAGGAAGCCCAGGAATCAGACCTGGGTTCCACTTGTAACCCATTGCTCAGTGGGCTGGCAACTGCATCTGTACAGTGGGGACAATCCCTTCCCCTGGGATCTGCAGGGGTTAGTGTGAGGAACAGCACACAGCAGGAAGGTCTTTGGAAACTACCAAGTGTCAGGCCAGGCACGCTGGCTCATGCCTGTAATCCCAGCACTTTGGGAGGCTGAGGCGGGAGGATCACCTGAGGTCAGGAGTTTGAGACCAGCCTGACCAACATGGAGAAACCCTGTCTCTACTAAAAATACAAAATTAGCTGGGTAATCCCAGCTACTTGGGAGGCTAAGGCAGGAGAATCACTTGAACCTGGGAGGCAGAGGTTGCAGTGAGCTGAGATCGCACCATTGCACTCCATCCTGGGCAACAAGAGCTAAATTCTGTCTCAAAAAAAAAAAAAAAAAAAGAAGGAAACTATCAAGTGTCATAGGTGACAGGTTAGTTGGGAGGAAAGGCGGTTTAGTGGAGGGAGCTCCAGTTTGGTTCTTCAGTAGCCTAGTCTTCACCACTTAACGACCTAAGTAACTTCAGGAAGTCTCCTCCTCTCTCTGGCCTCAGTTTTCCCATCTATGAAATTAGAGCATTAGACAAATTAGCACTCCCCAAGCCATATGTCACAGAACTCCCAAGCTATTTCAAGGAAAAGGGGTTCCGTTGTCTACCCAGTCTGAGTTCTTACCAAATGTGGTAACTACCTTGAGCTCACATTGAAAGGCAGCATTTAAAAGCTCTGAAACATCTTGCAGAAAATGTGTCTCTCTAACATCTTTGGCTTTGGAACCCTTTTGCTATTGGGTGAATTATACCATTTTAACATCTCTGAAATCAGGGCTGTGTCTCACAATGGCTGTATCTTAGAGTCTTTCAAATATGTGTTTTTTTGTTTGTTTGTTTTTTTTTTGAGATGGAGTCTCACTCTGTCGCCCAGGCTGGAGTGCAGTGGCGTGATCTTGGCTCACTGCAACCTCCATCTCCCGGTTTCAAGTGATTCTCCTGCCTCAGCCTCCTGAGTAGCTGGGACTATAGGCACATGCCACCATATCTGGCTAATTTTTGTATTTTTAGTAGAGATGGGGTTTCTCCATGTTGGCCGGGCTGGTCTCAAACTCCTGACCTCAGGTGATCTGCCTGCCTCGGCCTCCCAAAGTGCTAGGATTACAGGCATGAGCCACCATGCCCAGTCTCAAATATGGTTTAGTAACAGCTATCAATCTTGACTGTCAACTAAATGCAGGCACTAAGTAATTTAATAAATTAGTATTTATTTAATTTTTTATTCAGTATTTCCAGTAATCCTGAAAATTAGGGACTGTTATTATCCCCACATTGCAAATGAGAAAACTGAGTTGCAGGGAGGTTAAGAAACTCACCCAGGATCACATGGCTAATAAACAGCAGAGCTGGGACTTATATCCTGATGAGGCTGAACTCTTTTTAAAAAATTATTATTATTATTATTTGTACAGATGGGGTCTCACTGTGTTGTGGGTCTTGAACTCCTGGCCTCCAGTGATCCTCCTGCCTCAGCCTCCCAAAGTACTTGGGATTATAGGCATGAGCCACTGCACGCAGACAAGACTGTGATCTCTCAGGCCCATTTGGAATCCTATCTGTGATTCAGTGACCATGAATGACATACGGCATGGTTCTCAAAGGCCTTGAAAGTACCTTGTTCCTTCAGAAAGAGCAGAATCATAAATGAGCAGAACCTTTCTAGCACTGGCATCAGAAAACAAGACAGTGGGCCCCTGAATGCAACCAGGCTAGCATGTGGAGCAGCAGGGGAGTGGCGGTGGGAGGCAGGCAGGCAGGGCTGCATGGAAGCAGAGGGACCCGGATCTGGCCTTCCAGTAAGGGGTTTTATGAAGTGGCTTTGCTGGGCAAAGGGGAGATCAAACAACTGACCCACCTAGCAATAAGGATTGCACCCTAGACCTGGATCCTGCTCTGAACTTCGCAAAGCCTTTCCCACTCTTGACAGTGCTCAAGGCACACCTGTGAAGTAAGCAGGTAGATTCACTGCCCTCACCCACCTAGGTGAGGATGCAGAGGCCCAGGGGAAGTAAAACCCAGAAATGCCTCCTTGCAGCTGTTTCTCACTGGGGTCTACACAGGCTGTCTGTTCTCCCAACTCTGCAACATGCAGGAAAAAAGCATGCAGAAAAAAAGACATTGCTTCACCTTGGGATACGGATTTCTAGGCTAACCCGTTTCTGATGATGGCAATTACAAAGGCCATCCCTTCCACTTCCTGGTGTCCCTCAACAGCCTGGTGGCCCCGCTGGGTTCCTAACATACTGCTTCCCAGAGAAGAGCTGAAACTCATTCCTGTTGAAGTATCTCTGTCTGGTATTGGCTGTGTTCCTCATGCAAGACGGATTTGCGTCTTGCGAGGGAAGGAAGCTCTTATAACCAGGCACGTTTCTCAAACTGTAATGTGCATACCAACTCCGGGGGATTGTGTTTAAAATACTGAGTCTGATTTTGCAAGTCTGGGCAGGGCCTGAGATTCTTGCATCACAAGCTCCCAAATAACTCTACGACTGCTGGTCTAAGGACCACACTATGAGGAACAAAGACAGTGGTTTGGTGGAGAGCCTGGGGTTGGGATGTCTGAGCTCTGCTTCAACGCCTTCTTTCAGACGAGATCGGGCGCATTCAGGTGGTATGGCCATAGACTTCAATGCCTTCTTTCTATCTAGCTGACTTTGGAAAGCTACTGACCAACTTCTACTCTCAATTTTCATCTGTAGAATGAGAAATGGTTTTAGTAATTAAGAAATACCCAAATATTAGTAAATACTGAAAATAGTAGTACCTTCCTAGTAGAATTGTTGAGAGGATTAAATGAAGAAAGTACATACAAGGTACTTAGCTCAGAGCCCGGCACTTGGTAAACCCTCACTAAATATTAATTAGCAGCTATGATTAGGGGTAATGGAAAAGCTAGTCTGGTAGAATCACAAGCACCAGGAAGCCATCAGGGAGGTGGGGAAAAAGGGGGATTCTTTCTGGCGTCAGGAAGGAAAAGAAAGCCATTCTTATCCGGCCTTGGAGCCTTGGAGGCAAGGTCCCCTCCTGTCATTCACCAGTGTTGCCCACTGGTTTCCCTGGAAAGAATGAGAATCCTGGGTCATTCTGGGCAGCGGTGACAGGTCCAGCCTCCTATCTCTGCAGCTTTGTCTTCTCAGGAGTGTCTCTGTGGGTTTTTCACTTGCTTACAGCCACCCTCGGCTGCTGCTTCTTAAATCATCTCCACATCACAGAGGGTTGGGAGCCCGCCTGCATCTCATGGGCTCCAGCTGTCTCCCATGGAATATGAATAGCACTGTTGGGCTGTTTGTCTTGTTGCCTTTGCAATCTGCTTTCTGCACAATGTCTAGGTTGAGCACATTTGCAGGCTCAGTGAAGCCATTATTTTTCTTGGTGACATTTTCTGGCAGTAGTCTAAATTCATGAAGAGCTGAGGACAGCCTTTGCCTATGCCTGGAACTGGGTGGCCTACTTCCCCATTGCCATCTGTGTCTATTTGTCCCTGGATTTAGACACAGACTCATTCACACTCAGACCAAAGAATCCCAGGTCAGTGGAGCTCAGGTGTAGCCCTTGTCAAATTAAAAGGTACATGGGATGCCCCAGGGATCCTGTTAAACTGCAGACTCAGTAGGTCTGGGGCCACGCCTGAGAGTCTGCATTTGTAACAAACTCTCAGCACCATCTCATCTGATGGTGCTGGTCCATGGACCAACCACACTGAGTAGCCTAGTGGTTCTCAAGCTTCATCCTGCATCAGAATGACCCTTAGGTCTTATTAAAACACAGATTGCTGGGCCTTTCCCAGTCTGATTTTGAAGGCCTAGGGTGGATTCCAATATTTTGCATTTCTAAGAAGTTCTCAGGTGATACTAATGCCGCTATTCTAGGGACTACACTTTGAGAACAATTGTTTTAATTTCCCGACCTTTCCGTTACCTTTATTATTATTCCTCGAGTTCTGTGACTTTCTTCGAGTTCTCCAGTCCTGACCACTTGCCACAGTTCAGTCCTGCTGAGTACCTCCAGTCTGTCATATCTATAACTGACAATGCCCCAACTTGGCCAATGACACCTTTGTGTTCCTTTTGGCCTCTGTCTTGAACCTGTTGCCCTGGCTTGCTTCACACTCTGCAAACTTGCCAGCCTCATTTTCTCACCCACAGCTTCTCCTGGTCCTTTCAGCCTGAGCCCTAATATGGTATCTCCAGCCTTGGTCTTTGTATCACTGCTCTGCCAACCCTAGACTTCCTGCCCTGGCTGGCCTGGGTGAGGGGTCCACTCCTGCCCTAGGCACCCCCCTCTTTTTCTGGCTCCTCTAGGGGCACCAGGCAGCTGTCAGGGTCCTGGCATGCAAGGCTGTGCCCAAGGGAAGCGGACATCATGGAGCTAATTAAACCAACGTGGACCCAAGTGCCTGGAATTCAGGAGGCTGTCCTCTCCCATCCACCCCAACAGAGCCCCGCAGACACTGGAGTGAGTTAGTTTGACCTTCTGGATTGATGCAGTTAATGAGATGGTTGTGTAATGTTTTGTTTAACAGAACTGGTTTCTGGGCCCGGCCCATGGCTAGGCTGGACTCTGGCTGGCTTCCATGCCCCAGCCCTGCTTGCTCCCTTGAGCCTCCCCCTGGCCAGTGCCCTCTAGGGGCCAGGGCTGGTATGTTATTGCTAACTACTCCGAACTCCTCTGCCTCCTCTGAGGAACCTGGGGACAATTCCTCTGACCTTTCCCTGCAAGCTCCATCTCTGTGAAACTTGGTCTCATAAGCTAGCCTTTCTTGCTTGGAGAATCTGTGTTTGAAGTCAGAGCAGAAAAAAACAGGCTTTTCAGGGCCCTGCTTGTGGCAAGTAAGTGACAGCTTGAGAGCCTGGTAGCCATACCTCTGTGACTAATAATCTTTGGCCTCAAAGATGCAATTTCCTTTCTCTTCCTTGCTATAGCTCCCAGAGTTCTTTCTCACCTATATGACAGCTCTTGCCTCAACTATTCTAGGTCATCTTCCCAGAGTCTAGCACACGGGAAGGCCAAAGGCTTGGTATCAGACTGGCCTTGGTTTGAATCACAACTCCATCACTTTCTAGCTGAGAGACCCTGGGCAAGTGATTTAACCTCTCTGAGCCACAGTTGCCTCATCTGTAAAATAAGGAACACAGTCCCCGTCACCTCACTCCTAGGGACAGTCCAGGGAGAAAGTGAGGGGATGTGGTGAAGCACCCAGCACAGTGGCCAGTACACAGGGGTCTTACTTGTTATCCCCATCCAATCCCAGCACCCTCCAAGGGGCTGGGCTTCACACGGCTCAGCTCTTCAGACAATAAATGAGTGAATTGGGCCGGGCGCTGTGGTTCACACCTGTAATTCCAGCACTTTGAGGGGCCAAGTCAGGTGGATCACTTGAGGTCGGGAGTTCGAGACCAGCCTGGCCAACATGACGAAACCCCGTCTCCACTAAAAATACAAAAATTAGCCAGGTGTGGTGGTGCATGCCTGCATTCCCAGCTACTCAGGAGGCTGAAGCAGGAGAATTGCCTGAACCTGGGAGGCAGAGGTTGCAGTGAGCCGAGATCGTGCCACTGTGCTCTAGCCTGGGTGACAGGGCGAGACTCTGTCTCAAAAAAAAAAAAGAAAAGAAAGAAAGAAATGAGTGGATGGGATTCTAGGCTGGTTTGGTTCCTTCCTGGCTCTAACTTGAGTGAGAATAGCAGAGTGGACTAACACATAGTACCGGGGAGAGGATCTGAAACCTAGGCCTGGTTGAGCACCCTTCCCAGCCTGGGTGACCCCAGAGAACCCACCTTCCCTCTCTCTGCCTTGGTGGTGTCATCTGTAAATGAGACCACTCAATTGTAAAACCCAAGTTCTTTCCAGCTCCACGATTTGAAAATAGCTACTAATAAAATCAATAAACATGTCCAATTTTTGACAATTTTTGTCAGTGAAAAAAAAATTGAATAAACATGTCCTGGCTGGTGGCTGGGACTTGTGTGACCACGTGGAATTGCTAGGGTAGGTTCTGGACCCTCCTCAATCCCTGCTCTTGGTGAATGCTGAAAACTAGGACACAGTTCCTCCAACCCTAGGTCACCCTTCCGTGATCCCGTCTCCATCGCGGAATTCCTAAGCCCTTGACTTCTAAACCATGCTGTTATGGTGTCTGTGTTTTTCCTCTTTCTCATCCAAGAGCTGCTTCCTGGTGAGTCGGACATGTTGAGCCACATGTGGTAGAGCAGCGAAAGGTTCCAAAACCTGTAGGTGGTCCCTCCCCAGTGGGCTTGTAATCACTTCCCGGATTCCAAAGCATCATTATGTGAAATCCAAGCTGGAAGCCCCATCCAGGGTTTGCCTCTCCCATCTCAGCTGTCAGCGGGTGCTTGAATTGTTTAGAACTGTTTGGAGGGAGGTGGGAGGACTGAGGCTCAGGAAGGTCTGTTTGCAAACTGCCCCTCCCATCTTCCCCTTGTTAATGTTGGCCCTGGTGGAGTCTCCTTTGAGAGCCATGGTCTCATCCTCTGGTGTCCCTGCTGTGGGCCTGCCAGCCTCACTGGGCTCAGAGGCAGAGTATTTGACCTGGGCCTAACCCTCTCACTGGGGTGGGGGCTGTGGGGCAAAAGGCGGGGTTCTCAGGGAACAACTATTTTCCTACTTGTTCGCATTATCAGAATTAAACTTGAAATGAATCTAGACATCTTGTTGTACCATTCCTTCCTTAATACCTTCCATAAAGAGGGACTGAACACCTCCTACAACCCAGAGCAGGTACTATGGGGAGCTTCAAAGAATTATCACATACTAACCCTGCCCTTTAGGAATGAATAATGTAGAGACAGGTGGGAGGTAGACAGCTCTTCATTTATTAATGTAGAGACAGGTAGGAGGTAGTCATCTCTCCATTTATTCTTTTTTTTTTTTTTTTGAGACAGAACCTCACTCTGTCACCCAGGCTGGAGTGCAGTGATGCAATCTTGGCTCACTGCAACCTCCACCTTTCGAGTTCAAGCAATTCTTGTGTCTCAGCCTCCCGAGGAGCTGGGACTACAGGCATCACTATGCCTGGCTAATTTCTGTATTTTTAGTGGAGATGGGGTTTCATCATGTTGGCCAGGCTGGCTCGAACTTCTGACCTCAAGTGATCAGTCTACCTCGGTCTCCCAAGGTACTGGGATTATAGGCGTGAGCCATCATGCCCAGCCTCCATTTATTCTTTTATGCATTGGGTCAATAATCTGTCATTGAGCCCTGCTTTGTCTCTTAGCTCTCTGGTATAAATGGATGTTTTTTGAGGGAAGAGGGAGGACTGAGGCTGAAGAGATTCTGATCTATATGTCCACTCCCTTCTTGGGGCTAGTGCAAACAGGGGATATTGAGATGGGAAAATGCAGCCCTTAACCTGAGGTTGCACCAAGCCTGGCACACAAACAACTAGATATGAGGCAGACTCTTTTAAGTGCCTTTATAAGGCAGAAAAAGTGAACTGGGAGTGTATAGGAGGCAAAGATCACTCCCAACTGGGAAACCCAAGGTGGCTTCCTGGAGTAGGCCACTAACTGTGCCTGTAAGAATGAGGATAGAATCCCTTCAGCTGGAGATGGAAAGAAGAGAATTGTAGGTACTTATAGATAATGGCAATGTGTAAGAAAACCCATGGAAAGGCTGGAAAAAGCAAGATGTGCTCAGGGAACAAGTTGGTTAGAAATTAAGCAGGAGAGATGTGGGGAAAAGCAAGAGAGATCAGATTGTTAATATATCTGTGTAGAAAGACGTAGACATGAGACTCCATTTTGTTCTGTACTAAGTAAAATTCTTCTGCCTCGAGATGCTGTTAATCTGTGACCTTACCCCCAACCCCGTGCTCTCTGAAACATGTGCTGTGTCAAACTCAGGGTTAAATCGATTAAGGGTTGTGCAAGATGTGCTTTGTTAAACAAATGCTTGAAGGCAGCATGCTCCTTAAGAGTCATCACCACTCCCTAATCTCAAGTACCCAGGGACACAAAAACTGCTGAAGGCCGCAGGGACCTCTGCCTAGGAAAGCCAGGTATTGTCCAAGGTTTCTCCCCATGTGATAGCCTGAAATATGGCCTCGTGGGAAGGGAAAGACCTGACCGTCCCCCAGCCCGACACCCGTAAAGGGTCTGTGCTGAGGAGGATTAGTATAAGAGGAAGGCATGCCTCTTGCAGTTGAGACAAGAGGAAGGCATCTGTCTCCTGCCCGTCCCTGGGCAATGGAATGTCTCAGTATAAAACCTGATTGTACGTTCCATCTACTGAGATAGGGAAAAACCGCTTTAGGGCTGGAGGTGAGACATGCGGGCAGCAATACTGCTTAGCAAAGCATTGAAATGTTTATGTGTATGCATATCTAAAGCACAGCACTTGATTCTTTACCTTGTCTATGATGCAAAGACCTTTGTTCACGTGTTTGTCTGCTGACCCTCTCCCCACTATTGTCTTGTGACCATGACACATCCCCCTCTCTGAGAAACACCGACAAATAATCAATAAATACTAAGGGAACTCAGAAGCCAGGGGGATCCTCCATATGCTGAACGCTGGTCCCCTGGGTCCCCTTATTTCTTTCTCTATACTTTGTCTCTGTGTCTTTTTCTTTTCCAAGTCTCTCGTTCCACCTAACGAGAAACACCCACAGGTTTGGAGGGGCGACCCACCCCCTTCAAGAGATTATCCTCCTCTACTGAATAGCTGTATGGTCTTGGCCAAGTCACTTAAACTGTCTGGGCTTTACTGCTTTGTGTATACAATGGGGAAAAGTCAGACAGCTCCTGTGAATCCCTTTTCTTCCTTCCTTCCTTCCTTCTTTCCTTCCTTAATGAACAAGACTAAGTCCCCGCCCTCATGGAATTGGGAGGAAGAAAATAATAAATAGGACAGGCCGGGCACGGCAGCTCATGCCTGTAATCCTAGCACGCTGGGAGGCCAAGGTGGGAGGATCACTGAGATGAGGAATTTGAGACCAGTCTTGACAACCTAGTGAGGCCTTGTCTCTACAAAAAATACAAAAATTAGCCAGGTGTGGTGGCGCACATCTGTAGTCCTAGCTACTTGGGAAGCTGAGGCAGGAGGATTGCTTGAGCCCAGGAGGTTGAGGATGCAGTGAGCTGTCATTACACCACTGCACTCTAGCCTGGGTGACAGAGCAAGACCCTGTATCAAAACAAAAGCAATAACCAGATAATAAATAGGACAGAAGGTGCTAAATGCCTTGGAGAAAAATAAAGCAAGTGGAGAGTGGGTAGCAGTAGGATAGCAATTTAAGCAGGATGTCAGGCCCAGGCTTGGTGATTCACACCTGCAATCCCAGGACTTTGGGAGGCTAAGATGGGAGGATTGCTTGAGCTTAGGAGTTCAAGTCCAGCCTGGGCAACATAGTGAGACCCTCATCTCTATAAAACAATAGAAATTAAAACAAGATGTCAGGAAGTTCTCACTGATAGAATGACAATTGATCAACAACCTGAAGGAGATGAAAGAGGCAGCCACGTGGATAGAGCTGTCTTCTGGATAGAAGAGACAGAGAGTGCAAAAGCCCTGGGGTGGTTGCAAGCTTGGTGTGTTCAAGGCCTAGCAAAGTGGAAAGCATGGCTGGGATAAAGAAGAGTAGATCTGCTGGGTGTGGCAGCGCACACCTGTAATCCCAGCACTTTGGGAGGCCGAGGCGGGTGGATCACCTGAGGTTAGGAGTTCGAGGCCAGCAGACTAATGGTGAAATCCACCTCTACTAAACACATAAATTAGCCGGGCATGGTGGCAGGTGCCTGTAATCCCAGCTACTTGAGAGGCGGAGGCAGGAGAATCGCTTGAACCCGAAAGGCAGAGGTTGCAGTGAGCTGAGATCGCATCACTGCACTCTAGCCTAGGCAACAAGAGCAAAACTCTGTCTCAAAAAAAAAAAAAAGTAGATCTCCATGGAAACCAGCTCCAGAAGGATGCATAAAACTGGTCCTCTTTTTGCCAGGGTAAGTTTCATTGTGTAATCAGAAATAGCTTGATTGGGCTGGTTAGCAGGAAGCACTTTCAATGCTAGCATTAGCAGCTGGCCGAGTGCCTGGGGTGCCTGGTGCACCTGGGGGCAGTGATTGGCTGGGCCTGTTGTCTGAGAGCCTACTTCCTGATGCACTGACTGAAAAGGATTCTCCAGGAGCTCCCGCCTCAGACTCAGTTTGCAGCTCTCTTTGGAGTATAGCAGGGTATAGCACAGTGTCACCCATGCTGCAGCAGTAGGCCTCTGGCACTAATGCTGCTACTCCTCTCACTGGACACTAGCCCTATGCTGATCCTCAGTAAGGTGACAGATCAGTGTGGGGAGAGAGCATTTGATAATTTAACAGAGCCCTGCTTCCCAATCCCCAATGTTTCCTTTTGCCCCTGGCCTGGGAAGTTATTCCTTCCCTCATTTGACCAGCCAAAGGATCCCTTTGGCTTGCTACTCAAGGGAAGCAAAGACTCATCAGAGCTCCGAGAACAAAGTAATTTTGGCTTTGGAGTCACCAAGGCTCAGGGATATCTATGGGGCTGAGAGATGAGGATGAGTGAGGATGGGGCTCTCAGGTCCCAGGGGAGAAACAAGATTATGGTTGGGCGGTAGGAGAGGAGGCAGAGGAAGATAAAGACTGCAAACGGTGGGGTCCGTTTGGAAGGATACTGTGGATGCTGGGGCCCTTCCAGGTCAAGTGCGCAAGCAGAAGGGGTCACTGTGGGCTGTGCAGGCTGACTGGGGTCCTAGAGAGCATTCCCCAAGCTCTGGGTCCTGCTTGATGCTGGCTCCGTCTTATGGTCCTGTATGCTCAAGAATGGGCTGGATGTGGACCCTGTGTCCTGGGAGCCCAGAGGCCAGACCACTGGGCTTCGGGGAGGATAACAATGTCAAACCCCCATATTAAGAGGAGCAAATATTTATTACATGTAGCATTCATTCCACAGCACTACACTTGTAGTACCTCATTTAGTCCTCACAACAACCCATTACAGGAGGCACTATTTTTCTCCCCATTTTACAGATGAGAAAATTGAAGCCATTATGAGGCTAAATAATTTACCTAAGGTCCCAGGGCCAGCAAGAAGCATGGCTGGGATTTGAACCCAGACAGCCTGGTTCCAGAATCTATTCTCTTAACAGGTTCCTTAACATCCACCCCCAACCCCCTTAACTCTCCATAAACCTTCCCAGAGTTTACATGCAATCCCAGGTAAAACAGTGAAGCGGAATCCCAAATTGACTACGATTACATTTCTACCACCTTCTGGAATGGGGCTCACCAGTGACATTTAGTTTACTTACAGGTTAATGAAGAGTGTGTGGACTAAGATTTACTCCCATTATGATAGCCACCCCGAACTTGAGTACCGCTCCTGCTATTGCTGCTGCTCCTCCCGCAGTCACCACCATTAGGTCACCTTCCATGGAGCAGGTCAGGAAATTGAGCCACTGCACCTAGGGTAAGAACAAAGGTACACCCACTACCGGGAATATGGCTTCCCCTTTCCTGCTCAGGGGTTTCTGGTTCTTGGGCTGAGCCATTCTAAGTGGGTGAGGTTGAGGCACTTCTCACTGACTCCAGCGGAAGGCTTCCTGGGATGGACTGGAGGCATCCGTCACCCCATTCATTCAGCCTATTATGCCCGCGGCTCTATCCTCATCTGGAAAGAATGAAGGCAGAAAAGCCCTATGGTCCCCTAATGCAAACCATTTGTGGAGTCAGAAGGCAAATGGATGTGATTCACATGAACATTCCAGCTTCTCTTTCGAGAGCCAGTGGTCAGCGTGGAGACGGCAGGCGTTTTTGCAGAAAAGGGACATTTCTGGTCCGACTGGACTCATTCTCCCATAACATCCCTGGACCTCTTTGGGAAGCTGGGTCTGATCCTCTTTCGGTTCCCTCCAGATGAATGATGTGTGTGTGTGCAAGAGGTCAGTGTTTTAGAAATTCCAATTGGACAACTTTGGCACTATCTTAATTTCTTACAGGTCACAGCCCAAGATACAATAATAGATTCGATATACCAAAGCATACTGAAAGGACACTTCACAGTTATCATCCCATTTCAGCAGAATGTAAACTCCCTGAGGTCAGAGGTGTTTATAATTGGTTTGTTCCCCACAATCTAGCACAATGCTAGGCTGCTATGAAGTTTTATCTCAACTTCCTTTCCAGTCTCTCTTTTCTCTATGTCTCCTGACTGCCTGTCATCCTGCCACACCCATCCTCTTTCTGTCCCTTGTAGACTGCCAAGCACTCTCGTGCCACAGGACCTTTGCACATGCTGTGTCCAGTTAACCCCCAACACTTCTGAGCTCTCAGCTCAATTATCACATGCACAGTGAAGTCAGCCTCTCAGACTAGGTCAGTTCCCCCATTACAGATTCATGTTACATTTTGTAACCCTCTTTGATGCATCTGTGACAGTTATTTTATACTTTTTCATATGAATCTTTGATTAGTATCTGTCTCTCTCTCTACATAGTCAACTTCATGAGGACAGGAACTGTGTCACCATCTCCCCCACTGCCTTGCCCAGTGCCCAGCACCTAGTAAGTATGAAATGGTTACATCAGCATTTGTTGAGCATCTGGTACTGTGTACCAAATGCTGAACAACTCTGAAAAATAGATATTAGCCTTCTTTTACAGATAAGTAAACAGAAGCCTAGAGAAGAAAGGAGACGTGCTCAAAGTCACACGGTGGCAAGGGCCAGAGGCAGACTGATTCCAGTTCTTCTGACTCACACCCCAGGATCCTTTCCATCTGTGTTGCCACCTACATGTCTACTAATTGGTTGAAGGATTAACCTGGTTATTTGGGACGGACAGCATCAGCCTTGCATATAAATTTACAGACAGAAGAGTTATTTCAATATGAATTAGCAGAGCCCTTGCCCAAGAAAGGAGGCTGCCTGGGTTCAGCTCCAGGCCAGCACGTCACTGTTTAGCTGGGGGCAAAATTCTCCAGACAGTGAGCTGTGCTGGTCCTCTGGTGCCTTCCAGCCCTGCTGGGCCATGAACTCTGAGGGTGGTGAGGCAGGCATTTCCCGGGCCTCCCAGTAATGTGCCCTTGGGTTATGCGATTTCTAGAGCAGGCCACATGCACACCAACTGCACTTTGGGAAATCGCCCCAGGTCCCGGTTCACAGAATTGCCAGGAAAATGACAGCTCTGAGTCCACATGAAATGCATTCTTGGAAAATGTCTCTCCACCCTCCCTCCTTCCCCAGCTGGAGAACTTTTTGCTGTGAATTGTTGCAGCAACGGCTGGGATCAGTTTGAGAGGAGGGAGCTGGGTCTCATTTCTTTATTGCTCCAATGTGTGCAGAATCAACTCAATTCTCCGGTAATTTCCCTTCTCTCCATCTCCCCGTGTAATGAAGATGCCCATAGAAGTGGAAACAGCAGACAAAGGGCTTTGGGTTCCCTGGACTCTCCTGCAAAGCTCTGCAGCCACATTCCAGACCCTCTAACTAAAGTACAGAGGGAAGGGGGAAGGGACTGTGGGGTCTGGGTTGTAAATGTCCCCCCTGCACCAAGTTACCAGGAAGTGGACAAAGAAGCAGCAAAGGGGCAGTTCCTCCATGTCGTCTGCACATCCCAGAAGTGATGGCCGCGGTCATTACTGACAAAGATGTACCCATGTTGGTGGGTCTGGACAGGAGGAAGTGGAAAACAGCAAAGCAAGGCTGCGGACTTTCATCGGGACGTGAAGCTACATCGTACTTAAACATTTGCTCTCAAGTGGAGTTTTTTTTGTTTGTTTTCTGAGACGAAGTTTCGCTCTTGTTGCCCAGGCTGGAGTGCAATGGCGTGATCCTGGCTCAACACAACCTCCGCCTCCTGGGTTCAAGCAATTCTCTTGCCTCAGCCTCCCGAGTAGCTGGGATTACAGGCACGCACCACCACGCCTGGCTAATTTTGTATTTTTAGTAGAGACAGGATTTCTCCATGTTGGTCAGGCTGGTCTCAAACTCCTGACCTCAGGTGATCCATCCGCCTCATCCTCCCAAAGTGCTGGGATTACAGGTATGAGCCACCGTGCCCGGCCTATTGTTTTTTTTTTTTAAATAGACACAGGGTCATGCTATGTTGCCCTGGCTGGTCTCCTCAGCCTCTCAAAGTCTTGGGATTATAGGCATGAGCCACCACGCCCAGCTTCAAGTGGAGTTTTGTTCGCACTTAGCCCCTCCAGGGGAGCAGGGATGAGTACCTTGTCACACTTCGGGGATTATATTTCCAACAGCTCCAGTTCTGTACAGCAGCGCTGTCCTATATACTTTTTTTTTTTTTGAGAGAGAGAATCTCGCTCTGTCACCGAGGCTGGAGTGCAGTGGCACTGCCACAGCTGACTGCAACCTCCGCCTCCTGGGTTCAAGCGAGCATGTCTGGCTAATTTTTGTATTTTTAGTAGAGACGGGGTTTCACTGTGTTGGCCAGCTGGTCTCAAGCTCCTGACCTCAAGTGATCCACCCCCCTCAGCCTCCTAAAGCGCTGGGATAACAGACGTGAGCCATTGCACCCAGCCTCCTGTAGATCTTTCTGCATGGGATGGGAATGTTCTATCTCTGCGCCATCAATAGAATAGCCACCAGCCACATGTGGCAATTGAGTACTTGAAATACGGCTAGTGCAATCGAGGAACTGAATCTTTACATTTCATTTAATTTGAATTAAGTTAAATAGCCACATGCGGTTGATGGCATCTTATTGAATGCTGCAGTCCTAGAGTGTGGCTACTCAAAGGGTGGTCTGATGACCAGCAGCATCACCTGAGAGTTCATTAGAACTAAGCTCCACCCCAGGACTATTGAATCAGACGCATTTTAACAAGATCCCCAGGTGCTCCATGTGCACATTAACATTTGAGAAGAGTTTCTCTGGAGCACAGCCAAGAACAAAGGAGCAGCAAGTAAAAAATAAGAAGAAGAGAAAAAGTCTGGAGGATTGGGAGAACAGCTATCACAAATTCTCTGTACCTTTCTCATATAATTCCCTCCACACTCATTTAGGGTATACTAATGCTTACTTTGGACACAATTGCAGCATCTTTGGCTACAGTGTGTTATTTTCCAGCCTGCAATAGATTAGAAGCAGCAGTATAGAAGCAGCTAGAGGCACAATTAGAGCATCTTTACCACCACTGCAAAGTGCTACATGAAGGTAAAAATGCTGATTGCCCGTGCCATTTTGGAAGGCGAGGTCTGGAGCATCTCTCCAAGACCGTATTAGAATTTCTTTACTAGCATTCTGCAAGCCAGGGCAGCGTTCCAGAATTTCATTTTTAAGTACATGTTAGTGTCTGGCACAGATAATAAAACACATGCTGCATGCCGATGAAATTTAATGTTCAAGCTAAATAATAAAATGTTTTATTTATGGGCAAATTTTACATCTCCCCATAGGGAGATAAGTTAGTGCGCAAGCCCTTCCCACTTCTCCTAGGTCTGATGCGAAGCCAGCTTGTCTCCCCTTGATACCCCAGGGGAAAGACAGGGGGTGGCGGGGTGGGGATAAGGTAAGGAATACAGGGAGAGAAAGCTCTATACTTATTAGCCTGGGTACAATGTAGCTGAATGACAATTTTACTGGGTTTTCGGTGTAAGGACAGTGGAGGAAGAAGTTAAACAGGACTACCTTTCTGACCTTGGCCGAGTCTCAGTTGTTAAGTTAGGCAGGATTGATGGAGAGGGCTGTGTTCGAGAACTTAAAAACAAACAAACAAACAAAAAAACACCTCTAAAGAGACCACAGATAATTATGATTAGGAAGGATTCCCAGCCCTTACAGACCTTATCCTTATCAGCTTGCTCTTTCATTTCAGGAGTCAATCAGCAAATGTTGATTAAGCTCTTATCATGTGCCAGGCATTGATCCTAGGTACTGGGGATAAAGAGTATGAAGCAAATCAGAGGCCTTTTTCTCAAGGAGCTTGCATTCCAAGCACAGGTTATGGGGCATAAACATGAGATTTCATGAGAAGGAGGCAGCCCCTGAAGGTCTAGAGGAAGGGCATTCCAAAGAGAAGGACAAGCAAGGGGCCGACAGCGTGTGTCACCACATTCCAGGAAAGTGGGAAGTGGAGTGAGACAGGGTGGGGGTCTGGAGGAGGGGGTAGACCATGCAGGGCCATGGCAAGGCAGTAGAATAAGCTGTGTCTCAAGCAGAGGAGTGATATTGTCAAAGCTCACCCTGGCTGAACTGTGGCAGTTTGAGGAAGAAGCTGTTGTATTCCATTTGACAGACAATGGTGGCTTGACTGGGGGCAGTTGTGGAGGTGTAGGAAGAGGCTGGATTTAGGATATATCCTGCAAAGGGAGCTGATGAGTCCTTCTGATGAATTGGATGCTCGTGCAAGGGTTGAGCTCAGTTGTCTGAGCAAGTGGGTGAATGGTGGCATCATTTGGAGGAGAAAACTAGTATTTCTTTTTTTTTTTTTTTTTTTCTTTTTGAGACAGAGTCTCGCTCTGTCACCCAGGCTGGAATGCAGTGGCACAATCTCGGCTCACTGCAATCTCTGCCTCCTGCGTTCAAGTGATTCTCGTGCCTCAGCCTCCCGAGTAGCTGAGATTACAGATTAATTACAGATTACAGAGTGCACCATCACGCCAGGCTAATTTTTGTATTTTTAGTAGAGACGGGGTTTCAGCATGTTGGCCAGGCTGGTCTCGAACTCCTGACCTCAGGCTATCCACCCACCTCGGCCTCCCAAAGTGCTGGGATTACGGTGTGAGCCACCGCGCCTGGCTGAAAAAACTGGTATTTCTTTAAGTTTGAGATGCCATTAACTATCCATGAGGAATAATATTTAGGAAGTTGGATGTGAGCTTAGAGACGGGTTGGAGATTTTTTAAAATGTGAGGGTCGTCAGCACATAGAAAGTGTTGAAGCTACAGGACTGAGAACAGAGAACACTTAGGAAGGGATAAGAGAGAAGCCTGAGCCCTGGGCATGCTACCCTTTAGAGAACTGATGGAGGAGGAGAAGCCAGCAGATGAGACTAGGGAAAACGGCTGGAGACGAAGGAGGAAAAGCTAGTGGAATTAGTCACCACGTCAAATGCTGCTGGGAATTTGAGTAAGATGAAGACAGAGAAGTGATCTGTAGCTCTGGGCTGATATAGGTCACTGGTGACTCTGAGAAGGGCCTTTTTAGAGTCAGCATGGATAGAAGAGCCCCATTAGAGTGGACAGAGGCATTTACTTATATACCAAGGACACCAAGAACACCAAGAAATGAGTAACGTCAGTTGGCTCTGGGGAGGGAAACCAGGTGGCTGGGACTAGGAGTGGAGATAAGCTTACTTTTCATCATGTGCTTCTTTTGTACTATGTTACAAGCACCTATTCAAAATGCCACAATGGGGTGAGGAAAGAATAGGCAGTAAAACAGAAGAGTGGGGACACCAAATATAGACAACTCCTAGGAGATGTGCTGGGAAAAGGAAAAGAGAAATGGGTTAATGTGGGGCCACGCTAAGGTTTCCTAAGAGGTTGTTTATGCATGGATGAGAGTGGTCCTGCAGAGAAAGGGAGATGGACAGTGTGGGAAGGAGAGGCGATAACTGCAGAAGCGAGATCCTTAAAGAGGCCCAGGTGGGGCTGACCTGAGACGGAAGTCAGGACAGACATTTCATCTCATGTGGCAGGAAGGAAGGTGGGGCTGTAGGTTTAAATACAGTGCGATAGTGGAATAGGCAGGGGAGATGCTGAGGTCATCGGTTAAGGGTGTCTGTGTTGGGGCAGGGAGAAGATATTGAAGTTTCAAGAAAAGAGAATGGAGGCCTGACCTGGCCGCTACCCACTCTCCTGGCGCAGCCACAGTCTCGGCTGCTGCAGGATGCCTGGGGGTCTGGGCGATCCACGGACAGCAGTGAGGGCTACAATGACAGATTACGGCAAAGAGCAGAGCAGTGAGTTGAAGGCTAGGGAGTCCATCTACCCTGTCTCCTTCACAGACAGGTGTCTCTCAGCTACCACTGCATAGCTCCAGTCCTGCTCACGTTCTCTCACCAGCAGTACATCCGTGCTATAAGGATGTTCAGGGGATGAGTGAAGAGGAGTCTGAAAGTGTCATTAACTGGCTTGATTGCACCTTGATCCAACTCTGCTAACAACTAGTCTTCCAAAATACAAATGGACTCTCATCATACCACATTCTCCTTCAGTAGTGCTTCACTTGACGAGGTCGTGCTAAGTATTATCAGAAAATCCACTTGGCCAGGTGCAATAGCTCATGCCTGTAATCCCAGCACTTTGGAAAGCCGAGGTAGGAGGATCGCTCAAGCCTAGGAGTTTGAGAGCAGCCTGGGCAATGGGGTGAGATCCTTGCCTCTACAAAAGAAATTTTTTTTAAAAATTAGCTGGCCATTGATCTGTTCTGTCTCTACAGATTTGGCTGAGCTTCATTCTACTGATCTTTCCAACCACTTTATTTTAGTTGTCCCTCATGGTGGCAGCCCTTCTTGGGCTCCCTCAGGGTTGCCCCATGCTCTGAGCATCCATGACAATCCTTGGCTCCTCAATACCCCAAAGCCAACAACAGTCCAATACCAATATCATATTGTCTCCACTCCATCATCACCAACCCAATGCCAATATCCAAGGCCAACACCTCAGATTCACCCATCCCCTTGTCCCATCACCAATATCTCTCCCCATAGCTATCTGGTGTGTTGCTACCAGCTGCTCTTCTGAATTCCTGGTAGTCCCAGCTCTGTCCCATTCCTATATTCCCATGCTACCCTACTCCCTGGTGGCCCCTCACCACCAAGAAGCATCCAAGGAGCCAAAGGACCACAGCTGAAGATCCTCTCAGTCAAAGAAGAATCAAGGCAGGCCTCCAAATGCAGAGGAACCCAACTAGAAGGGAAGTATTTCCGCCTTTTTCTTCCCAGAGACGCTCCACCCCCAACTATCACACTTCAAGTTTATGACCCTAAACCTCAACTAGGCACTCAACACTGCCAAATGAACCTCAAACTGCCTTAGGAAATCTGCTTACCATTCCCTAGAGTGATCATTTCATACATTCTTTCTTCTTCTCTGATTTGAAATTTTAAGTCAGTTTATTAAGTTCAACAATGAAAGCTATCAGAAGAGTATTCTCAGCTTGGCGTGGTGGCTCATGCCTGTAATAACAGCGCTTTGGGAGGCTGAGGTCAGAGGATTGCTTGAGACCAGGAGTTCGAGACCAGCCATAGACAGACCTTGTCTCTACAAGGAATTTTAGATATTAACCAGATGTGGTAGTGCACACTTGTAGTCCCAGCTACTTGGAAGGCTCACATGAGCCCAGGAAGTTGAGGCTGCAGTGAACTATGATCACATCACTGCACTCCAGCCTGGGTGACAGAGCGAGACCCTGTCTCAAAAAAAAAAAAAAAAAAAAAAAAAAAAAATTCTCCTTATAATTACTTCTTCTTGGAGAAAAGGAAAGGAAAATCAAAACCCTCTGAGCATAGCCAGGATGCTGTGGCAGTTGAGCTTCTCTACAGATGGGGACAGTCCTCTGGTCAGTGGAGTCACTCTGTGGGTCAGCAAGTTTGGAGTGTGGATCATCCTCCTCATCCCCCAGCTCCAGGTCATCCATTTCCTGGAACAAAGACTCAATTACCTCCACGTTGTTTCCAGCATCCTCCAAGAACTGGATATCAGATGTGTCAAGATTTGGATCTGTTTCAAGTAGCTGTTTCCCACTTAATTTATTTTTTCCTGCTTGTTCTTCTTCCATCCATTTCTTTTTAATTTCCAAGCCTTCTGCAGCAAACTCAGCCTTCCAGTTTAAGACATTCTCAATTATAACAGGAATACCATGGAATAATTGCTTTTCAACTTATTTGGATTTTTTGTTTCTTTTTTTCTTCTCTTCTAGTTTTCTTTAATCTGATCTATTTCATTTAATTTTTCTTGCACAGCTGTCACTAAAGATCATCACCATACCAAGATTTTCTTCAGCCTGTAATGCTAAGAATTTTTAAATGTCTGAGACTTTATCTTCTAGATTTTCTGAGAATACTTCATAAAGGCAAGCTTTATTTGGGTATTTCTCCTTGTCTGTAAACTTGAGGGTAGTCTGGACAGTTTCATCATTTTCTCCAGCCTCAGATGTCACAGTAATGGTGAAGCTCGGTGGATTTTCTTTTTTTTTCTTTATTATTTTTTTTGAGACAAAACCTCACTCTGTTGCCCAGGCTGGAGTGTAGTGGCACAATCACAGCTTAGTGCAGCCTCTACCTCCTGGGTTCAAGCCATCCTGCCACTCAGCCTCACTCCTGTAGTCCCAGCACTTTGGGAGGCCAGGGTGGGAGGGTTGCTTGAGCCCAGGAGTTCGAGACTAGCCTGGGCAACAAAGCGAGACCTCATCTCTAAAGATAAAATAAAAATTAAAAAAAAAAAAGGATAGCCAAATAGGAACAGCTCCAGTCTACAGCTCCCAGTGTGAGCGATGCAGAAGACGGGTGATTTCTGCATTTCCAACTGAGGTACCGGGTTCATCTCACTAGGGCTTGTCGGACAGTGGGTGCAGGATAGTGCGTGCAGTGCACCGAGCGTGACCCGAAGCAGGGCAGGGCATCCCCTCACCCGGGAAGTGCAAGGGATTGGGGCATTCCCTTTCCTAGCCAAGGGAAGCCATGACAGATGGTACCTGGAAAATCAGGACACTCCCACCCTAATACTGCGCTTTTCCAACGGTCTTAGCAAACGGCACACCAGGAGATCATATCCCGTGCCTGGCTTAGAGGTTCCCACGCCCACGGAACCTTGCTCACTGCTAGCACAGCAGTCTGAGATCGAAATGCAAGGCGGCAGCGAGGCTGGGGGAGGGGCGTCCACCATTGCTGAGGCTTGAGTAGGTAAACAAAGTGGCTGGGAAGCTTGAACTGGTTGGAGCCCACCACAGCTCAAGGAGGCCTGCCTGCCTCTGTAGACTCCACCTCTGGGGGCAGGGCATAGCTGAAAAAAAGGCAGCAGAAACTACTGCAGATTTAAACATCCCTGTCTGACAACTTTGAAGAGAGTAGTGGTTCTCCCAGCATGCAGTTTGAGATCGGAGAACAGACAGACTGCCTCCCCAAGTGGGTCCCTGACCCCCGAGTAGCCTAACTGGGAGACACCTCCCAGTAGGGGCTGACTGACACCTCATACAGCTGGGAGCCCCTCTGAGACAAAGCTTCCAGAGGAAGAATCAGGCAGCAACATTTGCCATTCTGCAATATTTGCTGTTCTGCAGCCTCCGCTGGTGATACCCAGCAAACAGGGTCTAGAGTGGACCTCCAGCAAACTCCAACAGACCTGTAGCTGAGGGTCCTGACTGTTAGAAGGAAAACTAACAAACAGAAAGGACACCCACACCAAAACCCCATCTGTACGTCACCACCATCAAAGACCAAAGGTAGATAAAACCACAAAGATGGGGAGAAACCAGAGCAGAAAAGCTGAAAATTCTAAAAATCAGAGTGCCTCTTCTCCTCCAAAGGAACACAGCTCCTTGCCAGCAACGGAACAAAGCTGGATGGAGAATGATTTCGACGGGTAGAGAGAAAAAGGCTTCAGATGATCGGTAATAACAAACTTCTCTGAGCTAAAGGAGGATGTTCAAACCCATCGCAAAGAAGCTAAAAACCTTGAAAAAAGATTAGATGAATGGCTAACTAGAATAAACAGCGTAGAGAAGACTTTACATGACCTGATGGAGCTGAAAACCATGGCACGAGAACTACATGATGCATGCACGAACTTCAGTAGCCAATTTGATCAAGTGGAAGAAAGGGTATCAGTGATTGAAGATCAAACGAATGAAATGACGTGAGAAGAGAAGTTTAGAGAAAAAAGAGTAAAAAGAAATGAATAAAGCCTCCAAGAAATATGGGACTAGGTGAAAAAACCAAATCTACGTCTGATTGGTGTACCTGAAAGTGACGGGGAGAATGGAACCAAGTTGGAAAACATTCTTCAGGATATTATCCAGGAGTACTTCCCCAACCTAGCAAGGCAAGCCAACATTCAAATTCAGGAAATACAGAGAACACCACAAAGATAAGAGCAACTCCAAGACACATAATTGTCAGATTCAGCAAAGTTGAAATGAAGGAAAAAATGCTAAGTGCAGCCAGAGAGAAAGGTCGGGTTACCCACAAAGGGAAGCCCATCAGACTAACAGCGGATCTCTCGGCAGAAACTCTACAAGCCAGAAGAGAGTAGGAGCCAATATTCAACATTCTTAAGGAAAAGAATTTTCAACCCAGAATTTCATATCCAGCCAAACTAAGCTTCATAAGTGGAGAAATAAAATCCTTTACAGACAAACAAATGCTGAGAGATTTTGTCACCAGGAGGCCTGCCTTACAAGAGCTCCTGAAGGAAGCACTAAACATGGAAACGAACAACTGGTACCAGCCACTGTAAAAACATGCCAAATTGTAAAGACCATCGATGCTAGGAAGAAACTGCATCAACTAATGAGCAAAATAACCAGCTAACATCATAATGACAGGATCAAATTCACACATAACAATATTAACCTTAAATATAAGTGGGCTAAATGCTCCAATTAAAAGACACAGACTGGCAAATTGGATAAAGAGTCAAGACCCATCAGTGTGCTGTATTCAGGAGACCCATCTCACATGCAGGGACACACATAGGCTCAAAATAAAGGGATGGAGGAAGATCTACCAAGCAAATGGAAAACAAAGAAAAAGCAGGGGTTGCAATCCTAGTCTCTGATAAAACAGACTTTAAACCAACAAAGATCAGAAGAGACAAAGAAGGCCATTACATAATGGTAAAGGGATCAATTTAACAAGAAGAGCTAACTATCCTAAATATATATGCACCCAATACAGGAGCACCCAGATTCATAAAGCAAGCCCTTAGAAACCTACAAAGAGACTTAGACTCCCACATAATGATAATGGGAGACTTTAACACCCCACTGTCAACATTAGACAGATCAACGAGACAGAAAGTTAACAAGGATATCCAGGAATTGAACTCAGCTCTGCACCAAGTGGACCTAATAGACATCTACAGAACTCTCCACCCCAAATCAACAGAATATACATTCTTCTCAGCACTACATCACACTTATTCCAAAATTGACCACATAATTGGAAGTAAAGCACTCCTCAGCAAATATAAAAGAACAGAAATTATAAAGAACTGTCTCTCAGACCACAGTGCAATCAAACTAGAGCTCAGGATTAAGAAACTCACTCAAAACCACTCAACTACATGGAAACTGAACAACCTGCTCCTGAATGACTACTGGGTACATAACAAAATGAAGGCATAAATAAAGATGTTCTTTGAAACCAATGAGAACAAAGACACAACATACCAGAATCTCTGGGACATATTTAAAGTAGTGTGTAGAGGGAAATTTATAGCACTAAATGCCCACAAGAGAAAGCAGGAAAATCCAAAATTGACACCCTAACATCACAATTAATAGAACTAGAGAAGCAAGAGCAAACACATTCAAATGCTAGCAGAAGGCAAGAAATAACTAAGATCAGAGCAGAACTGAAGGAGATAGAGACACAAAAAAACCCTTCAAAAAATCAATGAATCCAGGAGCCGGTTTTTTGAAAAGATCAACAAAATTGATAGACTGCTAGCAAGACTAATAAAGAAGAAAAGAGAGAAGAATCAAATAGATGCAATAAAAAATGATAAAGGGGATATCACCACTGATCCTACAGAAATACAAACTACCATCAGAGAATACTATAAACACCTCTATACAAATAAACTAGAAAATCTAGAAGAAATGGATAAATTCCTCGACACATACACCCTCCCAAGACTAAACCAGGAAGAAGTTGAATCCCTAAATAGACCAATAACAGGCCCTGAAATTGAGGCAATAATTAAGAGCCTACCAACCAAAAAAAGTCCAGGACCAGATGGATTCACAGCTGAATTCTACCAGAGGTATAAAGAGAAGCTGGTACCATTCCTTCTGAAACTATTCCAATCAATAGAAAAAGAGGGAATCCTCCTTAACTCATTTTATGAAGCCAGCATCATCCTGATACCAAAGCCTGGCAGAGACACAACAAAAAAAGAGAATTTTAGACCAATATCCCTAATGAACATCGATGCAAAAATCCTCAATAAAATACTGGCAAACTGAATCCAGCAACACATCAAAAAGCTTATCCACCATGATCAAGTTGGCTTCATCCCTGGGATGCAAGGCTGGTTCAACATACGCAAATCAATAAACGTAATCCAGCATATAAACAGAACCAAACACAAAAACCACATGATTATCTCGATAGATGCAGAAAAGACCTTCGACAAAATTCAACAGCCCTTCATGCTAAAAACTCTCAATAAACTAGGTTTTGATGGGACATATCTCAAAATAATAAGAGCTATTTATGACAAACCCACAGCCAATATCATACTGAATCGGCAAAAACTGGAAGCATTCCCTTTGAAAACTGGCACAAGACAGGGATGCCCTCTCTCACCACTCCTATTCAACATAGTGTCGGAAGTTCTGGCCAGGGCAATCAATCAGGAGAAAGAAACAAAGGGTATTCAATTAGGAAAAGAGGAAGTCAAATTGTCCCTGTTTGCAGATGACATGATTGTATATTTAGAAAACCCCATCGTCTCAGCCCAAAATCTCCTGAAGCTGATAAGCAGCTTCAGCAAAGTCTCGGGATACAAAATCAATGTGTAAAAATCACAAGCATTCCTATACACCAATAACAGACAAACAGAGAGCCAAGTCATGAGTGAACTCCTATTCACAATTGCTTCAAAGAGAATAAAATACCTAGGAATCCAACTTACAAAGGATGTGAAAGACCTCTTCAAGGAGAACTACAAACCACTGCTCAACGAAATAAAAGAGGACACAAACAAATGGAAGAACATTCCATGCTCGTGGATAGGAAGAATCAGTATCGTGAAAATGGCCATACTGCCCAAGGTAATTTATAGATTCAGTGCCATCCCCATCAAGCTACCAATGACTTTCTTCACAGAATTGGAAAAAACTACTTTAAAGTTCATATGGAACCAAAAAAAGAGTCTGAATTGCCAAGACAATCCTAAGCCAAAAGAACAAAGCTGGAGGCATCATGCTACCTGACTTCAAACCATACTACAAGGCTACAGTAACCATAACAGCATGATACTGCTACCAAAACAGAGATATAGACCAATGGAACAGAACAGAGCCCTCAGAAATAATACCACACATCTACAACCATCTGATCTTTGACAAACCTGACAAAAACAAGAAATGGGGAAAGGATTCCCTATTTAATAAATGGTGCTGGGAAAACTGGCTAGCCACATGTAGAAAGCTGAAACTGGATCCTTTTGTTACACCTTATACAAAAATTAATTCAAGATGGATTAAAGACTTCAATGTTAGACCTAAAACCATAAAAACCCTAGAAGAAAACCTAGGCAATACCATTCAGGACATACATAGGACTGGGCAAGGACTTCATAACTAAAACACCAAAAGCAATGGCAACAAAAGCCAAAATTGGCAAATGGAATATAGTTAAACTAAAGAGCTTCTGCACAGCAAAAGAAACTACCATCAGAGTGAACAGGCAACCTACAGAATGGGAGAAAATTTTTACAATCTACACATCTGACAAAGTGCTAATATCCAGAATCTACAAAGAACTTAAACAAATTTACAAGAAAAAACCAAAGAACCCCATCAAAAAGTGGGCAAAGGATATGAACAGACACTTCTCAAAAGAAGACATTTATGCAGCCCACAGACACATGAAAAAATGTTCATCATCACTGGCCATCAGAGAAATGCAAATCAAAACCACAATGAGATACCATCTCACACCCGTTAGAATGGCGATCATTAAAAAGTCAGGAAACAATAGGTGCTGGAGAGGATGTGGGGAAATAGGAACACTTTTGCACTGTTGGTGGGACTGTAAACTAGTTCAACCATTGTGGAAGACAGTGTGGCGATTCCTCAAGGTTCTAGAACTAGAAATACCATTTGACCCAGCCATCCCGTTCCTGGGTATATACCCAAAGGATTATAAATCATGCTGCTATAAAGACACATGCACATGTATGTTTACTGCAGCACTATTCACAATAGCAAAGACTTGGAACCAACCCAAATGTCCATCAATGATGACTGGATTAAGAAAATGTGGCACATATACATCATGGAATACTATGCAGCCATAAAAAAGGATGAGTTCATGTCTTTGTAGGGACATGGATGAAGCTGGAAACCATCATTCTGAGCAAACTATTGCAAGGAGAGAAAACCAAACACTGCATGTTCTCACTTATAGGTGGGAATTGAACAATGAGAACACATGGACCCAGGAAGGGGAACATCACACACCGGGGCCTGTCATGGGGTAGGGGGAGCAGGGAGGGATAGCATTAGGAGATATACCTAATGTAAATGATGAGTTAATGGGTGCAGCAAACCAACATGGCACATGTATACATGTGCAACAAACCTGCACGTGGTGCACATGTACCCTAGAACTTAAAGTATAATAAAAAATAAATAAAAATGAAAAAATGAGTGTATTGAATGAATAAACAATATCTTTGCCAACAAGGAGTGATGCCAAAAAGCTGGACACAATTTTTTGCAATGAGCATATATTACTCTTACAATCAGAACAATCAGAAGAAAACATATTATTATTATAATGATGATGATGATGATGGAGTCTTGCTCTGTTGCCCAGGCTTGAGGGCAGTGGCAGGATCTTGGCTCAATTCAGCTTTTGCCTCCTGGGTTCAAGCGATCCTCCCACCTCATCCTCTTGAGTAGCTGGAATTACAGGTGAGCGCCACCACACCCAGCTAATTTTTGTATTTTTAGTGGAGATGGGGTTTCACCATGTTGGCCAGGCTGGTCTCAAACTCCTGACCTCAAGAGATCCGCCCACCTCGGCCTCCCAAAGTGCTGTGATTGCAGGCATGAGCCACTGCACCCAGCCAAGAAAATAGATTTTTAAAGCGGTGGTGGCCCTTGGAGTTCTGCCTCAGTCCTCTGTTTTCTCATTCAAATGGCCTCCCTGCACTCAGTCCTTTATGCCTGTGTTCCCTTCTCACCTGGCCGCTGTCAACTCCCACAAAACTCATCTCCCCTGCTCCTCTTCAGGCCCAGGTAGCCAGATGCCTGCAGGGCCTCTCCTCCTGAGATTCCCTGTTGCAAACATCCATGTCATCTCCAGGCCTCTGCCCGGCCCTGCTCCACTTCCTCTTCCCTACCTCAGTGACCAGCACCGCCAACCTCCCTGTGCTCTAGCCAGCATCCTGGAGGCGTCTCAGACTCCCCTGGCCCATATCCAACCCACCACCAAGCCCTGGCCTTCCACCTCACACGATCCCTCCTCCCATTCCTGCTGCCGCCAGGGCCCCCTGTGTTCCTCTCGTTTCTCCTGTGTGGGCACCAGCTGCCCTGCCTCTATTCCTGCCTCAGCCAACCCATCCTCCACACTTCAGCCAGAGTGACCATCCTCTAGTGTAAATAGGGTCACCTGACACCCCTTCTTAAATATCTCTATCCTCATAGTCTGCAGGATAAAGTCCAAATTCCACAGCATGGGCCATTCAGGGTTCTCCGCCTACCTCTCTATTTACCAGTCTCCAGCTCCTCCCGTGCAGGGAACACCTCCAGGCCCTGTGTCTGCTGTTACTTCTGCCTGGAACGCCCTCTCCCTTTTATACTGGAAAACCACCCATTACAGGGCTCTGTTCTGTGAAGTCTTTCCTGACCCATCCAAATGGAGGTGTGGTTCTCTCCTCCACATTCCCATACAACTGTGTACCCCCCTCCCCACCCAACTGTGTGCCCTCAAGGGCAGGACACTGTGCAGCCTCAGCATCTGGTGCTGGCCTGGCACCGAGTTGAATGCTCATTCCCTGAGAACCCGCATAAGGTGCCCACACCAGGCCTTCCCAGTGGCTCTGAAAATGAGAGCATAGTGGGACCTGGGAGGTAGCCTTGGCCCTCGTGGGTAAAGATGGTGTCCTCCTTGTTCTTGGCTGTGTCCCATTGCCCAGCACAAGGCCTGACAATAGTAGGGGCTCAGTAAACACTCACTGAGGGGACAGAGGCATGCAGACATGAATAAAATGAACCCTGGGGCTGGAAAGGCCCACAGATCTTCTGCCTAGCCCACATCACCCACCTATGCCTCAACATTTCACAAAGGAGGAAGTTGAAGTCCCCTCAAGGGCAGGGACTTGCCCAAGGTGAAACACTGGATTCCTTCCCTGCCAAAAGACCAAAACCCAGGTGTCCTTCTTCCCAAGATTTCTTCCTCTCCAAAATCTACCAAGGCAAAAAAGCTTCCAAAAAGCAGGTGGGGCTTATTGCTGACACCCCCAGCCCCATGCCTGCGCACACACTGTGGGCCAGGCTTAGTGTTGGTGTTCTCAGGCATTACTGCACGTGCTCCCGTGTCAACATGAGGAGGGAGGCACTATTATTATCTCTGTTTTACATCTGAGAAATTGGAGGCTCAGGCTGCTGAGTTACATGGCAAGAAAGTGCAGAGGTCGGGCATGGTGGCTCACATCTGTAATTCCAACATTTTGGGAGACTGAGGTGGGAAGACCACTTGAACCCAGGAGTTTGAGACTAGCCTGGGCAAAATAGTGAGATCCCATCTCTAAAATATATATATATATACATATATACACACACACACATACACACAGGTGTGATGGCATCTGCCTGTAGTCCCAGCTATAGGAGGCTGAGGCAGGAGGATTGCTTGAGCCCAGGAGTGTGCACCACTGCACTGCAGCCTGGGTGACAGAGCAAGACCCTGTCTCCAAAAAATAAAAAATAAAATTAAGTGCTGGAGACAAAATTTGAATTCTGGGCTGGGTATGGTGGCTCATGCCTGTAATCCCAGCACTTTGGGAGCCCAAGGTTGGGGGGATCACTTGAGGTCAGGAGTTCGAGACCAGCCTGGCCAATATGGTGAAACCCTGTCTCCACTAAAAATACAAAAATTAGCTGGGTGTGGTGGTGCATGCCTGTAATCCCAGCTACTCGGGCGGGTGAGGCAGGAGAATTGCTTGAACATGGGAGGCAGAGGTTGCAGTGAGCCAAGATCGCGCCACTGCCCTCCAGCCTGGGCAATATACCAAGACTGTGTCTCAAAAAAAGAAAAAATTGAACTCTGTTTGACCTGACTCCAAGATTGGCATTCTCAGATCCCACGCTCTGCCCCAGGATGGCTTGGCTAGGAGTGTCTGAGGGGCGGGGCTGGCAAAGCAGTGCCTCCTACATGAGGGAGAGGGAGAAGGCCTGATAGGGCGATGGCCTCTCTGGGACCTGGTCCAGCACTTGGAAGCCTGAGAGGAAGGGGGCCTCTCTTCCCAAACACCCTAAGGCAACATGGCACAGGCCCTTCTCCACCCCTGCCTCTGCTGGTCTTAAAACTTGCAGTGCATTTCCAAGGGGATAAACCTGAAGGGCTTCTATTCAGGTGAGAGAAAGGCAGGATCCAAATGAAAGTCAGGTTGCACCCAGAGATGTTCAAAGCTCTTGTCATGGGGCATGGGGACTCTTCCCTCCATGCCCTGTAGGCCCATCCAGTCCCTTTTCCACAAGCTAAACATGCCCCTCTGTGTCCCCAAACCAGCAATAGTTGTTGGTTTTCAACTGGATAAAGTCCAGATCCCTTAGCTTGGCATTCAAGCTATTCTGGGATCCCATTTTTGACTATTTGTCCTACCTCATTCTCTCGCTAAGCAAGCTCTTTGCATCATCAAGTTAGGCTGCTCACCATTTCTCTAAACATGTTTGCTGCTTTCCTGCCTCCGAGGCTTTGCCCATGCCTTCCCCGCTAGAGTGCTTTTCATTCCCACATTGTATTGAAATCTTACCATCCTGGACAGGCATGGTGGCTCACACCTGTAATCCCAGCACTTTGGGAGGCTGAGGCAGGCGGATGACTTGAGGTCAGGAGTTTGAGACCAGCCCAGCCAACATGGCAAAACTCTGTCTCTACTAAAAACACAAAAATTAGCCATGTTTGGTGGTGTGCACCTGTAATCCCAACTACTCAGGAGGCTGAAGCAGAAGAATTGCTTGAACCCAGGAGGTGGAGGTTGTAGTGAACTGAGATTGCGCCACTGCACTCCAGCCTGGGCAACAGAGTGAGATGCTATCTCAAAAAAAAAAAAAAAAAAAAAAAAGGAAAGAAAGAAATCTTACCATCCTTTTAAGCCCAGGTCCACTGGCACCTTCCCCTTCCATAGATTTTTTTTTCCTCCTCTGTTAAATCCCAGGGCACTTCACTTTGTACAGACCTGCTGGCTCATGTGTGGATTATCTGTGTCTGTGCCCTTCTCCTAGGTACCACATGTGAGGGCAGCAGCAGTGTCCTTTTCATCACCATAGCCCCCGAGGGCCATGTGCTCAGTAGGTGCTCTAGGAATGTCTATCGGACTAATAAAGGCATGAATGGACTCCTAAAATCAGTAGGAAGCATTTCTGATCCAGGAGAACCTGCATTTTAACAGGGACCACCACTTGCCCTAATGCAGAGAAATTATCCAAAACTAGGAAATAAAGCAAAAGGAGTATTACGTGCCCTTTAAAAGTCTCCTTAGAGTATGTCTGAATTAGTGCCCAGACTTTGTAAAAATTGATGTTATCTGTAGAAAATTGAGGTTGCAATTACTTTTTATATAGTTCAGAAAGAATCACCCTGAAGGTTATGATTTGGTTGTCCTGAAGGACATTAACCAGTTTTGTATGTTACTTAGCTATCTTAAGTAACCAGCATTCTTACTTAGCCATCTTAAGTAGCCAGCATTCTTTTTTCACTGACCATACTTCAATTTCTAATATCTTCCTTTGAACCAGCTTTGCCATTCTGCTGGGTTCCCTCATTCATGAGTTAAAAAAATCTTTCACTTGTGTTCACTGTATGTTTGTATAAGGGTTATGTCTTTTAAATTTTTGAAAATTATGCTTTGACACAACTTTGGGCACATTAAAATCATCTGTGGGGCACTTAAATGATATAGAGTCCCAGCATTTTGGGAGGCCAAAGCAGGCAGATCACTTGAGCCCAGGAGTTTGAGATCAGCCTGGGCAACATGGCAAAAACCTGTCTCTACAGAAAATAAAAATAAAAAAATTAGCCAGGCATGGTGGCACACACCTGTGGTCCCAGGTACTCAGGAGGCCAAAGCAGGGGGATTGCTTGAGCCTGGGAGGTTAAGGCCGCAGTGAACCACGATCATGCCACTGCACTACAGCCTGGGTGACAGAAGAAGACCCTTTCTCAAAAAACGAAGATAGATACAGAAACCCAGTTTCTACCTCTGGGATTCTGATCCAGAAACTTCTGGATGGGACTTTGCTGCCTGTTTTTTTTAGTACTCTTAGAGAATTCTAATTAATAGTCAGAGCTGAGAACCTCTCTACTAAAGGGCAACAGCCTTTACTAGGCTTTTTTGTTATCACAAACAAGCACTCGTTAAATGTTTGCCATTATTGCCTGGCACAGTGCATGCACCTCTAATCCTAGTTACTTGGGAGGCTGCGGCGGGATGATTACTTGAGCCAGGAGTTCAAGTCTGTGGCACGATATGATTGTGTTTGAGAATAGTCACTGCACTCTAGCCAAGGCAACATGGTGATACTCCATCTCAAAAAAAAAAAAAAAAAAAAAAAGCCTTTGTTATTGTTAGCTCTGATGATGGAACTTCAGACACAGGGATGAAGATTTGGTGTACCGGTACTCTGGGTGTTCCTGAAATCATACCAGCTTCACATTGGGCCTTTTGGATCATGAGAGGCCATGGTATACAATACCAGGTGTATCACTGTATTAGTTTCCTTGGCTGCTGTAACAAATGGCCATATACTTAGTAGCTTGCAACACAGATGTATTATCTTACATTTCTGGAGTTCAGAAGTCTGAAATAAGCCTTACCAGGCTAAAATCAGGGTGTGGCCAAGGCTGTTTTTTTCTGCAGGATCCAAGGGAGAGTCTGTTCCTTGCCTCTTCCAGCTCCCGGTGGCTGCCAGTGTTCTTTGGCTCATGGCTACATCACTCCAGTCTCTGCTTCCGTGGTCACATGGCCTTCTCCAGCCACCCACTTTGATCTCCTCCCTCTCCTTCTTATAAGGACCCTGTGATCACACTGGGCTCACCCAGATAAACCAAGATAATCTCTTCATCTCAAGATCCTTAATCTAATCGCACCTTCAAAGTCCTTTTTGCCACCTAAGGTAACAGTCACGCTTTCTGGAGATTAACGGGTGGACATTTGGGGAGGCATTATTCAGCCTACCAGAGTTACCCTTCTCTGCAGCCTCAGGATTCAAGGCATCACCCCCTGCTGAGAGCTGACCACTCCCCCACCACTCCACATCACTTGGAGCCATGGAGGACCCACTGTGTTCTCAGTGTAGGGGATCAGAGAGAGCAAGTGGAGGTTTTGCAAACCTCCAAAACTAGGGGTCTTATACTGAAAACAGCAATAAAATTGGAATTCCAGGAGACAAGAGGGAGAATTTAGAGGCAGCTCTGGATGATGCAGCTACCTGTGGGTGGTCCGTAAAGCCAACATGAATGTCTCCCTGTCACACAGTCAGGTCACCACCACCTCTCTTCAGTAGCAGTCTGCCTTCTAGGCTGCAGCTTTATTTACTGTTGTATTAAGTTATTAAAATGAAAAAAAAAACACCTATCTACTGTTTATTTTCATAGATAATAGAAACTAGTTAAGATTGCTGCATTATGTCTCCATTAAGTAATTATGATCTAAGAACTCCACAAAAGCCCGTCAGAGAACAGGCAGAAGGTTCATTTTTCTCCCTGCGCCTGAATGTGGCCAGGGTTTGCAAGGGCGAACAGGGACACTATGTGCAGTGGAAAAAGTCCTGCCTTCCACAGCCCCGTGCCAGGGTGAATGGCTTGGCAAGTGGGGTAGGAGCTGGGATATCTGGCAAGTGGAGTAGGAAAGCCAGACTCCCTTGAACAGTGAACAACCTGCGCATCTGAACACAGCAGCCCTCATTTCCCATCTGCATCCACATCCTCCCCTCTATATGTGAACTCGTTTCACCAGATCTTAGGGTTTACAAACTCTCAAAGCATCCCCAATATGGCCTCAACAACCCCATGAGGCTGGTCAACTTGATATCATTGTCCCATTTTAGAGATGTGAAAACTGAAGTTAAAGACATGAATGATTTGCCATCACCTGGCTAGTAGGTGACGCGGTTGGATGCAGAAGTGTCCCTTTCTTGACATCACTCAGGGCAAGGTGGCCCTGGGGTGAGGAATGGGACATGCATTTTAGTGGGCAAGGCTTTCATCTGGGCTGTCAGCAGCCCAGACTTCAGGAAGATCCTCTTTAAGAAAGCTACCCACTTCCCATACCTCTGCCTGCCCTCCTCAGGGTTCTCACGTTCTTCTAATCCTGCCTCTGAGACACTCAGCAGATGCCACGCCCCCTCAGCCTGACTGCTTCTGCTTCCACAGTGCAGGCTGTGGAGCAGATGATCCACAGTTACTTATTCAAAGAAGTGACGGAGTTAACGTACTTTGAATGGATTTTATCCCTAATTGAACAGGCTTGTAACCTTGCTGTGGGTCCTGACTGAGGGATGTCCCACCAGGACACAAGCCCTCTGGCTTTTCATGAAGCATCAGGATCAAAGGCAGAGAAAGCTCAACCCACACTGACAGGAGGAAGAGACAACCTCCTTAGAGGACCTGGAAAACAATTTGGCACCTTGTTTTGGTGTAACTGAAAAGGTGCTCTAACTGGGAGCCTAGGGTTGGCCAAGGCAGGCACGTGGGTTCTGCCGTGCAGCTCAGCAATGCCCTAGGCTCAGCGTTCCCTGCCTTTTGCCACCGAAGGGCCCCAGACATCTCACCCATCCTTTGCTGGAAAATCTTACACTCCCTTGCTGGCAGGAGATAAAGCCCATCTGGAGATGTATGATGAAAACACTCACCAGACCAAGGAACCCACTGGAGAGGGCATGCAGTGGAGCAGGGGATCACAGACGGAATTCAGAAGGTCTGTGGACTGGGATGAGTCATAATAAAAAAGGACATCTCTATTTTCCCTACCCTCTAACTGAATATCAACATTTCCTTCCATTGTGAATGCAGACAACGAGTTCCAGCAGTTTTAGCAGCACTTGGCATTCTGTCCCACAGAATTCACTGATATTTTCATATCACATCACAATGGCTACAGGTATCTTGAGATATGGTTTACGCTCTTCACTACTTCAAAATTATGGTAGTTATTAGACACACTGCCCTGCTGGATTTTTTTTTTTTTTTTTTTTTTTTTTGAGATGGAATCTCTCTCTGTCACCCAACCTGGAGTGCAGTGGTATGATCTCAGCTCGCTGCAACCTCTGCCTCCTGGGTTCAAGCGATTCTCCTGCTTCAGTCTCCTGAGTAACTGGGATTACAGGCACGTGCCACCATGTCCGGCTAATTTTTTGTATTTTTAGTAGAGACGGAGTTTCACCATGTTGGCCAGGCTGGTCTCAAACTCCTGACCTCAAGTGATCCACCCGTCTCAGATTCCCAAAGTGCTGGGATTACAGGCATAAGCCACCGTGCCTGGCCCACTGCTGGATCTTAATTGATGGGTTAATATATTTCTATTTCCAATTAAAAAAAATTTTGATAACCAAATCTCAATATAATTGGTTGCCTTTGTAATTCTGTTTTTGCTTGGGGTTTTTTTTTTTTTTTTTTTTTTTGAAAGGATCTCATTCTGTCACCCAGGCTGGAGTGCAGTGGTACGATCTTGGTTCACTGGAGCCTTGACCTCCCAGGCCCAGGTGATCCTCCCACCTCAGCCTCCCAAGTAGCTGGGACCATGGTTATGTGCTACCACGCCCGGCTAATTTTTAAATTATTTTGTAGAGACTGGGTCTCACTATGTTGCCCAGGCTGGTCTGGAACTCCTGTGCTTAACGATCCTCCTGCCTCAGCCTCCCAAGTTGTTGGGACTATAGGTGTGAGCCACCATACCCAGCCTCAGTATGTATTTTTAAAAATGTATTTAAAAACATTATTCTGAGCAGGGGTCCATGGCACCAAGAAAGTAAAAATGTGAAGAACTTGTGCATACAAAGTAACTTTACAGAAGGCAGGAGGCTAGGGGTTATATCACTTAGGAGGATAATGTCTGGTTTAAAATACACTTTCAGCGGGCACAGTGGCTCATGCCTGTTATCCCAGCATTTTGGGAGGCCGAGGAAGGCAGATCACCTGAGCTCAGGAGTTCGAGACCAGCCTGGCCAACATGGTGAAATCCCATCTTTACTAAAAATACAGAAATAAGCCAGGTGTGGTGGCGGGTGCCTGTAATTCCAACTACTCTGGAGGCTGAGGCAGGAGAATTGCTTGAACCCAGGAGGCAGAGGTTGCAGTGAGCCGAGATCGTGCCACTGCACTCAAAAAAAAAAAAAAAAAGAAAAAAGAAAAAAGAAAAAAAGAAAAAAAAGAAAAGAAAAAACACTTTCTAGGTAGGGCACGGTGGCCCATGCCTGTAATCCCAGCACTCTGGGAGGCTGAGATGGGAAGATTATTTGAGCCCAGGAATATGGGACCAGCCTGGGCAACATAGAGAGACACGCCTCTACCCCTATCTCTACAATTTCTTTTTTCTTTAAACTAGCGGGGCATGATAGTACATGCCAATAGTCCCAGCTACTCAGGAGGCTGAGGCGGGAGGATCTCTTGATACCGGGAGTTTGAGGTGAGCTATGACCACGCCACTGCACTCCAGTCTGAGTAAGAGTGAGAACCTGTCTCAAAAACAAAAAAGAAAAACATTTTTTAAAATTACAGATTCTAGGGCCCTGTCAGAGGCCAGGCTCTCTGGGAAGCAGACCCTGAGATGGAGTTTAGAGTTCAGAGTTCCGAGGGTTTGTCAGTGTTGTGAGGATCTACACTTGTGGAAGGGAGGTATGGAAAGCAGGATTGGACAGTCTCAAGAGAGGCCTCAGCTGACCCTACGGGGAGCTCTGAAGATGGGATGCTCCTTCAGAGTTGCTCTAAGTTGGGGTGAGGGGGCCAGGCCTTTATGCCCCACGTTCATCAGTCGTTAGATGCAGTTACCTCAGGGAAGGGATCTGACCTTGGGCAAGGCCGCTGTCTCCAGCTGAGGCACCTCTCAAAGAGGACGGCCAGCTAGCTGAGGGCTTCCCGCCAGCAGCACGCCCAGTAGCTGGGGAGAAAGTCATTCATTCCTACGGGAGGGTCTGGGTGGTGGCTCACAGAGTCCACTGAAGGCTTCTACTGCAGAGTTATTGTAGCTAAATTCCTGAACGCAGTCCAGAGTCTGTCGTTTTTAAAGTTCTGTCAATGATTCAGATGGTCTGCCTGGTTTGGAAGCCCTCAATTTCAGGTAGTCAGAGCTCGAGAGGGCTCTGAGATCATGGATTCTGAGGGACTTGGTTCAAGGCTATTCAGCCGGTCAGTGGCAGAGCCAGGAGGGTGCTGACCTGACCTTGGCCATGGCCTCGCTCCACTTTTAAATTTCATTCAACAGATATTTATTGAGAATCTCCCACCACCAGGTGAGGCACTGGGGACGCACTAGTGAGCAAAAGAACACAGTCCCTGCCCTCGGGATACTCACAGTCCTGCCCCCCAAAATTCTCTCAGCTGGGCCTGCATCCACTCAAACATTGCTCTTGGGACCATGAGTTGGCAATCTCTATCAACGCCATAAATGTATCTACTCAGCATTTCCACTTCTAGGTATTTACCCTACAGCTAAACCTCCATGTGGGTGAAGTGACATATGTACAAGAATATTCACATATTCCCCAGAAATTCTTTATAATAGCAAAAACCTGGAAACACCCTAGAGGTTGATCAATGAGGTTCTGGTTGAATAAACCATATCCTGGGTAAACATTAAAAATAAAAGAGGCACCTTTCTATATACTGATATGAAAAAAAAAACAACAAAAAAACAAAAACAAAACTCCCAAGGCATAACGGCGAGCGAAAAAAGGAAGACACAGATAATACCAATTGTAACATGCCACCATTTGGGTGAAAAATAAAGAAAAGATATATGTGAATTTGTTAAGATTTTCAGTGAACCAAGAGGTTTAACAAAGAGGGAAACACTCAGTCCAAATAGAAAAACAGAAACCACTCAAGGTTTTTCACACAGAGATCATTTAATTCAGGAAATTGGTTCAGTAAGTGATACAAGAGCTGAGAAACCAAATACACCTATCAGCTGACCCAGGACTTTGGGAAATAATAGCCTGTAAGGGCATAGCCTCCCAGGATACAGAGAAGAGAAGGAAGAGGGTGAGGAGTGAATTGCACGTGACCATAATAGTGTCCAGGAAAATATGTTTAATAAACGCACAGAGTACGTCCCAGAGGCCACATAAGAAATAGTCATGGTGCTTGTCTCTAGGAGTTGGAGACTGGGAAGGAGATCTAGATTATATAGGGTGCCCTTTGGCATGAGTGTATGTTGCCTATTTGAAACAAGACACTTGCCTGACATTCATATTTAGTATATTGGTAAAGGCAAAGCCATTATATTTTTTCACCGGAAAACATCCTCCTGGAAACGAAATGCCAGCAAAATCTCCCCACACATCTCCTGTAATTATACCCCCGAAGACAGCATACCAACTTTTTCTGTGCATGCTTTTCACAAGTATCCTCTTCAAATCCTCCTTGGATGAAGCACAGCCCTGAGAGAAGGCAGAGGACACTGGAGTGGGGAGGATGTTTTCCTCTCATCGGCAACTGGCTTGCTATGGGATCTCACACCACATCTGTGGCCACTTAGGAAGCTGCCAGCTGGAAGGCCTCAGCTGGCATCCCGGAGCCGTGGTGCCTGCCAGCGTGTGTCTGAAAGGGCTGCTGCTTCACCCTCTGGGGAACAGCACACACTGGGTGCCACTGGCCAAAGCCCTGGGTGCCCACAAGGGAGGAAGATGTGGGCTCCTGGGCTCTGCCCTCGACTGACAAGTTGTGCAACTCCATAAAGAAGATGGATGGTGGAAGAAGTAGAAAGGCCAGCTCTTGTCGTTGACAATCAATCCTGGTAAACCGTATGAGGCACGGGAAGTATAACTAACTTGCCCAAGGTCACACTGCCCTACAATGACAGAGGTGGGATTCAGCCCAGATCTGTATGAGATCATGAGTCCAGCCCTCTCACTGTGCAGACAGGGACACCCGGCCACTAAGGGTCACAGAGGCACAAGCCTGAGGGGCTCTGACCTTCCATGTCACCTCCCTTGTCCCTTAGGGGGTCTCAAATCAGACTGCCCCAACTCTACTACAACTCTCAGAGCCTCAGTCTTCTCTGCTGTCAAGTGGGACTTTACTACATATTTAGAAGATTGTTATGAGGTTTAAATTTGTCAATGACTATAAAGCATTTAGCACATGGTGGGCTCAACAAATGCGAGTCCATTTCTTCCTTTTGTTTCAGTATCTTAATTCCTGCTCCTCATACCGAAACCTCGCAGGGTTACTAGAGGCTCAGACAAGAACACTGACCTCTCTACAAAAGCCTCAGGCTGTACCGGAGTCCCACTGTTGGGCCTGGGAGCTGGGCTGTGCATCTGTGGATGCTTCTGCCCTGAAATCCAGATCCATGTTTGCTTGGCATGCTGTCTTCCCTCCTAACTCAAGGCAGAGAATTCAAGTTGGGTTAACTTCCCCTGCTATTAACATTTCCACAAATGCTTTCCCAGCTATTTTCATCAATTCTGAACAATTTTCTTAAGAAGAAAGGGAAACGCCCTCTCAGCTTCAGCCTCCTGCTCCTCTGGGTTCTCTGGCAGATGAACTTCTGTTTGCACATCTGGGACTCTGCTCAGCTCCCTGATTCCTGTCCCCCAAGAACAAGGTGGTCTCAGTAAGTTGCCAGATCCACTACCCAGTGGTGCAGGTTGCACCTCTCTTTCTGAGTCTCCCAGGCAAGTGTTTCGGGCCTGTCTCCTGGCCCCAGAGCTCTTCTCTCTGCCTGGTGGAGGCCATTTGGTCCTCGTGTAGGCTCAGTCCCTCTCCAGTCTCTGGGCTGATGCTGTCCACGGTTGATACTGATGGGAGGAGCCTGCAGCTGTCATTTACCTCAGCGACTTCATTCAGGTCAGCCTTGCTGTGGGCTTCCGTGTGATCTCCAGCCTAGAGGAGCCCCTCTGTCTTGTGAGAAACAGCCTCTGGCCCCCTGTTTCCCCAGGGCTTCATAGTCTATCTGGGCAATAGGCATGTCGTGAGATGATCACAGCCCAGTGTGGCCAGGGCTCTGCAGGAGCAATGCAGGAGGAACTCGGGGAAAAAAACAAATAAAGGAAGAAGCACTGAAGTTTTCCCAGAGGAGTCAAGGACAGTGTTCTAATTATCTCCTGCTCTGAAACACAGTGGCATAAAACGACCATCTATGTTTCCAGATTCCATGGCTTGGGAATTTGGATAGGACACTGCAGGGTGTGTCTTCCCTGCTCTGTGAGGCCTGGGCCTCAGCTGGGGTGACTCTAATGGCTGGAGGTGACTTGAAGAGTTGGGCTGGGCTGGCTGGGCTGGCTGAAGAGTGGGCTCAGCTGGGACTGTCGACTGAAGTGCCTACTTGTGGCCTCTCTAGCCTGGTGGTCTCAGGACAGTTGGACTTTTTACATGGTATCGGGGGTTCAAGTGTGAGTGTTCCCAATGAACAAGGCAGAAGTTGCATGGCCTTTTATGACAGCCTAAGATGATACATAGCATCACCTCCAACATACTGTATTGGGCATAGCAGTCATAAGACCAACCAGATTCAAGGGACAGGGACACAGAATTCATCTCGAGGCCAAAATCTTGCAGCCATGTTTTAAAACTGCCACAGAAGTTTCCCCAGAAGAGGTAACCCTTGAGCTGAATTTTGAAGGCAGAGTAGAAGTTTTCTGCATAGACAACATGGCAAGGGTGCCCTAGGCTGAGGGATCAGGATATGCAAAGGCCCAGGGGCACAAGAGTGGACTGATTGCATAACATGTCATAAGTCCCGCAAGACTTCCGAGGAGCTCAACACATAGACCCTTCCTGCCAACTCAGACAGCCATTGCTGGCTGGTCCTTCCCTGAGTGCTAAAAGCCTGCTGTGCCCCAGAGCTCACACACCAGCCTGTCAGCCGAGGGCTCACCCAGATCACAGGTTGAGTGGCAAATCCACATCCCAGTGGCCTGGCCTCACCTGGCTCCTGAGGCTGTGGTGAGCACGCAGGGAGATGCCACCTGGGAACAGCTTTGAATAAAGTTCAGTCAGACTCCATGCCTGTGTTCTCATCTCCAGCTCTTCACTTAGAAACCCGAGGCCCAGCCAAAGCTTTCTTGGTTTGGTTTTTCAAGGCACTCTGTGTCCATTGGCTTGAATCCTGGCAATTCTTTCCATAATGCTTAGTCCTTTTGAGTGGAAGCATAAAAACTCAGACTAGATTAAGCAAAAAGGGGAAATTATTCATTCTCGTAAATGGAATATTCCAGGAGCAAATCCTGGAGTTTAAACATCAGAATTCTCTTTCTGTTTCTCATCTGCCCATTTTTTTGTGTTGGCTTCATTTTCAGGCAGAGTCTCCCGCAAAGTACCAACAATGACCTCACAGTTCTAGGCTTAACTGATCCCCGTAGCCAGCAAACCCAGACAAAAGAGAGCACCTTCTCCCTAAATGCTCTGGCTGCAGTCCCAGAGAGGGCTCTGATTGGCTTAGCTTGGATCACATGCCTGTCTCAGAACTGATCACCATGGCCATGAAGCTGTAGTGCTGTAATTGGCTATGACTGAATCAAGGGCTGACCCCTGGTAGGCTTATGGATTAGCCCCACAGTAACCACATAGAATCACTTCCTTTCTAGAAATAGGGGCTCTGTAACCCGAAGAGGAAGGGAAAATGTAAAAGGCAGATGAAATTTAGTGGCCACACCCCAGGGCCACTAGTATAGTTGCACAATTTGTGCACTGCATAAAGCAAGGATAGAGTACCCTCCTTGTCTGCCCAGAAAAGGTCTCCTTTTCTAATTCACACAAAAGCAGCCCCACGGACGCATGCCCAGCTTTGCAAGGTCTACCCCACTTTCTTTTTCCCTGTACTCCAGCACTGCCTGGAATACTCCACCTGCTTCCTCCAAGTCCTAGTTCCAGTGCCTACTGCCCATGCATTGGCCAGGATGAATCTCAAGTTCCCCATGTGCCCACAGAATTACAACTTCTGCTTTGGTCATGGGTGTACAGTTGTGATTCTTTGTCTGTCTCCCTGTCTGGCCTCAGACAGGTTCCACAGGGACAGGGGATGTATCAAAGCCAGGGAGTGTATACAAGCCCTCCCAGGCCAGGTGGAGGAGATGCACAGGTAGGATCTGCTTGGTGGGTGGGAAGAAAACAGAATTGTTCTCATTGTTGCCCCAGACTCTCTCCTGGCTGTTCCCTGCACATCCTCAATGAGAGGCTATTGGCCTGATCTATGCACCTCCTGTGTCACTTCTACTAGCTGCTAGAGACAAAGCTGAAAGGAAGCGGTCTTGAATGATGCACCCACAGAGCCACCATCCAAGGCTGGGCTCCAGACATCAAGAGCCCTTCTTCAGGAGGCCTCGGGAAGAGAAGGTGGCTGGGCTCCATCTGGCTTCACTGAGGCTGCCAGGCAATTGCTCTAGGGCTCAGCTCTAGCTCCTGATGAAAACCAGATCTGGGAGCTCGGAGCCTTTGGTGAAACTGGATACCTGTCAACGTAGGCAAAGGAAATACACTGTGGGAGAGAGGCTGGCTGGCAGCCCGGCGGTGCTGGGCTGGGCAGTAAGGTTGAGCTTTCCTTCTGAAAGGCCCTGAGGAGCCCTTGCCATGTGGGGTGATGACAGCCCTAAGAAACAGGAGCCCCATGGAGATGGGAAAAGCACACCCACTTCTCTGTCACTTTCCTCCCTCTTCCCTTCTCTTTGTCTGTTTCATTTATTCAGATAGAAGACCTGGATTCAATCCCAGTACTAACTTTTATTCACTTTGGGTGAATTATTTAACCTCTCTGAGCCTCAGTTTGATCATCTGTAAAGTGGGAGTGAAAACAGTAGCTACCTAGTTGGCTTACTGTAGGATGAAAGGTGAAAATTTATGCAAAGTGCTTAGCACAGGACCTGGAACATAGTAAGCCCTTATTAAATGTCAGTGATTGTTATGCTTTCTCCCTCCCTCCTTTTCTATGAAAAAGTTATTTCATAGAAATAACTTTTCTATGAAATAACTTTTTTTTAATTAAGCCATAAACCTAATACTTGATGACCATAGTAAGGAAAATATTTTGTGTCCCTAATGCCTGATGGGATGGCAAGAGCATTGGCCCTGAAGTCAGACATCCTGAGGTTGTAATCCCAGCTCTGCCATTTACAAACTGGATAATTTACTCAAAGGACTTAACTTCTTTGAACTTCAGTGTCCCCGTCTGTAAAATGGGGACAGTCCTGATGCCTGCCCTGCTTAGATCCCCCGGTTGCTGCGCGTCACATATAGGATACATTTGTAAAGGGGCACCAGAAACCATGCAGAGACATACACCTTGGTAATTATTATTTCTGCTTCTAATGTTGTGCTTTCCTTCTTGCTGTCTCCTTTTCTCCTGTTTGGTTCTTCTTTTCCTTTTTCCAGTCATGAGTCAAATAAACTTTGTGGAGTCATAGAGTGTTAAAGCTGGAAAAGACCTCTGTGACCACTGGTTCAGTGGTTCTATCAGAAATCACCTGGGGAATGCAAAGAAATTAAGATTCCTGGGCTCCAACCCAGACAAAGAGAATCAGAATCTCTTTTAAAGTGAAAACTTGTTTTAAATTAAAAAAGTCGTACATGCTCATTATAAATGAATCCCATCCATATAGAAATAATGAGAGTAAAACGGTCTCTCAGAGGTAACCACTCTTAGTGGTTTGGTGTGCGTCCTCTAGGGTTTTGGCTTTTTTTTTTTCTTTCCCCTGGAAAGAGCTAAGCATATAGCTTTTATTTTTCCCATTAAACTAGATCCTCACTCACTTAAAAAAACAAAAAACCGAATATAGCTTAGACGTCTTTCCACATCAGTACACATATGTCTATCTCACTCTGTTCTACAGCTGCAGAGAATTCCATTGCGTGGCTTGTTGCGGATGACTTAACCATTTCCCTGTTGGTGGGTATTTGGGCTGTCCCTGGTGATTCACATGCAGCCCTCCCAGCCACTGCCCATGTTTAGCAACCTCTGCTTTCTACAGATGGGCAACTGGAGGCCCAGGGAGGGTACAAGAAAGAGCAGGTAGCTTCACGGAGCAAATTAGTGGCAGAGCCAGGACTTACAACCCTGGTTTCCCGGCATGCTCTCTGCATTGAACTATACTACCACATTCATCAAAAACAAACAAAACAGCAACAATTTTTTTAAATGGAGATAAAGGGAACTTAATAACATTTTTCTGAACCTATTCCTAATAGTAGGAAAGAGAAAAAAAATCCTCAATTTTATTTCATGTATTCTGAGGATTGGATGTTTTCCCAAACTTTCTCAGGGTTTTCACTTTTCATTATGTTCTTTGTAAGAGTTCATAACTCAATAATTTTTTCCTACACATTGTTTCTGAAGCCAATTTTTTTTTATGTTAGTATCTCCAAATCCCACTTCCCTGGAGTATGGCTATTCTGAGAGACCTTGGTCAAATTCCACTTTACGAACCCAGCTCCCCCTTCACTCACCATAATTGATGAGTTTTCCTGGCTTGTGAAAACAAATGGAATTATAAAATTGTGACTGTCATCTATTTTTTTTATTAAGTAAATTCCTCGAAGTCCTGCAGGTAATTTTCCCAGAAAGATGAATTACCCACTTGTAACAAATATAACATGTTTGCAGAATCCTTGTGAGAATTTGCTCTTTGCCCAGAAATTATGCTTAATCTTCCTGCTACAGAATGGAATGTTAATCCTGCCTCCAATGAGCTAATGGAGATTTGATTGGAAGTGACCACTGCCCATCAAGTCCCGTTCTCTTTGAAGCAGTTGTCCTCACAGTCTGGTGCTGAGTTACAGACAAATATTTCCAAGTCTACTGCCCCCACCTCCATCCCTGCCACAAATGGATTGGTCAAAAACCACTCCGATTTCTGAGTCAAAAGGAAGAGATGTCATCCTCAGATAGCTGAACACAGTGCTGGCAACATCTGAATACTGTTTAGCATTGTCTTGGGCAGAAGATAACGGGAACAAAGGAGTACAGAGTAACTTTTTTGTTGTTGTTGTGTTTTTGAGTTGGGGTCTTACGGTGTCGCCCAGGCTGGATGCAGTGGCACAGTCAGAGCTCACAGCAGCCTCTGCTTCCCAGGCTCTAGCAATCCTCTTGCCTCAGTCTCCCAAGTAGCTGGGACCACAGGTACATGCCACCACATCCGGCTAATTTTTTAAATTATTTGTAGCGATGAGGTCTTGCTATGTTGCCCAGGCTGGTCTCGAACTCATGGGCTCAAGCAATCCACCCACCTCGGCCTCCCAAAGTGCTGGGATTATACGTGTGAGCCACAGAACCTGCCCCAGAGTAAGTTTTTGTCTGTGACCTGCCTCTTGGGACCTAAAACTCTGGCTTCTATCTTAGAATCAAAAATAGGCCCATCTCTTGGCCCCCAGATTGTGGTTTCTAAATGCCATTGTCTCCTAAAACAACTAGGCTCCTCGGAAAAATGGCTGATTCCAGGTCTGGAACAGGAAATGAGCCGGAGTATCTTATTAGAATAAATAGCAAAGAAGTTATCAAAGATAACTAGCATCCTACCAAGACTCAAGAGTCAATATAAAGAAGCTCCCAGTGGCCAAAGATGGGTCACTTTCAGCATCAATGAGGATAATAACTACATTGAACTGAAACATATCAACTATGTTTTAAATTACAAAAGTCATACATGTGCATTATAAAAGAATTTCAACAATACAGAAATAATGAGAGTAAAACGGCCTCTCAGATGTAACCACTCTTAATGGTTTGGTGTGTGTCCTCTAGGGTTTTGGTTTTTTTTTTCCTTTTCCCTGGAAAGAGCTAAGCATATAGCTTTTATTTTTCCCATTAAACATATCAAATATGTTTCAATCCATAAATTCATAATGATATTAAAAAAGGAAAACAATGGCTGGGGCACAGTGTCTCATGTCTGTAATCCCAGTACTTTGGGAGGCTGAGGCAGGAGGATCGCTTGAGCCCAGGAGTTCGAGATGAGCCTGGGCCACATAGCAAGACTCCCATTTCTAAAAAACAATAAATTTGCTTTAAATTAGCCAGGGATGATGGTGTGTGCCTGTAGTCCCAAGCTACTCAGGAGGCTGAGGTGGGAGGATCGCATGAGCCCAGGAGGTCAAGGCTACAGTGAGCCATGATCATACCACTACAATCCAGCCTGGGCAACAGAATGAGACCTTGTCTTAAAAAAGAAGAAAATAAAAAACAGAAAAATGCATTGGTCACTTTTGAAGGATGCCAGGAAAACCAATTCATTGCTCTAAAAACTGGTAAATACAGGGAAAGAATCAAGTATTTATTCTGTCTTTCCTATGCATACTGTACCTCAGGATAACCACATAGTAGATGAGAGCAAGTATACATATATATTTTTTTTTGTCTGAGACGAAGTCTCGCTCTGTTGCCAAGGCTGGAGTGCAGTGGCGCGATCTCGGTTTGCTGCAACCTCCGCCTCCCAGGTTTAAGCAATTCTCTGCCTCAGCCTCCCAAGTAGCTGGGATTACAAGCACCCACCACCAAGCCCAGCTAATTTTTTGTATTTTTAGTAGAGACACGGTTTCTCCATGTTGGCCAGGCTGGTCTTGAACTCACCGATCAAGTATCTTTTTATGGAAGCATTCCAGCTCATAAATGAAGGAGGTAGAATTAGAATATCCCCATGTTTCAACCTCTAATGAGAACTATAAATGTAGCCAGTGATCACCAATGGCTGTTAATGTCATAGAAAGAGACAACCAGGGCCAGACACGGCAGCTCACGCCTGTAATCCCAGTACTTTGGGAGGCCGAGGCGGACAGATCACAAGGTCAAGAGATCAAGACCATCCTGGCCAACATGATGAAACCCTGTCTCTACTAAAAATACAAAAAAATAGCTGGGTGTGGTGGCACGTGCCTGTAGCTCCAGCTACTTGGGAGGCTGAGGCAGGAGAATCACTTGAATCCGGGAGGCGGAGGTTGCAGTGAGCCAAGATCTTGCCACTGCATTCCAGCCTGGCGGCAGAGCTAGACTCTGTCTCAAAAAAAAAAAAAGAAGGAAAGAACGAAAGAGACAACCAGGTCTCTTTCTTGCCAAAACAGCACCCTTGAGTATGCTTGCCAAAACAGCACCCTTGAGTCTGGCTGAGCTTCTAAAGCTACCAATCTACAGAAAAATACAGAAGACAGAGAACATGTTAAGTAACACCACAGAAATACAATCATCAAAATCTAGACTGTGTGAAGCTCTGCAGGACAAACAACCAGTTTCTCCACAAAATACAATACAAAAAATAAAATGAGGCAGAGGAAAATTTATAGATTCAAAGAGATTTATAGTTATTTCAATCCTGATTTGAGCAAGGAGGTAAAAAAGACAATCAGGAAAATCTGAACACTGGTAGGATTTTTGATGATATTAGGACTTGTTAATTTTAAGGTGTGATAACGTTTTTATTGTAATTTTAAGGGAATTATTAACATTTAGAGATATTATAGGTAGATCTTTTTATTTTTTATTTTATTATTATTATTGTTTTTTTAGACAGTTTCCCTCTGTTGCCCAGGCTGGGGTGCAGTGGTGCCAACTCGGCTCACTGTAACTTTCGCCTCCTGTGCTCAAGCCATCCTCCCACCTCAGCCTCAGGAGTAGCTGGGACTACAGGCATGCGCCACCATGCCTGGCTAATTTTTGTTTTTGTGTTTTTTTGGTAGAGATGGGGTTTCACCATGTTGCCCAGGCTGGTCTCGAACTCCTGGGCTCAAGTGATCTGCCCATCTCAGCCTCCCAAAAGTGCTGAGATTACAGCCACAAGCCACCAAACTGGCCATCCTCTTAATCTTGACAAGCACCTGAAATGATGGTCTTGGCCAAGTCGTTTCCTGTTTCTGGGTTCTATCTCCTAGCAGTTGGAATTGCTTAAAAGGGGAGAGAGGCTCTGATGGGTTGGTTTAAGCACAACTGCCCACCCAATGTAAGCGTTTGTAATTTCAAATCTACTCTGAGATGTGTTTATTTGACCCTTTGGGGACTTTGTGAAGATTAATTTTTCACCCAGTGACATCCCACATTTATTTTATAGGACACTTTGCTGGACATTCGGGAAGGCAGATATAGATGTAAGTGATGTTTTTGACAAGATCTGGGGACTTTCTGACACTAATGGATAGTTACAGTAAAGTGCTGGAAGGAGGGAAGATCCCTGGAGGGTGCTCCCAGAGGAGGGGGTGCCTCTGAAAGGAGTGGATGGGGTTGGGTTGGAGTGTGAAGGCTGCATTTGTAGACTTCCTGCCCCATATTATTTTCACCGATAATGTCCTTGCTGTGTACTATGAAACTCTGGCTCTTAGGGCGATGAGAAGAGACTGAAGAGGGGATTGAGAGAGATGTTACAATAGGAGTGGGGTCTTACCATCCATAAAATATGTTAACTTCATTGTTTCTTTTGAGCAAGATGGCACATTGTCTAGTTCCATGGCACTGGTAGTCATTATCAAGACAGATGACTAGAAATCTGCCAGCTAGACAAATCTACAAGCCTCTGTCCTTCTTTAGGTTACCTCGGTGTATCAGTTAGAAATACTTTTAGGTGCAAATACAGAAACCACTGAATAACCAGCTTAAACAAACAGGGGCTACCTGCCCTCCTCCTCTCCCTTCTGCTCCTTTTTTTTTTTTTTTTAATTATTTTATTTCAGTAGTTTTGGGGTAACAAGTAGCTTTTGGCTACATGGATAAGTTTTTTGTTTTGTTTTGTTTTTTTGAGACAGAGTCTCACTCTGTTGCCCAGGCTGGAATGCAGCGCCACCATCTCAGCTCACTGCAACCTCCACCTCCCAGGGTTCAAGTGATTCTCCTGCCTCAGCCTCCCGAGTAACTGGGATTTCAGGTGCACACAACGATGCCTAAGTTTTGTATGTTTTGTAGAGACGGGGTTTCACCATATTGGCCAGGCTGGTCTCAAACTCTTGACCTCAAGTGATCTGCCCGCCTCGGCCTCCCAAAGTGCTGGGAATACAGGCATAAGCCACTGCACCCGGCCTACGGATAAGTACTTTAGTGGTAATTTCTGAGATTTTGGTGCACCTGTCACCTGAGCAGTGTACTTTTGGGCCAGGCACAGTGGTTCACACCTGTGATCTCAGCACTTTGGGAAGCCAAGGCAGGAGGAGGTCAGGAGTTTAAGACCAGCCTGGGCAACATAGTGAGACCCAGTCTCTACAAAAAATACAAAAATTAGCGAAGCATGGTGGCACACACCTGTGGTCCTTGCTGCTTGGGAGGCTGAAGCAGGAGGATTGCTTGAATCCAGGAGTTCAAGGCTGCAGTGAGCGATGATCACACCATGATTACTCCACTGCACTCCAGCCTGGGTTACAGGGCAAGACCCTGTCTCAAAAAACAAAAACTAAAAATAAAACAAAAACAAAAATACCCTCCCACTTCTGGGGATAGGGACAGGCAGAGAAGGTGCCCTAATGGAGGGTGCTGGCCTTGAACATGTAAAAGATCAGAGAGGTCCAGAGAAGTGGGTTCAGGGTTTGGACCCATGTGACTGGAGGGCAAGGTTTAGGTGGGAATCTATAAAGCTCCCAGCACTTAACATAAATTACCCAAGTTCTTCTAGCCAGCTTGGTGGATGGTGTTAACCACAGTTCACACCTACTCAGTCTGTTTTCCCCTATTCTTCTTCATCTGCTTCCCAGGCTCTATTTCTCGCTTGGGGTGGGGAGGGGGGGAATCACATGACTCAGGCCAGGCCAATCATCCTACTATATTCCTCCCTAATTGTGATTGGTCCAGGGGTTATCATGTGACTCAAACCAGCTGCATAAGGAAATCAAGATGGAGTGAGACACAGATGGAAACAGGGATTTTGGGACCTGTGGGTTCAGATTTTTGGCCCCAAAGCTCAGTTCTTGCAGCTCCTCCTTCAGAGGGCTTCCTCCTGAGAGCTTCCCCAACATTACTCACAACCAAAAAGGTCAATAGATTTCTTTTTTTTCTTGAGATGGAGTCTAGCTCTGTCACTTAGGGCTGGATATGAAGTGCAGTGGTCTGATCCTGGCTCACTGCAACCTCCGCCTCCCAGGTTCAAGTGATTCTCCTGCCTCGGCCTCCCGAGTAGCTGGGACTACAGGCGCACCACACCTGGCTAATTTTTTGTATTTTTGGTAGAGACGGGGTTTCACCATGTTGGCCAGGCTGATCTCCCAACTCCTGGACTTAAGTGATCTGCCCGCCTATGCCTCCCAAAGAGCTGGGATTACAGGCATGAGCCACTGGGCCTGGCCCAATACATTTCTTTTTAAAAAAAAAATCGCTACTTTTCTTTCTTTCTTTTTACTTTCTTTTTTGTTCTTACAAGGTCTTACTGCATCACCCAGCCTGGAGTGCAGTGGTGTGATCATAGCTCACTGCAGCCTCTCCCTAGGCTCAAGTGATTCTCCTGCCTCAGCCTCCCAAGTAGCCAGGACTGTAGATGCCTGGCTAATTTTTGTTTTTGTTTGATACGGAGTCTCACTCACTGCAACCTCCACCTCCTGGGTTCAAACGATTCTCCTGCCTGAGCCTCCCGAGTAGCTGGGATTACAGGCATGCACCACCACGCCTGGCTAATTTTTGTATTTTGTATAGAGACGGGATTTCACCATGTCGGCCAGGCTAGTCTTACACTCCTGACATCAAGCGATCTGCCCACCTCAGCCTCCCAAAGTGCTGGGATTACAGGTGTGAGCCACCACACCTGCCCAAATTTTTGTATTTTTTGTAGAGACTGGGGGGTGGGGAGTCTCACTATGTTTCCCATCTCAAACTCCTGACTTCAAGCAATCGTCCTACCTTGGGTCTCCCAAAGTGCTGGGATTATAGGAGTGGGTCACCACACCCGGCCAGTTTTACTGAGATATAATTCACATAGCCTACAATTCGCCCATTTAAAGTATACAATTCCATGGCTTTTATTGTATTCATAGGGTTGTGCAACCATTACCACGTCGATCTTAGAACATTATCATCACCCTAAAAATAAACCGCATCCAATCATTCCCCATTTCCCCTCAAAACCCCCAGCCTTAGACAACCACTAGTCTACTTTCTGTCTCTATGAATGTACCTATTCTAGAGATTGCATATAAATCAAATAATACAACAGGCAGTCGTTTGTGGCTGGCTTCTTTCACTTGACATAATGTTTCCACGGTTCATCCATGTTGTAGCAGAGTACATTTCTTTTTGCTGGGACTGGTTGTGGTTGGGTTTCTAGCACTTGCAAAGTAAAAGTGTGGTCAGGATTTGACACTAGATCTGACAGGCACCAAAGCCCTTGTTCTTTCTGTTTTACCTGGTGAGGCCAAATCATGGAGGGCTTTGAATGCCAGGCCAAAGGGTTTGACTTTCCTGCTATAGACTGTGGGGACTACTGAGCAGGGGAGTGACAAGTTTACAGCAGTGTTTTAGTGAGAGTATGCTGATGACAGTGTAGGTTTCAACCTATGTGTGTGTATATATTACATATCATATGCAATGTGTATACACACAAATGTTTTAGGGCTGATGATTATAGCAGCAATTCTCAAACTGGGTTCCACGGAACACTGCGGTCTCATTGGAGGTGTTCCATGAGGGAATGAGAAATACTGTGCCTTTTATCTGGAAAATGCAGAAGGAACAAGATTCAAGAGAACCAGGATGCAGCCAGTGTTCTAAGTGAACTACTGGCACTTGCTGTCACTTCATCTAGTCATCCAAATACCCCCACCCATGCCTGTTGGCTGTCAGGCAGGATGAGAGTTACAGCTGGTAGCCTCCTTTACTCTGCTCTGTTCCTCAACCTTTGTGAAAGCTGATCTGAAGAAAACTCGTGAGGGAAAGAAAGGCCTTCATCCTCCCTTCAATCGGACCAGGTCTTTTATATAGAACCATCATGGTATGGCAGGGCAGTGCTTTCATGGAGCAAATCTAGATATGGAGAAGGCAATGAAGCAGTGGGAACTGGGAAGGGGTGCAGACCAAGATGTCTGAGGCCTCGCCCAATCCATCTACAGTGGCAATGAGTACCCAATACCTATGGGCAGAGTCCAGATATCCCAGCTTCATCCATCCGGCATGACTACTTGACTTGCCCTGTGTGGCCAGCTCAGTCCCCACACTTTCTTTCTTTCTTTTTTTTGAGATGGAGTTTCGCTCTCGTTGCCCAGGCTGGAGTGCAAGAGCGCAATCTTGGCTCACTGAAACCTCCGCCTCCTGGGTTCAAGTGATTCTCCTGCCTCAGCCACCTGAGTAGCTGGGATTACAGGTGCCCGCCACCACATCCTGTTAATTTTTGTACTTTTAGTAGAGGTGGGATTTCACTGTGTTGGCCAGGCTGGTCTCGAACTCCTGACCTCAGGTGACCCACCCACCTTGGCCTCTCGAAGTGCTGGGATTATAGGTGTGAGCCATCATGCCCGGTCATGTCCCCGCAGTTTCTAATTGAATTAGAAATTAAATTAGCACATTCACACTCAGGTGGGCCCTCCAGTTGCATTTCTCTCCACTGCATAGTAATCCATGTCTTCCCTATCCTTAGAGGCCCTGGGCCAGCCCCTTCCTCTAAGAAGCTGTGGGGCAACTCCTCCGGCACGCTGCTCTCTGCCACAAGGAACTCTGTGTTTTGTAGGGTACTGAGAGTGGACTTGGCTGTTTCTGGTGAGCAGTGCAGCCCCAGAGAGGAGAAGCAAGCATAGAGGAGGGAATGGCAAGGTGCTTGCATTCACTGGCCCCAGAGGCACTGGGTTAGAGCTAGAAGTTGAAGAAGCTGTTTTCATAAGGGACTCTGAGAGGTTCTGGACACAAGCCAAGGTGCCTCAGGGACCTGAGGACCAAGGATAGCCCAGTGTCAGATTTTCTCCTGGCTCTGACCCAGAATCCAGCCCCGTTCTAACACATCAGGGCCTGGTGGCTTTGGGACCGTGGGAAGCAGTCTGTTGGCAGAGCCAGTGGCACTTTCATGGGGGGCATCACAGCAGAGGCAGTGCATAGAGCCCCAACAAGCAGGCTCAGGATGTGAGATGTGTTCTATTCTGCAAGAGATTTGTCCCCTGTGAGTTCCACATGTAGGTAGGTAGAGTCTGAGTGGAGGGCTGACGTCCTCCATAAGCAAATGTGGATTTGTGTAGGTTTTCATCCTGTGTGTGTTTTCATCCTTTCGGCCTAGGGTTCTGGGCTGGGGGAGGGGGGAAGGGTGAAGCCTCAGGTAAACTGTGTCCCCATTCACACTCAGGTGATAGCACCTGGGCCTTGGGTGTCTGCCCTGCCAGAGTGTAAGCTCTTTGAGGGTCTCCTGGCCTCACTCTTGCCCATACACTGTTGGATGGCCCACTCTGACCCAGCTTTGCTGAGAATCCGTGTGCTTGGTGTTGGGAACAGGCCCCCCAAAATCTGGCCATAAACTGGCCCCAAAACTGGCCATAAATAAAATCTCTGCAGCACTGTGACATGTTCATGATGGCCATAACGCCCAAGCTGGAAGGTTGTGGGTTTACAGGAATGAGGACAAGGAACACCTGGCCCGCCCAGGGTGGAAAACTGCTTAAAGGCATTCTTAAGCCGCAAACAATAGCATGAGCGATCTGTGCCTTAAGGACATGCTCCTGCTGCAGTTAACTAGCCCAACCTATTCCTTTAATTCGGCCCATCCCTTCGTTTCCCATAAAGGATACTTTTAGTTAATTTAATATCTATAGAAACAATGCTATTGACTGGCTTGCTGTTAATAAATACATGGGTAAATCTCTATTCAGGGCTCTCGGCTCTGAAGGCTGTGAGACCCCTGATTTCCCACTTCACACCTCTATATTTCTGTGTGTGTGTCTTTAATTCCTCTAGCACTGCTGGGTTAGGGTCTCCCCAGCCAAGCTGGTCTTGGCACTTAGGATGGCAAGGACAGAAGCCAGGCAGGCAATGTAAATGAAGCAGGGGCAAGGATGGGATCTAAGGGGAAGCAGAGGGTATGAGGTCCATTTAAAAAGGGGGAAGCTGCCTGGCCAATTGTTACCCTGTGGGAATGTAGGTCTGGGGATGTCAGATTTTCCCAGTTTTTCATTTAAGGAAATAGAGATTCAGATTATGTGAAATCTACTGATTTTCAAATTTAAAAATCAACAACTGTGTGGGTTGTTGTCTATATGCATGTTCAGATCCATTCTCCCCCTTGCCACATCCTGGGAGGGTGACCCTTGTGAACAGCAGCCTCTTTCCTGCCCTTTCCATTCCTACTAGATTTGGCCAATGGACAGAATAGGTAGAGATTCAAAGGTGGGAGATTAGGATATTTATCCCCCTTGTTCCAAGCCAAGTCTCCCCTGACCCCATAAACACTGGGGCCATGGTTTTGGCAGTGGCTCCTCTCCTAGGTTATAGCTCTCATGGTCTGGTGACCCCTCTTTCCCTTCTGTATTCAGGCCTGGGGGTGAATCCCTCCACTGCTTGTCTTTGGGTGCCTCCCCATCGTTTGCTGGCTCTATTCATCCTGCCAGTATAAACAGTCCCTTCATTATGAGCTCTTCCCTGTTAACCCTTTTAAATGTGCCCTCTCCAGCTGGGAACTACTGATACCAAGTAATTCAATTGAATAGCCACACTGGGAGGTGCAATCACACTTGGATCTGCAGTCTGGATCCAGCCAGTCTGCAGGAGCCCAGCTTGCAACTGCTGATGTATGCTCAAAGCCCCACACCGAGGCCAGCAGGCCAAAGCTGAGAGTACTGCACAGACCAACACAGTGCTAAGGACAGTAGGTACACAATAACTCCCATGTTGAAACTGAAGAGGCAAACCAAAAAAAGGAAAAGGTTGAGACACGTCTAACCAGTTTAATGACTTTGAAACCGTGCAAATGCCAAACTATGGAGCACTAGGGATACCAAGGCCTTGGGGGGTGGGGGTGGGGGGTGGGGACACTACAACATAGTCATGGGAAAACAGGATCACCTAATATTGGTAGGGGAAAAGGGCGGTCCACCGGCAGCTCAGAACTATGACATATTCCTCAGGGGAGCCTGCATCCCTTCCTGAAAGTAGGAGCAAGCCAGCTGCCTTCACTCTCGGACATAAATTCTGGTGCAGACCACGTCATCGGCGCCAAACGTCTGCAGAGAAGAAGAAAAGGAAAACCAATCAGTGCAGATGCCTGTGCAAAAATGTTTAAAGCATATCACTAATAAGGCCACTTATTGCCCTGTTAAAAACTCTTTGTAACAGACATTCAATTTCCTGTGTGTGTGCTCAGGCTAAGCATTAAGGGATATTTTTTCCCCCTTAAGCGCTATTGGCAAAGAGGTAACCAGAGTATAGAATTATGTTATATACCATTTTCCTTTGCTTCTGGAACCCGTAAAATGCTGACATAAGAAATGCCAGGAGTTTTGGTTTTAAAATTAAACTGAAAGGGAAAGAATGTCACAATGGACATTTCTGAAGTGGCTCTGTCTCTTTCCAAATGACTTCAAGATAGATAGAAAGAAGCTCAAGCAGCTGGGGTCATGGGGCCCAGCACTCACCAGCCAGTTCTGTTCCTTGCTTTGGAGAAGGAATAGAACTGCTTTCCAGGAAGCAGTCATCTAACCTGGGAGACAGGCTGAGAAGCTGTATATGTAATACTCGAGTCACCTGCAAGCTAGAAAATTGGTCTCAGCTGCAAAAGCACAGCATTGGCTTCCAAACCTAGCTCTGCAGCTCACAGCTGGCTAAGCTTGGGGCAAATGTTTTCCTCTCATGGCCTGTTTGGGAAAGGGACAGGCAGGGGCTGGTGTTGAGGAGAGGGGTGGAATTGACAAGATGATCGTCCAAAGGCTCTTCCAGCTAAAATTCTATGGCTCTTTGTTTGTTTGCTGTAGGGAGGACACGAATCATTGCACAGATGGAGGATGACATTTTTCTGCTGGCCCCTGAAATGATATTGCCCATAAGTAAACTGTCTCAACTTTCCGCCAAAACTAGCAATTACTCACAGGCCTGCTCTCCTGGGCCTCTCACAGGCAGTTAGAACAGGGAAAGCAATATGTATGTTAAAAAACAAACAAACAAGCAAACAAAAACCAAGAAACAGAAATTCTCCAGTCTGTAAACCTGATGTGAATATGTTTGTTTGCGAATGTATATTTATGTGCCAGAAGGTCCTTATCTTTCAGATTCTCAAAGTGGCCTGAAATTAAAGAGATGTTAAAACCACTAAACGAGGCATTTAGCTATCCTAGGATCTTTATATTCTTACCCTGCCCTCTTAGTTGGTCATGAGATGTTCTCAGAGAACATATGCTAAAACATTATCCTGACACATGTGCTTCAGGGAAATACTTCCAGTCCTTAGTGACTGAGGAAGCAGATGCCCATCACTAGCTTCTTTTCGAGACAGCCTTACTCTGTCGCCTAGGCTGGAGTGCAATGGTGTGATGTCAGCTCACTGCAACCTCTGCCTCCCAGGTTCAAGTGATTCTTCTGCCTCAGCCTCCCTCCCAAGTAGCTGGGATTACAGGCATACGCCACCACGCCCAGCTAATTTTTGGGTATTTTTAGTAGAGGTGGGGTTTCACCATGTTGGCCAGGCTGGTCTCGAACTCCTGACTTCAAGTGATCCACCTGCCTCAGCCTCCCAAAGTGTTGGGATTACAGGCGTGAGCCACTGCACCCAGCCACTAGTTTCTTTTCATGCTAGGGATCTCCTGACCAGACTGGCAGTTATACCCACTCCTGAACACCTTTGTCCTAGCCTCTTCTCTATTAGGAAGAAATGCAGGTGATTCTGCATGCTAGGAGGTGTGGGGCTTGACTTTCCCACCACAAGTCTACCTCGCAGATGTCTGGATGCCTCAGAACCATGTTAATTTTCCATAATTCTTTGAGTTCTACAGCCACGGACTGTCAAATGGCTGCCAGCATTTGGGTATTTAACGCTGTACCCTGGAGAAACTATTCTCGATAGCTGACAGCTCTCCCCGGCTAACAAATAGCTTCATGACATGAGAAGAAATCGCCGCATTTCCAACCACATTTGAAGTGCCCTTCTCAGCCTGCAAACTATGCTTAGAGGTTCCCAACGGAAACTCTCTGTAGAATATTCCAGAGTGGTTTGTGGGAGTATACTCAGTTTTCAAAGGAAGGCAACTTATAGCCTGGGGGCAATTTACTGTTGGCGCTGGGAGAGCTTATTTCAACTTAACTAGAATAATTGCCTCTTGTTATATAGAGACTGCATCTCTCTGCGTTTTAGATTTATTAATGATAATAACCCTTGAAACAAAAGCCCACATTTCAGATCCAAAATGCCAAGAGTTAATACTTCCTTTCCCTTTGAGGCTTGTATATATGTTTGCTGTGCCAGGGAAGGATGCAGGGATAGAACTGAAGTTGGGAGGAGGGAGGATTTGAAAGTGATGGGGTCCATCTAGCAGAATTTGGCCTGTGACTCCAGCTGCTCATATACTACAGAGGTTAATAAAATCACTCTTTCTCAGAGCAAACTGATCCTACTGAACCCTCAGCTACATTCTAAAACTCTAAAATCATCTCCCTCTTTGCTGTCTCTGGTACCAGTAAACCATATACGCCTTTTCTCCTAAATTTCCATGTCTCAGCCTCAAATTGCTCCCCCAAGCCCAGCAAGTATCCTTTCCTTGGAAACAATATTAACCAGGTTGCAAATTAAGCCAGTCCTTTCTCTGTGAAAGGAGAAAGCATGTTAAATCATCCCAGGGAGGGACGAGAGGAGAGAGAGAGAAAGATCAAGCAGTCTCAGTTCAAGTAATAGCTCAATTTAGGATCTTCTTGCAGAATAAACATGTAATTTCAAGGCTGAGAAGGACTCAGGGATCAGACTTCAGCTTAACCCCTCATTGTATAGCAGGGGGAAGAGCTTGGGAAGGGAAGGCCGATGCTCAGGTCACACTGCAAGTCTTTTCCTAGCACCCTTCAGCAGGCAGTCTCCTATTGACAACATTTCAAGGAGACATTCACTAAGATGGAGCAGAGATTAACAAAATACCTAATGGAGAACAAAGGATGTAATTTCCTGGTTACCCAAAACAGCTTTCCCCTTTTCTAGTCTGGAAGAAAAGGGTGGTTGCAAAAACCTTAATTAGTTTTTTTGTTTTTGTTTTTGTTTTTAATTTTGAGACAGGGTCTCCGCTCTGTTGCCCAGGCTAGAGTGCAGTGGCACGATCACAGTTCACTGCAGCCTCAAACTCCTGGGCTCGAGTGATCCTCCCACTACAGCCTCCGAGTAGGTGAGACTACAAGCATGTGCCACCACACTCAACTAATTTTTTTTTTTTTTTTTTGTAGAGACGGGGGTCTCACTATGTTGCCCAGGCTGTTCTCAAACTCCTGGGCTCAGCCTCCCAAAGTGCTGGGATTACAGGTGTGAGCCACCAATCCCGGCCCAGTTCTGAAACACAAAGGGAGAGTGAGGGGGATTGTTCTGCCCTCGGTCTTCCTTTGTTCTCTACCTAAAAAAAGGGGAGGAAGTGTGTGCTTAAATTATAGAGGTTTCTAATTTGGCCTCACTAGGTAAGTTTTGTTTGGCTAGAAGCAGGTGTTTAAAATGTTTTCGTCTGAATACTTTTTTTTTTTTTTTAGAGACAGAGTCTCTGTCACCCAGGCTGGAATGCAGTGGTGCCATCTCAGCTCACTGCAACCTCCGCCTCCTGGGTTCAAGTGAACCTCCTGCCTCAGCTTCCCGAGTAGCAGGGATTACAGGCATATGCCACCACGCCCGGCTAATTTTGTATTTTTAGTAGAGACGGGGTTTCTCCATATTGATCAGGCTGGTCTCAAACTCGCAACCTCAGGTGATCCACCCGCTTCGGCCCCCCCAAAGTGCTGGGATCTGAATACTTTTAAGGAAAAGCCTACCTTTTTTAGTTCCACAGGGCTCATCTTCCACACCGTGTTGTACTCAGACACTTCCCAAATTAGCATTTATTTTCTGGCTCCCAAAGACCATTGGAGTTTGCAAATCACAGGTAAAAATGTTCTCTAAAGTTCTGAGTGCTGATGTGATAAAAATTACTGAAACCTTTTCCAGCCAGCAAAAGGGGGAATAAGAATGGAAAAAAATCCCTCTGCCATGTGAGCGTGGGGACCTCATAGAGCCTAAGCATTCCAAGCCTGTTGAGAGGGGAGCTTGGCTTAAAGCATGTCACTGCCACTGGGATGTATTAGTGTGGATAGTGGCAGGCACTCCAGCCTGTCTCTAGCCGATATTCCATCCTCTGAGCCACTCCTTTTTCCTGCCAACCTTTTAACAATGATTTCCTCTGACCTGAACTGTCATCTCGGGTTTTCTGCTCTAATTTTAATCCAGGGCAAATGGTGTCTTTCTCTGAACGGCTGAGTGAGGAGGACATATTTGTGGGGCCCATCTCGGGCCCCCTCTGGGGGAACTTCAGGATTATTTCAGGGTCAAGGGTTCCCTACCAGGATAAGTTCATCGTTGGCCAGCTCACGGGTCCAGTAGGTTTTGGGGCCGTCCCCTTCAAGAAGAGTTTGCGTGCAGTGGATCTTGTTCTCATTCTCCCAAGTGGCTAAACTCTGCAGGCGGGAAAACCATTAGTGACATTAATTAGAGTCTCAGCAGCGGGAGCAGGGACAACAATGAGCATTGAAAAATCATTGCTGTGCAGAGAATCAACACATGGTCCCTGTCAGCAGGCCACAGATTCTTCTCCGCTGAGCCTTATAAAGTCCAAATGCAGAGTGCTGGTCACAGATTTTATGGGGTATAAATACACCTTGTATAACACATACACACACACACACACACACACACACACACACACAATCTCTTACTGAAGCAGCAAGGCCTTAGGCATGCTTTACATCTCTAGGAATAAAATTTAGAGCATGAAATGATTCATTTATATAAAAATTAGCTACCCCTTCAAACAATTTGGATTTTATTTATTTTTATTCATTTTTTTTTGAGATGGAGTCTCGCTCTGTTGCCCAGGCTGGAGCGCAGTGGCACAATCTCAGCTCCCTACAACCTCCACCTCCCAGGTTCAAGCAATTCTCCTGTCTCAGCCTCCTGATTAGCTGGGATTACAGGTGCCCACCACCACGCCCAGCTAATTTTTTGGGTATATTTAGTAGAGCTGGGGTTTCACCAGGCTGGTCTCGAACTCCTGACCTCAGGTGGACATAATTTGGATTTTAAAAGCAAGAACCTTCACATCAGAACCACAAGATTTTACAACAGTTAAGACACCAAGTTTGTAACCACATCTGTCATCAGCCTATCAGGAGCACGATTCCCTGCACGGATTTTGGGATAGGAACGTCCTTTCTGTTCACTCCTCATCAGATGTAGTGCACCCCTACACTGATAAACCTCGGTGTCTTTGGCTCTGAGGGCGAAAATGCTGCCACTTTCCCCGTTACATCCCTTTAGAAAAAATTTAAAAAGCACATCAATCTGAAGGGTCTTCATGCTTTTGAAGGTGGGAGGCAAAAGGAGGGATTTCCTGAAGTTTTCCCCAGTGTCTGCACAGAGCTAAGTATGGTACAGCTGGGCTGGGGGGTGGGCCAGAGCTGAATGTGCACATAATCAGTTTTTAACTAACACATGGGACACATTCATTAGGCAAGGTGTGGGGGGATGGGGGGTGCATAAAGCCCCACTCTCCCGGCTGTTGTGTGAACCTTTAATTTTTTTTTTAAATCAGAATTACCCTTCCTGGCAGTAGCCACCATTGGATGTCCCCAGACTGAGCCCTGCCTATTGCCAAGCCTCCTCTCTTAGACTCCCAGCCTTTCACTCTATGCTGCCCTGCTCTTTGTTTCTGCAGTGTAGTTTAGGCTTCAGATCCCACCCCCTCCAAGCGTGGAGATCATTTCCAGGCTATGACAATTCTGGAGCCAAAGATTGCCTCCTAGATCAGCCTGCTTCTGAGGAGCTTTTTTTCTTTGTCCTTCCAAGCCCAGTGCTCAGAGGGTTCCATTCCGAGATCAGACCAGGCACTGCTCAGGAAAGGTGAAAGAAACAATTTCCCACTCTCTGGAATGTTACGACTTTTTTCTTTAAAAAAAAAAAAAAATTGGAGAAGGGGAGGGAGACATTTTGTCACTTTTTAAATAAGTGGTAGCACCGGTGATTATTTTTCCATCTGGTTAAACAAATGCAATTTTTGCCCATGCAAAAAAGGAATGTACAACCCCTTGCTTCAATCCACCGGTTCATCCCTGGGCCGCTGTATAGAGAAATAAAAAAAACTCTTGCCCTTGAGGACTAAGAGAGGGCAACTAGTCCATTTTCCCAGCCAGAACCTGCCTTGCTTTTGGAAAGACTCCGCCGTTCCTTTAAGGAACCAGGCTGAGGGCGGGAAGGGGGAGGTGACGGGGCCATCGGGACTGCTAAAACTGAATCAACAGCGTACCTAGGCGGCCCAGGGACCCGGGCGGGCGCGGGGGATACAGTGGGAAAGGAATGCAAGAGCTGCAGCTTCACCTGCGACAGAGAACCTGGCGGCTCCTGCAACCTCCTCCTCCTCCTGCGCCGCCTGCGCTTGGCGCCGCAAACCGCTGCAAAAGCCACTGCTGGGAACGCGGCGCAACCCAGAGCCCGCTCTTTAAGCGCGGCTGTTAGCACCCCGGGAGGCGGCTTAGGGATGGGGTTGAGATGGCATGAAGGTAATACTTTGTCTTGAGCCAGGGGCAACTAGGATGCACAAACCCCTTCTGCAAACAGCCAGTGTACACGCCCTGCAAGGAAGGCGCGCCACAGGCTGCAAAGGGAGACATAGGTTCCTCCAGCAGCAGTGGGCCATGGACACGGAGCGGGGACCCGGGGACGCTGTACTGGCTCTGGGGCCTCACCCTGCACTTGCGTCCGTCCACGGTCTCCTCCTCAAAGCCTTCTCCGACCTTGAAGTTGATCTCAGTGGTGCGCACCGTGGTGGATGTCTTGATGTAGAACTGATCCCCGTCCTGGCGGATCTCCACGTGCGGCTTGGACGCAGCCGCTACGGCCACTTTCCTCAGCATGGCGTTCACACCTGCGCAGGGTGCACCACAGGCTCGGGTCACGGGGCCTCGCCGCCAGTCTCGGGACCGGTCGGGCACTGCTCATACCCTAACTTTAGAAAGGGGCCTTAAAATTGATCCACTTGTTTCCCTGCCCTCGCCCTTGTTTTCGAGATGAGAAACTGAGGCACAGAGAGGGTAAGTGACTTTCCTCGGGTTGCACAGTGAATTTGTAGCAGAGCCTGGTCTCAAATTTGAGTGTCCAAATTTAAGTCCCTGATCCTCCTTGCTCTCCCGTAATCTCTCCTCGCTATGATCTAGCACGAGATAAAATCCGCACCATCGAGGAGGGCGCCAAACATTCAGCAAACGTTGTCTGAACCCGTGGGTTCCGGGATCTCTACCAGCTTCTCCGAGACCCGGTGCGCCTGGGAGACAAGGCGATCTATTGCCCCGGGGACTCCCTCCTGCCTGGGCTCCCCAACTTCCACCCCCCCCAGGACCGGGGCACTTCCGGGACCAGGGCACCTCCGGGCCGCATCTCCCCGTCGGGGCGCGCCCTCTGCACCAGCTTACCCAGCGCCTTGAGCAGCTCGTCGAAATTCTCGCTGCTGCGCATCTTCCAGGTGCCGGCGAAGTTGGGCATGGTGGCGGTGGCGGTGGCGGTGGCGGCGGCTGCAGGTAAGGACAGCGGCGGCACAGCGGGCGCACTCTGAGCTTGCAAGGCGCAGACTGGCGCTTTGCGCCCAGCGCTGCGCGCCTTGAGTCACTAGGAGAGCGCCCCCCACCCCGCCGGGCTTCTGGCCCCGCCCCGCCGGCCCTGCCCCCGCTCCCCCGCGGCCCCTACCCAGTATGCGCTCAACTCCCAGCCCAGTTGTGCCTCAGCCTCCAGAGGTGCGGGCACCCGCTCTCCAACTGGGGGCGCCTCCACCTCCCTCAGGACACCCATATCCCGCTTTAAAATGGGTGGTGGGAGAGGGGTAGCTGAAACAAGATTGGCTTGGAGGGGATAACTGTTAAAGCTGGGAGATGTGGACTTGGGTTATGATTCTACTCTTCTCTCTACTTTTGAATATGTTTGAAAATATCCATAATGTAAACTTAAAGTGGATAGAGAGCGGGGCCATCAGGGTATGGGACCCACTCTTTTATCACCTCCGGTCGTACCTACTGGGTGTGCCCAGATGGTGTCCCTTCCCTCCCAGTCCGGGATCCTATTCTGAAACCCTCTCCCCGAATCCTCACGCCCCGCACAGGAGCCATGGGGAGTGAGTGGCAGGAAACCGCAATCCCCATCAACACCAGCTTGGGCACTGCGGTGCGAATCCACGAGCTGCGGGTGCTCCGCGTTCCGAGTGCAGGAGGGAGCCAGACCTTTGTCAGGGCTCAGGACAAACTGTGGGTGGAGAGGCGTGGACTGAATGAGCTCCAGAATCTGGGCTAGGTGCGGCCTGTTTTGCAAAAGCGTGAGGCTTTGCACTCTTCGGGCAGGCTGTGAGGGCCAAGGGGAGGAAGTCTTCTCCGTTTGCTCCCAAATAACCTAAACATCACAACCTAAAGTCCCCTCGGTGTTTCCACTAAGGGAGTACAAACACTTCACCATTACCCTTGTAGCTCTTCTCTGTACATTTTCCTTCCAGCTTTTCCCCGCTATTTTACCATCTGCACACCTCAGCCAAACTGTACAACTCAGGATTCTAGAACGTGCCATGCATTTTATTATCTCTAAGCTTTTGCCCATGCCATGGCCTCTTCCCTGAATGCCCCTTTTCCTCTTCGGGTTAACCAAATCTTGCCCATTCACCAAAGCCCCTCTTTATGCTCTCTCTTTTGTGAAATTCGATTTCCTAATAAACTGTGATTATTTTTCTCTGAATTGACAGGATTCTTGTCTGGTCCTGCTCTTGTTCAAGTCTTCGCTCTGCTATAAACTGAACTCCTGGAGGGCAGTGATCGTTTATCCACTTGTCCTCCCTTCCTAAGGCTTAGCCAGGTGGGGCTCGATAACTGTGCATTGATTTGAGAAGGATGTGGTGGTGGCCTGGGGTGAAGATTCCCCCAGGACCTTGGGGAATCTGTGCTGAGTGCCTACTGAACAGGGCCCTGGAAACTTCTGGAGGTGGCTGGGGCTGGGTTCCTGCCAGGAGGCCCCGAAGAGCTGTCTAAGACAGCAGCTGAGGACAGGAGACGGGAGTGGGGCCATCACCAGCTGGAAAGGGGCATGGGCAGGGCCAGCATTCTGGACGTGCCGTCTGTGCAGTCACACAGGGCCACGCACTTAGAAGGGCCTGATAGTTAGATTGGAAAATGGAAAAGCAGGAATGCTCTGCTATTGCCAGCTTGAACGTCAAATACTTTTTTGTTTGTTTGTTTGTTTTGAGACAGAGTCTTGCTCTGTTGCCTGGGCTGGAGTGCAGTGGTGCAATCTTGTCTCACTGCAACCTCTGCCTCCTGGGTTTAAACGATTCTCCTGGCTCAGCCTCCCAAGTAGCTGGGACTACAGGCACGTGCTACCACGCCCAGCTAATTTTTTGTATTTTTAGTAGAGATGGGGTTTCACTGTGTTAGCCAGGATGGTCTCGATCTCCTGACCTTGTGATCCGCCCTCCTTGGCCTCCCAAAGTGCTGGGATTACAGGCGTGAGCCACCGTGCCTGGCCCCATAATACTTTTTGAACAAGGAGTCCTGAATTTTTATTTTGCACTGGGATCTGCAAATTAAGTAGCAGGTCCTGGATGTGGGAGGCAAGGGATGGAGCTGCCATAGAATCAAATCCACTTCACAGAGGGTCGAGTGCCTCTCCAGTGAAGGGGCAAAACAGGAGTGCCACCCAGCTAATGCAGGCCTCCGCCCCCATCCAACACTCCTCCCTAAGAAGGCTTCAGCCATCTAAAGGGCAGGGCTGGGGAGGGACTGGGACAGGAGGCTGGAGGAGGGCAGCAGGGTTGGAGCAGCATCCTAGTTTACAGCCCAGAGAGACCTTGTGAGGATAGTCAGAGGGCCGTGGATGAGGCACAAAGGTGACAGAGAGCTCTTGCAGCAAAGGCGTTGGGTGGACAAAGAGGGAAGAGGGAAAGAAGAAGGTGGGGGAGGGAGTCAGAGAGAGAATGGGGCAAGAGGGGCCAGAAGAAGGTGTCCACTCCAAAAGCTGGTGATACTGGGACAGGACAGTGGTGCTGTTCTGCAGGCACAAAACAAGGGCGGGAGCAGGGTCCAGGAGTGAGGAGGGCACAGCCAGTTCAGCAATAGAGTGGGAGGTGATCCCGGAGTCCGTGTGAGCCCACTCTCCTTGTTTTTAAGACAGGGTCTGGCTCTGTCGCCAGTGCTGGAGTGCCCTGGTGCCATCTTGGGTCACTGTAACCTTACCTCCTGGGCTCAAGCAATCCTCCTGCCTCAGCCTCCCAAGTAGCTGGGATTACAGGCATGCATCACCGTGCCTGGCTAATTTTTGTATTTTTAATAGAGAGAGGGGTTTGCCATGTTGCCCAGGATGGTCTCGAACTCCTAAGCTCAACCAATTTGCCCACCTCAGCCTCCCAAAGTGCTAGGATTACAGGCATGAGCACCCAGCCTGCTGTCCTTGTTAATGGAAGTTTAGAGGTGACCAGAGCAGACAGGAGGGGCCAGGACTTCTCAGAAGCCCCAAATCTCATCAGGTGGCACATGGAAATGGGAAGGCAGGCTGCTGTCACCTTCCTGGCTACTGGGGAAACCCCAGAGCCAAGAGGGCCACCAAAACGCCACCGTCATGGCTGGGCACATTGGCTCACACCTGTAATCCCAGCACTTAGGGAGGCTGAGGCAGGTGAATCACCTGAGATCAGGAGTTCGAGATCAGCCTGGCCAACATGGTGAAACCCCGTCTCTACTAAAAATACAAAATTAGTCGAACATGGTGGTGCGCCCCTGTAGTCCCAGCTACTCAGGAAGCTGAGTGAGGAGGATCACTTGAACTCAGGAGTCCTAGGTTGTAGTGAGTGGAGATCGTACCACCGCACTCCAGCCTAGGCAACAGAGTGAGACTCCGTCTCAAAAAGAAAGAAACAAACCAACAAATAAACAAACAAAAAAAGCCACCACCACTGCGGTGTTTCTGTGGATCCAGAGCAGGCCCCCTGCTGGGCAGAGACCCAGCTCTTGGCCTGGGTCTTCAAACAGATAGGCAGAACCATCTGAAATGCTCTGACCTCCCTGTCTTCTCTCCTCTTCTTTCACCCCTTCCATTCACTAACCTTGCTGACCACCTCTGTGAGCCAGGAACTGGATGCACCTCTGAGGATAGTGACCACTCAAGATCCAGGTCCTGTCTTGAAGGTTCACTGTTTACACAGGAGGAAATAACCTAGAGACTCTGTGAGCACCACATGAGCTAATAGTGCCTGAGTGGCAGGTACTGAGCCCAGCCTGGGTTGAACCTTAGGAGTGGATCCAGAGGGGCTGTGAGAGTGAGGGAGTACAATCAGAAGAACAACATGTGCAGGGACAGGAGTTGTAAACACGTGCAGGGGCAGGGTTATGTGTTTGGGAACCACATATCTTTTGGCCTGGCTGGAGTGCATACCTTGAAGGGAGCAAGGTAGGAGGTAAGACAAGAGATGAGCTGAAGGCACTCTTCTAAGGACAAAGGATCATGAATGCAGTGTTCCCAGGTGGCCACATAGAAGGATTTAAGCAGAGATGAGCCATGGGCCTACAGCATATTTGGAAAGTTGCCAACACCACAGTGTGGAGAACGAACGAGAGGAGACAAGCGTATTACCAGGGACGCAGGGAGGAGGATTTTGCCCTGAACTAGGAAACCAGTGATGATGTCGGCAGTGGGTTAGACCACAGTGGTTCCCTAAGGCTAATCTGTGATTTGAGTCAGGCATTACAGCAGCCTGGGGAGCTTTCTAGAAATTCAGATTCCTTGGTCCCAGCCCAGGAGATTCGGATCCTATAAGTTGTGGATAGGGCCCAAGAAACTGTGTTTGGTAAGTTTTCCAAGTGATTCTCCTTGCACAGCCAGATTGACTTTACAGTATGTCATGACTGGTAGGGGTGAGGGAAGTGGGAGCAAGAGGCCAGAATGACTCGTGGATTCCTGGGTGGTGCACTTGGTGGTCTCATTTGCTGCTATAGGTAACACATGGATGGTAGATGAGTTTTATTTGGGAAGCTTTGGGTTTGAGTTGTCTGGGTATCCAGGATCCAGTGGGAAGTGTGGTTTTGGAGTTCGAGAGAAAGGTCTTAGCTGAAGACAGGGATGGGGGTCACCTGTTTCCAGCAAGCAGTTGAAGACATGAGTGTGGATGAGATGTGTAGAGACAGGACACAGAAAGAGAAGAGCAAAAGGCCAAGGGTAGAGCTTGGAGAATCTCAGTGTTTACGGGTCAGATGGAGCAGGTGAGTGCTGAAGGAAGCAGGAGGGGAGAAGGAAGAAAACCAGAGGGTGATGCCCTCCTGGTCAAGGAGCCCAGCATTTTTTAAAATGAGGGATTGGCTGGGTGTGGTGGCTCATGCATGTAATCCCAGCACTTTGGAAGGCCAAGGTGGGCGGATCACCTGAGGTCAGGAGTTCAAGACCAGCCTGGCCAACATGGTGCAACCCTATCTCTACTAAAAATACAAAAATTAGCCAGGTGTGGTGGCAGGCACCTGTAATCCCAGATACTTGGGAGGCTGAGGGAGGAGAATCACTTAAGCCTAGTGGGTGGAGGTTGCAGTGAGCCAAGATTGCACCACTGCACTCCAGCCTGGATGACAGAGTGAGACTCCATCTAAAAAAAAAAAAAAAAAAAAAAGGAGGGATGGACTAACAGTAACAACTGCTCCAAAGAGGTTCATGGAGGCAAGGGCCACCAAGTGTCCCCTGGATGAGCATCAGGACAGTCTTGGTGACTGCAGCCAGAGCAGTTTTAGGAGGTGGTTGGGTCTGAAGGCAGGATCAACAGGTTGAGTTTGGAAAGGAAAGCGTGAAATTGGAATCAGAAAATGTAGACAACTCTTTTGAAAAGCATGACTGTAGGGGAGGGGAGAGATGAATTGGAAGTTATGAGAAGAGGTAGCACCAAAGGACTATTCAGAGTTTTGTTGTTTGCATTTCAGATGGGAGGGATTTGAACATATGTATAAGGTGAAGGCAGAGACTAAAGAAAAGACAGAAGGTGCAGGAGAAATAGAAGATGGACACAAGTGGTAGAGATGGGAGAGGAGGAGACCCAGAGTGCAAGTGGAGGTGTCTGCCTTCCAGGTAAAGGAACCAGAAGTTAAGGTGTTCCTGTCTGTGTCCTTTCCTTTCTCTGTGAAGTAAGAGAGGGGTCTTCTGCAAAGAATGAGGGAAAAGTTGCAAGATGGGGCTCTTGGAGAAAGCTTGGAAGAGCCCCTTCTGAAAATAGGAGAGATGACTCAGGGTGCACAGAAATGATGCTCCCACCTCCCTCACCAGGAAGGGCTCCAGGAAGGTTGGAGAGCAGGACAGGGGCTGGCTCCAGATTTCACCGTGTAATGTGCTTTTCTCCAGCAGATCTGGGACTCCAACATATAGGTGATGGAACAGTGGGCATGTGAACTGATGCAGAGACAGAGACGGAAGAGCAGAGCAACTGAGAATGATGGCAGGAAGGGGTTGAGGTGTAGGACCAGGAGTTCTGGGCAGAAGAGGGATGGAAGTTGAGCCAGGACAGGGCTTGGTAGGGAGGGAGAAAATGGAGGAACTCAAAGGCCTGGAAGTCCTGTGAGGTTGAAGGATTGGTGTGCTGGGGCAGGAAGGCAGGCAAGGTCAGAGCTTAAGATACTGCAATTTAGGATAATGATAAAGCCATCTTTGAGATGTGAGTGTACATTATTAATCTCGAAGAAGGCCATTGGTGTGCACAATTTCCTAAACATATTGAGTCTTATAACTGGAGAATCTTGTAGGACTGGTGCTTCATAGAACCCACTTCAATCAACTCCGATAAAAGATAATGGGAGCTGCCAGGCACAGTGGCTCATGCCTGTAATCCCAACACTGGGAGGACAGGGTGGGCAGATCACTTGAGGCCAGGGGTTTGAGACCAGCCTGGCCAACATGGCGAAACCTCATTTATACTAAAAATACAAAAATTAGCCAGGTGTGGTGGTGCATGCCTGTAGTCTCAGCTACTCAGGAGGCTGAGGCAGGAGAATCGCTTGAACTCAGAAGGCAGAGGTTCCGGTGAGCTGAGATCGCACCACTGCACTCCAGCTTGGGTAATAGAGTGAGACTCTGTCTCAAAAAAAAAACCAAAAAAAAAGGTAACGGGAGCCATGGAAGGATTTTAAGGAGAAAATGACTTGGTCAGATTGCATCTTAGACAGATCTTGCTGGTGGCCTGCATGGAGGATGGATTGAAGGAGAGTGAGAGCTGATACATCGAAAAGAATGAGGAGTCTACTGCAGTGGTCCAGGCAAGAGATATAGAAGGTTAAAGCTTGAGGAGGTATGAGATCGGAGAAATATTTAGAAAGTAAAATATTTATTTCTAGAAATATTTAAAGTAGGACAAGTAGGACAGATTAGAGGTTGGAAGCAAAGGATAAGGAGAAATAGGTGCTGAGTTTCTAGCTTGGATTTGACGTGGAAAGTGAGACCAACCCAGATGGTGGTAAACAATTTTGTAAGGAGGATGCTGACTGCCAGCTTGGATATAGGAGCTTTGAGGCTCATGGGGACAAACAGATGGAAGCGTTCAGAGCATGAACTTCAGTGAAGCAACAGGAGGGAGTGTTCTGGAAGGCCTCGAGGATGAGGGAGTCAGTTTGCCACAGTATAGGAACCCTAGAGAGAGAACCCATGGAATGAAGGTGTAGGGTAATGTGAATCACCATGACATTTGAATTTGGAAATACCTAGGCTTCAGAGTAGAGCACCGATAGCAGAGTGAGAGGCCTGGGGACAAGAGCATGGAGTGCCAAATGGACTTCTGGTGGTACATGGTCTGGGAGCTTGGCAGTGCCTGCCTGGACAGCTGAGGACAGGGATCAGACTTTGGGCCCTTACTGCTCAGCCCAAGGAGACTTGACTGGCACTGGCCAGTAGGCAAAGGTGACTTATTGGCTGAACACAGCTACACAACTGTCAGTGAATTCTATGACTGTGGGATTCTAGCACATTGCAGGGTGTTTTGTGTGTATGGTGCTCAGGCACACATGTGCTTACATTCAGGATCCCCTTATTGTTTTGGCTGGAAAAGCTGATCTTTGAATCTCTGGAACTTGAGGCCAGGGGTTTGAGACCAGCCTGGCCAACATGGCAAAACCCCGTCTCTACTAAAAATACAAAATTTAGCCAAGTGTGGTGGCTGGTGCCTGTAGTCCCAGCTACTCCGGAGGCTGAGGCAGGAGAATGGCGTGAACCTGCGAGGCGGAGCTTGCAGTGAACCCGTGAGGCGGAGCTTGCAGTGAGCTGAGATCGCGCCACTGTACTCCAGCCTGGGTGACAGAGTGAGACTCCAGCTCAAAAAACATACAAAAATTAGTTGGGTGCGGTGGTGTAAGCCTGTAGTCCCAGCTACTCGGGAGGCACGAGAATCGCTTGAACTCAGGAGGCAGAAAATACTTTTTTTTTTTTTTTTTTTTTTTTGAGATGGACGTTCACTCTTGTCGCCCAGGCTGGAATGCAATGGCACGATCTCGGCTCACTGTAACCTCCACCTTCAGGGTTCAAATGATTCTCCTGCCTCAGCCTCCCGAGTAGTTGGGACTACAGGCACGTGCCACCACACCCAGCTAATTTTGTATTTTTAGTAGAGACAGGGTTTCACCATTTGGCCAGGCTGGTCTCAAACTCCTGACCTCAGGTGATCCGCCCGCCTTGGCCTCCCAAAGTGCTGGGATTACAGGTGTGAGCCACTGCACCTGGCAAGACTTCTTGGAATGAAGATCTGTGAGTAGATGCACTTACTCACCCACTCACCATGTTTGGAGGGAATGCTATGTGTCAGGCATGGGGTTTAGAGGCGAAAGGACATGGCCCAAGAATGGGAACTCACAGGCCAGTAGGGAAGAGAGATGCACCAAGATAAAGTTTGGGACAATGTGGTAGTTGCCATGAAGGCGGAAAGGGGAAGCATTTTGGGAACTCAGGAGAGGGCATCTAACCCTGGCAAGTTTGGACTTCCCAGAGAATATGACATTAAGCCTAAGCAGGGCCCTGAAGGATGAACAAGAATTTAACAGGCAGACAAAGGGGAAAGGGCATTCTGAGCAGAGGAAACAGCAGGGGCTCAGAAGGGAAGCTGAGCAGGGCTCTGAGGCCTCTTGCAGCTCCAGTGAGGGACAGTCTGCAAGGAGCCTACTGGAGAAGGGACTTCCCTGGCAATCAGGTAACCTCACCTTAGAATCCAGGGACCTCAGTCTGGACCACTCCTTCCTCTCCCCAGCACCCACCCAAAAGGGTTTTCTCAGCTGGCTGCAGTTGTCTATGGTGTGTGGCCAGTTCCTGGTATTTCCTCTCCTGATGTGGATTTCTCAAAGGCAGGAGCTCAGGCCTGGGCCCTCTCTCCAAGACCCCTTTGTTCTCTGGCTGGCAGCCTAGAGTCTGGCTCCCCCCTTTGCAGACCCCATGTTGCCAGCCCCTCCCAGGCCACTGACCTGCATCCCTGCCTAGGACATTTCTGCTGAGTGTAGCTACTTTTGCCTGGAGGCACGCCAGAGCCTCAGCCCCCAGGGGCCCGCTGGCCCGGGGCCCCACACCGTTAGGCAGGCTGAATTCATGCTGGAAGAATGGGGGTCAGAGTTCAGTCCCCGAAAGCTGGGGGCTCTGAAGAGGGTCCCAGTGGGGGTCTTCAGGGCAGCTCTTTGTAGTGGGGGCTGGGGCCACCATGCCCAGGACTATCTGGGAGTCAGCAAAACAGGACAAAGAACAGCAGGGTTCCTGGGGAAGAATGGCATTTGGGCTTCACTTGCCCTGCTTGGTGGGTTTCTTCTTTTCTTTTTTTGAAATGGAGTCTTGCTCTGTCGCCCAGGCTGGAATGCAGTGGCCTGATCTCGGCTCACTGCAAGCTCTGCCTCCCAGGTTCACGCCATTCTCCTGCCTCAGCCTCCCGAGTAGCTGGATCTACAGGCGCCCACCACCGCGCCCGGCTAATTTTTTGTATTTTTAGTAGAGACGGGGTTTCACGGTGTTAGCCAGGATGGTCTCGATCTCCTGACCTCGTGATCCGCCCGCCTCGGCCTCCCAAAGTGCTGGGATTACAGGTGTGAGCCAGGTGGGTTTCTTTTGGGTTAATGGAGTGGAAGGAGGACTGGACTGGGAGTCAGAGGGCAGACAGCACCAGGATTGAAGGAGTCCTGTGGATCATGGAGTCTCTTAGTAGAATAAAAACAAATAGCTAGCATTTATTGAGCTTTCACTATGTGCCAGGCACTGTGGCAAGCACTCCGTGAGTATTCATTCATTTATTCCTTATCACTGTCCTGTGAAGTGGATACTCATTTCTAGATGAGGAGACTGAAGCACAAGAGGCGAGGTACCATGCCAAGGTCACTCAGCTAGTGGGAGCCAGAGCTGGGAGGTGGGCCCAGGTGGGCTGGCCCCAGATTTATGCTGTTAGTTTATTGTACAGAAGGGGACCTGGAGGCCCAGAGAAGGGGTGCCTGGGCTCAGGTCACACAGTGGAGCAGGAAGTATCCCTCATCTCTTGCCCACCAGCCCCAGGGATCTTGGACTCATAGGCAGTCTCCAGGGCCTGGGACGTCTGACCACCTGAAGGCTAATGAGAACAACTCTGCTTAAAACCAGGGCCAGGAGAAAGGGTTGTGGCAGATGTATTGCTCTGTCCACCTGGGCTTTAGTCCTGGATTGCCACTGAGTGGCTGTACAACTTGGAGCAGGTCACAACTACTGTGAACCTCGGTTTCCTCCTGTGTATTAATAAAATGGAAGTGAAAATACCAACCATGCCTGCTTCAAAAGGTAAAATGAATTAATAAATGTGAAAACAAAGGACCAAACAGCTGCTTATTAGAATCTAGGCTCGACTCAGTCCTGGCCTGCCCACCTACCCTTAAATGGGAGCTCTGGCTTCTTCTTTAAGTGACTGTTACACTCATTCATCAAACATTTATTGAGCACTTACTATGTTCCAGAACCTGTAATCAAATAACTCTATGGGTTTTGTTATTATATCCATTTTATAGACTTAGAAAATGAGGGTCAGAGGTGAACTGACCTACCCAAGGTCACAGGGAAGTAATAGTCAGAACCACGATTTGAATCCATGATTGTCTCTGTTGACAGTCTGAGCCTCCTAGAAGCTGATAAGTGAGGCTGCTTCGAACGTCCATAGTGCCGCATCATCACCCTATAGCAGGCACAACGATGAAGGAGTAATCTGAGATGCTTAGGAGCAGGAAGGAGGGAATGACTGTGCCAGGGGCAGTCCAGGAAGACTTCAGAGAAGGGGTGGCCCTTGAGCTAAAGCTGGAAGATTTAGTTTGCCAGGCAAGTGCTTCGGACAGAGCAAACAGCAAGAGCACAGAACTGGCAGTGGGAAAGGCAGGGATGTGCAAGAGATGGAGGGAGCCTGGATCCTAGGGTGCAGTGGGGCAAGCGGGGAGCTGGGAACTGACCTGTAAGGGCAGCAAGGAGGAACCCAGGGAGGCTGCCACACCTGCCAGAGGGTGCTGCAGCCTGTCACAGGGCATTACTGCTGCAGGGCAGGAAAGGTGAGCTGCCCACGTGCAGACGTTGAGTGCAAAAGAGTTTTGTGAGGTCTACAGTGTTTCTCTAAAACAATACACCCCACCAATGTGGAAAATCAGATTTCGTGTCAATCCAGATTCCTGGCTCCTCTTGAAAAACAAATGATCTGCTAACTTGGGGCTGACCTCCTATATCACAATCTGTTATGAATTGGATGGTTTCCCCCCACAAATTCACCTGTTGGAGTCCTAATCCCCAGTACCTCAGAATGGGGACCTTATTTGGAGATAGGGTCTCTGTAGAGGTAATCAAGTCAGAATGAGGTCATCAGGGTAGACTCTAATCCAATATGATTGCTTTCCTTATAAGGGGAAATCTGTACCCAGAGACACTTGGAAGAAAGATGATGTGAAAAGAGGCAGGGAGAACACGGCCATCTGCAAGCCAAGGAGACAGGCCTGGAACAGAGCCTTCCCTCACAGCCCTCAGAAGGAATCAATCCTGCTGACACCTTGACTTTGAACTTCTAGCCTCCAGAACTGTGAGACAAGAATTTTTTGTTGTTTAAGCTGCCCAGGTTGTGGTGATGTGATACACAGCGCTAGCAAACCAATATGCAATCCCTGGCAAGCCAGGAGGAAATGCCAGTTGAGGGTGCCCTCCTCTAGGCTTCCTCCCCACCCCTCCTCCAAGTTCCCCTTGCCCCTGCCCCATTTACCACCCTTGCCTGTGCCCTGCTTCCCCCTTGGGCCATGGAGGTAGAGCCTCTGCCATTTCACTCTGCCTGTCTGTCCTACTGTGAGGGGCTCTGTGGTTAGCCCCAGCATAACCTGGTTCACTCTAGCTGCAGGAGGAACAGAGAACCCATGTGAGCCTGGTTGGTAGGCTGTGAGCTGGCCCTTCATCTTGTTGGGGAGGTTTGAACCTGGGAGAACCAGTCAGTCCTTGGGAGGGAGTAAGCTCTGTGAAGGGTCTGAGCTGGAAGAGACTTCCTGATTGTCTGGGCCCTGTGGTCTGTGGACCAGCAGCATCAGAATCACCTGGGAGCTTGTTAAAATGCAGAACCCCAGGCCCCAAGCTGACTTGCTGAATCAGAATCTGCATTCTAACAAGGTCCCCAGGTGATTCATACTACATTCAAGTTTGAGATGCACTGGATCTTAAATGTCGCTGCACACTGGAACCACCTGGGGATTCTAAGTGACTGCTAATGCCTGGGTACCTTCCCCAGAGACAATGATGTGATTATGCTAGGGTGGAGCTTGGACATCACAGTTTGAAAAGCTTCCCAGGTGACTGTAATGCACAACCACATTTGGGGACTGCTGGTCTACTGTGGGTATTTACACCAACTCCCCTTCCCACCAGAAAACCTTTATAGCAAATAGCAAAATTGGAGCTAGTGGGTCCAGAAAGAACTGCCCACATCCACCCCTTACCACCAAAATAACTCAGGCTGTCTGGGGAAGGGCCTGTACAGATGACTCCTGACCAGTGAAAGCCATGGTCGGAGCCCTGTTTGGATGATTAAGAAAGCTTCTAGTCCTTAGTAGTATTTAAGGTCTTAAGTGTTCTGTAAGTTCTGGGAGGGACTTGAAATTGTAGCCAATGCCCAAAGATGTTAACTGACTTACCCAAGGTCCCATGTTCTTCTTGGCAGAGCTGGGACTTGTGAGAGGGTGTTTGAGTCCCACTTTGGAGCACTTTGTTGATCAAAGTCAGTGGTATAGTCTATCCCTTGGAGCATGTGTCCTCATGTGTCATTAAAAGAGTCATGGCCTGAGAGCACTGGGCTGACTTTGAGTCCCTATTGTGAAATTCAAGATGTACCCAATTCAGATGAACTTTAGAAAAGGCAGACAGGCTGCAGCTGATTCTGAGGCCCAGGTGGTTCTAATGAAGGCTGAAGGGAAACTATTCCCTCTTGGAAACCAGGAAAGGACTAGCAGAGGAAACAGAGGTGGGACCCTGCTCCCCGATGTAATAACCCTCCCCCTGTGCTGGGGTCATTAGTCACTGATGATTAGCTGGTGCTTTTAGGGCTCAAATGTTGGACTTGAGGTTGAAGTTGCTTTCTATTTACTTCCATCTTTTTCACTAAGTAGTTGAAAGAGTACAGAGTAAGGGGATGTAAGGGAGAGGATGACCCTGGAGTCCTGAGGACTAAGGTTTGGGACCAGCTCCACATTAACTAGTTGTGTGATCTTGGACCAGACACTCAACTTCTCTGAGCCTTGGTTCCACATCTATGACTTGGGGGAAATTTTTTTTTTGAGACAGAGTCTCACTCTATCACCAAAGGCTGGAGTGCAGTGGCGCGATCTCAGCTCACTACAAGCTCTGCCTCCCAGGTTCACGCCACTCTCCTGCCTCAGCCTCCCGAGTAGCTGGGACTACAGGTGCCTGCCACCACATCCGGCTTGTTTTTTGTATTTTTAGTAGAGACGGGTTTCACCATGTTAGCCAGGATGGTCTCGATCTCCTGACCTCATAATCCGCTTGCCTCAGCTCCCAAAGTGCTGGGATTACAGGCGTGAGCCACCGCACCCGGGCAAAGAAAAAATTTTTTTGATACAGGGTCTCACTCCGTTGCCCAGGCTGGAGTGCAGTGGCGCAATCTCAGCTCACTTACAACCCCCATCTCCTGGGTTCAAGCGATTCTCCCACCTCAGCCTCCTGAGTAGCTGGGACTACAGGCACACACCACCATGCCTGGCTAATTTTTGTATTTTTAGTAGAAACAGGGTTTCATCCTGTTGGCCAGGCTGGTCTTGAACCCCTAACGTCAAGTGATCCTCTCGCCTTGGCCTCCCAAAGTGCTGAAATTACAGGTGTTACCCACCACGCCCGGCCTGAATTGGAGGAAATATTAACACCCACTGGCCTACTACAAACCTGGAAGGATAACATGAAATAATGTATGTTGAAGTATACTGTTAAGGGCTGTGCCTAGGTTGGACAGATGTTCTTGCTTTGTGTACTGTGGAGGGTGATGCCTAGGTTATACCGTCCACGCGTGCACAAGCAACTACATACTATGTACCTGAATGCAAATGTGTCCACGCACTCACAGGTCCACAGTTCCTCATTCGAATCCTTCGGGGCCAGATGTGTTTCAGAATTCTGAGGTTTGCAGATTTTCTTTTGTTTCTGTTTTTGTTTTTTGTTTGTTTGTTTTGTTTTGTTTTGTTTTGAGACAGGGTTTAGCTCTGTCACCCAGGCTGAAGTGCAGTGGCACCATCTAAGCTCACTGCAAACTCTGCCTGTTGGGTTCAAGTGATCCTCCCGCCTCAGCCTCCCAAGTAGCTAGGACCATAGGTGCACACCACCATGCCTGGCTAACTTTTGCATTTTTGGCAGAGACAGGGTTTTGCTATGTTGGCCGGGCTGGTCTTGAACTCCTGACCTCAAGTGATTCACCTGCCTAAGCCTCCCAAAGTGCTGGGATTACAGGCATGAGCCACTGCCCGTGCATGAGCCTGGTTTGCAGATTTTCAAAACTAATGTGATACTCCATAATTAAACACCTTGCTATTATCTCAGAAAAACATGTGAATCGTCATGTGAAATTGGATAAAAAAGAAATGGCCTCATGTCAGTTCTGCTCTGGTTTTGCCCCCAATAGGAAGAAAAGTTTTGTTTTCAGAATGTTCAAAATTTCAGAAAAGGGGTTGTAGACCTATGTCTTAATAGCTCCGGCGCCTTGAGCATAATGTCCTGTGTGCCTGGCATCATGCCTGGTGCTTCCTACATTTTCCTCACTCAGTCCCCTCCATGGCCCCTGTGAAATGGAAGGTGTTGTCAGCTTCATGCGAGTCAGTTGTTCAGGACATTCCCCTGCAGACATGGCTGTGAATAGTGACATTAACCAGCAGAGTCAAGCTGGAGAATGTGCCCTTGCTAGCGGACATCCCGGCCATGGGGCCCCTGTCAGTGTACCCTGTGCCGTTGCCATAGTCTGCTCACTCCCATTCCTCCACTTTAACATCTTGTTTAGATCTTTAACATCTAAACAAGACCACATCCCATGAGCCCACTGATTCAAAAGGCTGCTTTTACCCTTTCTAAAATTGGCTTGCCGTTTGTTTGTTTTAGTGGTTTGAATTTCGGCGTTTTTTCACTCTGTAGATGTGTGTGGCAGCCTTTGTGTGTCTGTGTCTGGGCTCGTGTGTGTGTGTGTGTGTGTGTGTGAGCTTGGGCTCTGGGATGGAATGCAGTGGGTGTGTCTGCCTGCCTTGTGTCTATGTCTCTGCTCTGTGTGTTCCTCAATGTGTCTCTCCAGGTGTCTAAGACCTTGGACGCATGAAGAGTGTGCCCCCGCCTGGGCTGTGAGTGATGAAGAGGGTTATCCTGGCCTATGATGGTGACCGCATTTGTGCTGATAACATTGTGTGCGCAGACCCCTGGGTGTTGGTGCTGTCTGTGTGGCTGTGTGTCTCTGAGTTAGGGTGACCAACTGTCCCAGTTTGCCTGGGACTGAGAAGTGTTCCCAGGACATGGGACTTTTCAGTGGTAAAATGAGAAACTGGGAAAGTTGGTCCCCCTCTTCCCAGGGTAGTCACGCTCTGTGGTTCTCTTTGTGTGCGCCTCTTCTGTGTGTTCTCACATATGTCTGCACACTGTGGGTGTGTGTTCTGCATGCATTTCCTCAGAGTGTGTGTCGTGTATCAGCTTTGCACATTGGTCATGCGCCTCTCCTGCGTGTCTCTCTGCAGCCAGCTCCTTGCACATGTGTCCTCTATGTTGTGTCTATGTGTGCCTATGCGCATCAGTCTCCACGTGTTTGTCTCTGCATGCTCTGGAATGATCCGAGTGTCTCTGTATGTCTGTGAATCTCTCTGCCTGTGAGCTTATATCTAAGGGCACATGTGTTCTCTGGAACAGACACTGGGCCTCTCTGCGTGGCCATGTCTGGTTCACTGTGTGTTCTGCTGTGGTCAAGCTGGCCCCTCCCAAGGCTCAGCCGCCCTCTCCTCTCCATCCCAGTGCCCAAGGATGCTTCTTTCTGAATGCAGCCCCTCTCTACCCTCACTCCCAGCGCCAGCCAGAACCATTGCGAAAGAGGAGTTCATTCTCCATGTAGTTAGTGCAATGTGGTTGGAAACTCCCGCCTGCCCCTGCTGCTGTATCTCAGTGCTCTGCCTTGCAGGCACACTGTGGGTCCTCCCTACTTCCCAGCTCTTCCTTCTCAGCACTCTCCACCCTCCATACATTCTTTCTCAGTCTGTCTGCCTTTCCCGGTATCCCTGTCTCTCCCCAGCACCCCTCACTTTTCGCTAATTCTTGAAGACTCCCGTCAGCATCACCTGCTCTGGGAAGCCTTCCCCTCTCGCCCCCTGGCAGAGTGAGCATTTCTGCCTCTGCCCTCCTACAGCCCTAGTGGCTTATCTCCACAGTGGGGTTGCAGGGGGCGTCATCTCTAGGCCAGGACTCTCCATTTATTGAGCCCCCTCCAGAAGGTGCCAAGCACTGGGCTGCATTGTCATTTAATCTTTACAACCATCCAGTGAGATAGTTGTCCTCATGGCTGCTTTTTGGATGAGGGAACTAAAGCTCAGAGAAGTTGAGGCACTGGCCCAAGGCCACACAGCTAGGAGGTAGTGCAGCTGGTTCCAAAGTCCAGACTCCTGTCACCAGGCTACCTCATGACACCCTTTTGTGGGGGTCTGCCTGGTGTGGGGGTCTGCTTGGTGTGGACCTCTGCCTGTCCCCACTGTCCTGTGAGCGTTTTCATGCTGAGAGCAGGTTTGATTTGTCTCCGTGTGCCCAGCCCTCAGCACAGGCCCGGGTACCTAGCAGGCACTCCATAAAGGTTTACTGAATAAATGCCTGCTCTCGAAAATGACAACCTCAGCTTTCATTAGTCTGATTTATACATGTGCTGGGATCTTCTGGGCTGCAAGGCTGGAGAACGGGTGGCTATAATTTATCAGAAAACGTGGCAATTGTTCCAGCTTCTCTCTCAGTGCAAAAGGAGAAAGTAAATTGACGGCCAACAGCCCTGCACCGGGAAGGGCCTGTGATGGTGGATACCCCGATTCTTGCTAACAGAGCAGGCACATGACTGGGAGGCCCTCCAACCGTCCCCCACGTGGGCTCTCCTATCCACCTGCTGCCTGGAGGTGGCCACAGGGGGGTCAGCTGCCTCTCATCGATCGTCCTGCTCAGGATGCCAAATGGTGCCTTTGAAAGTCCATAAAGAAAGAGACACTCACTCATCCCTGATCAATCACCTCTTGTTGCCCTTTGTACGGCACGTGCAGGACACAGCACAATGCCGGCTCGTCACGGGTGCTCAATCACCATTTCGGGATTAATGGTTTTTCAGATGGGAGTCACGCTCACCTCCTTCCCCCTCATCCCCAGGCCAGGCATCTCCAGGACAATGCTGCAGTGGCCGGAGAAGCCCCCAGCTCCCTGAGGCCCTCCTTAATCGAGATTGACGGATGTGGGGCGTGTGGTCCATAGAAACCCCAGGCTCCTGCAGAAGCCAGAGCCAACTCCTCCTGGGGATGGATGGGCAGGACAGCTGCCTCAGCCTTCCCAGATGTCCAGGGGAACCCATTCTCTCTCCCAATCAATGTGGCAGCTGGGTGAGCCCCAAGAGCCCCACCTGAGGGGCCCCAAGCCTCAGGCCTCCACCAGGCCGGGTTGTCAGGCCAAATGGCCTCAGCTCAGGAAGGCCTTTGAGCTTGAGAGCTGGGGGCAGGGGCTTGCTTCTCCCTCTGCCCCCCAGTGACAAGCTCCGTGCCCCCCTTTTCCTCCTAAGGCTGTCCCAGACTGGGCTGTGAGTGATGAAGAGGGTTATCTTGGCCCATGATGGTGATTGCATTTGTGCTGATAACTTGAAAATTAATCATCATAATAAGGCCTGCCGGGGCGCTGAATGAGACGGATGGCCTCCCCACATTCCGGCAGCACCGAGCTTCCTGCTGAGCTGCGATCATGTCGTCACCTTCAGGGCTCCCCGAGGCCTGCAGGATGTGAATATTTAATTAGCGTCCCTTTCCTGCTCTCTGGGGTGTTGGTAAATATGATTCATGGGCTGTATTGTTACCTCAGCTGAGCAGTCCCTGCCCCCCTCTGCGTGCCAGCATCTCGGGCAGAGACAGCCGCCTGGCAGCTTAACCCCCAAAGTCCCACCCAGTGTGCACATCCAGGATTGGTGTTGGGCCTGGACACGGATCACTTCCCTTCTACAGCACCCAGGGTGGAGATCGAACCACGTTTTCACCTTGCGTTTGGACTGCAGGCCCGGCGGTTACCTAACAGGCCTTTGAGGAAGGCCCCCCAAGACAAGAGGCCTGATTCAGGTCAGTTGTTCACAGGGAGCAGGGAATGACCCCAAGGGAAGGCACGACTTCACCCCACCCTCACTTAGATCAAATACACACAAGCAAACCAATCACTGAGCACCTTCCCACCAGCGCAAACCAGGGACCTGCCTTGGCTCTGAGGGAGAGGCCTGGGGCCAGGGAGCAGGAGCCTGGGGTCTTGATCTGGTCGCTGCTGCCAGCACGCTTCCTGACCTTGGGTAGGTAGGTCATCGGGCCTCAATTTTAACATCTACACATAGGCCCGGTAACACCTATTCTTTTAGGCTCACAGGGTGATGGGGGTGCTGGGGAAACCACAAAGTTCTATGCACATTTAAGAAATGGAGCTACTCAGGAGGCTGAGGTGGGAGGATTGCCTGAGCTTGGGGATGTCAGGGCTGCAGTGAGCTGTCATTGTGCCACTGCACTACAGCCTGGGTGACAGGATGCCATCTCACAAAACAAAAAAATAAATAAAGAAAAAAGAAATGGAACTCAGGGCTGGGAGGGCTTACATCTCGCATATACAGATGGAGAAACCGAGGCCCCAAGAAGGAAAGGAACTTGCCTAGAAGTGCAGTCAGAGCAGGGGCAGACTGTAGGGCTGCTGACTCCCAGCTGGGGGATTTTTCTGCAACAGAGTTTAGAAACAAAACTATTTTATTCTTCCAGCTGTGTTCCTGCATTTGCTTGGTAGTTATTACTATAGGGAGTGAAGGGAGGGCACTTCTCCCTAAGACACAGTGCAGGCGGGGAATGTAGTGGCTTCCCTGCGTGGTGCTGCAGCTGTTGTTGGAGGTCATGTGGTGGGGAACAAAGGCAGTGGGGCTGTCTGGGCACACCCTCGTTCTCAGGGATCTACCGTGGAGGACTGTCGCAAGCTGCCTCTGCATCTCCCTCAGCGCCCCGGCAGGGCTGATCTTGTGGGGCACCCGCACAATGTACACAAACGGCCCTGAGACCACTGCAGAAGGGGGGCCTTCACTGTCCTCACGGGACCCACACCTCCCCTTTGCCCCCTCAGCTGCTGCGGCTCTCCAGGGCCATCTCCACAGTCCTCTCCACCCCTGCCCCCCGCACCAGGTCTCCCGGTCTACAGTCTTTTCTGCCTAAAACCCTTCTGCCGTGGCCCCAGCTTCAGAAATGAGTCCTCTCCCTGGCCTCAAAGACCTTTGTGATTTGGGTCCCTCCACCCCACTTTGTCTCATTCCCTCCCTCCCACCCCTCATCCCTATTTGCCCCCCGAAACCGCAGGCCCTTGTATACTTCTTTTGCTTTGCACTGCCCTCCCCTCTGTCTGCCTGGCAAAAATTCCCTCTCACAATTCAAAACCCAGCTCACGTCCCCAACTCTGGAAACATCCCTGATGCTCCAGGCCCTCGCCTCTGCCCCCGCCCCCACCCCCTGACATACCATCCTCGGAGTGCTCAGCCTCAGGATTTCTAAACCTGTCTTCCTCCAGTCTGAGAGCAGCACTGAGTCAGAGACCAAGTCCTGCTCCTCTCTGTGCCCAGGGCCTAGCCCAGGGCATGGCACAGAGTGGGCATCAGTGATGTCAGTGAATGACAGGGTTTTCCAGGCAGGCTGTCTGTATGCACAGTCTCAGGTTCACAAGCATGTTGTCTACACAGCAGCTGGTCTAGGGGCCATACTCTTCCCTCCCTCCCCAGGCCTTTGTCTGCTCTACTCATCCAGGCCAGGAGCCAGGGACCCTGGCAGATGGAGTGGAAGGAATGGGGAGGAGAAGGGCGCGGTGGTGGCTGGAGGCGCCATGCATGTGGAGCCTGGTCCCCCTCCATGCAGCTTCTCGGAGTCAGGTGGGAGGCCCTGGGATCTGAACAGCTTAGCAGGTTCCTTATCCATCCTCTTCCACTGGGGGTGGGGCGGGAGGGAGCCTTTGTCTGAGGCCTTTGATCAGACATTGTGTCCTACCTTCCCCCTGGTGGAGAAAAGCACAAATAAGATCCTGGGAAGCAGCTGGCTTTGCCACGTGTTGAGGGTAGAGTTCCTGCCTTCACCCAAACAGGAGGCTCTTCTGGTCCCAGGTGACCTCATACCCAGCCCGAGGCCTTTGCCTACCTCCTGTCCCTTCCCCATCTTGAAACGCTGAGATGATTGATTCTGCCTTTGGCCTTTTCCTGATGAAGCCTCTGCTCCTACCTGGCATGGGTGCCTCAGGGATGGGGAGAGTGGGTCTTCTAAGGGCAGTGGGGGCTTCCCTGCCACAGTCATTTTGGGGGGGCACAAATGAAGAACAGCAATGGTTGGGCTGCCCGTCTTCAGGGATGCCTGGCCCAGCGGTCATTAGAGCCATTCGCCCCCAGCCCATGAAGGGGGTCAGAATCCCTAACTCATTAACGACTGGCCCATCCATCTTGTCTGTCTGCACTGACACAGCCGTCACCCCTGACAGCCGACACGGCCCTCCTGGAGGCATTACCCTCTGTGTGGGGATGAGGGGTGGGCTTGGCTGATGGGAGAAGGAAACGTCTGTTTGGGAAATGTCCTTATTGTTTCAACCACTTTGAAGCCACAACGTGTGCGTGTGTGAAGGGGAAGTCTGTTGGTGGAATTGTGTGAACAGACCCGGGTTTGATGTGGGCTGCATCACTGCCCTGCCATGTAGCTTTGGGCAAGTCCCTTCCCCTCTCGTGGATCCTCGGCAACCCCCTCTATACAGTGGACAGACCAATCTGTCTCTTGATCCATTAGAATACAATGGATGGGGACTGCCAGCACTGCCCACTTTCAAGACAGCAGGACTCTTAACCTGAAAATGGCCTCCTCCCTGCTGCACACACACTGGGCTCACTTTTAAAAGCAGGCCAGGCTAGCCTGACCTGACAGGTTCACGTCCTAGGCTACAAGTCCCCATGTATGATTTGTGAAGGGCCTTTGGAAGCCAAACTAGGAATTGCCAACTTTCTGGACAGGGACAGAAGAGATCAGTCATTAGGGGACTGTTTCCTATTGCCCAGTTGCCTGTGGTCTGCCTGGATGGGGCTTTGCTTGCTCTTGGGTAGATGTGGCTGTGGATTGTTGAGCTGTTTATTGAGTTGATCTGTCCTGGACCTCTTCTCCTCTACCCCACAGCAGTGCTCACCATAGACCCTCTAATGGTCAAGTCCACTCCCAAGTAGCAAGTCATGTGGATGCAGAGAAGTTTCTCAGCTCAGTGTCTAGAGAGAGAGTCACAGGTTCCCAGGCTGGACTGGACCTGGGCACCTAGGGGAGACAATCCCAATCATGCATGCACTCTGCCCGCACCCCCAGGGATCCCCCAGGCAGCCCGAGCTACTGAAGGCCGGGGTCTCAGTCTGTGAGGAAGCCCTTCCTCAACTGCCTTCTCCTGCTCAGCTCTGCCTTTCGGGGGCCTCTGGCCTGGACCCAGGGTTCCAATACAGAAATCATCAGAGAAAAACTATGAATGGCCCATGCCTCACCCTCCCCAAGGTTCCTGCCTCTGGGGCCTCCAGCCTTTCCTGATGGGACACATTTGAGTTCCATCCTCATGCTAGTCTCCCTTTGGGGAATGTTCATGTTAGCCAATGTCCCTCTTTTTAAAGACATGCATATATTTTAAAAATTAAAATATTGTATAGAAAATGGAACAAAGAAATCCACTGTTTGCAGCTTTGTATTTCCTTTCAATTTCCTCCTCCACATCTGTTAAGGGGTGATCATACAGCATACAATTATGAACTGTGTTATTTTGTCTTGGTTTTATAGCCCAAGCCATTTCCAGTCTGCTATCTGATATTCATTTTTTTATGTTTGAAAATAATGCAATGGAATGAGTCAAAATCATCAAGTTTTCCATTCACCCCCAAAATACTCTATAAAATTCAAGACCAAGCAAAATACGAACAAGATTTTTCATATTTGACAGATTGGCTCTAAAATTTATATGAATGAATACATATACAAGGATAACCAAGACAGTTATGAAAAGGAAGAATAAAGAGGAGGAAATTTTTCCACCAGATATAAAAATTATCCTAAAGCTTTAGTGTTTTAAAACCATGGAAATTGGCATAAGAGTAAACAAACAGATTGATAGAACAGAATTAAGAGTCCAGGGACATATCACCTGTGCATATATAGAAATGCAGGATGTAAAAAAGGGGCACTTCAAATGTAAATGCTTGTGTATAATATTCAAACGTTCCAGAATTAATTAAATAAGTAAGTCTCCTCCTCCCCTTTCCAGCCAGCTTCAGGTCTTCGGTGTGAACAATCCCATCATATGACTATATACTAATTTACTCAACACAGTCCCTTTCTATTGGACATTTAGGATTTGCCCATTTTTTTTTAACAATATGAGGGGCACTGCAATGAGCACCTGTGTCTCTGAAGGACTTTTTCTTTGTTTTTGGATTCTTTCCTTAAAGAGCTGTTTTAGGAGTGGAATTGCTGAAACAGAGGATAGGGTATGCCCACATTGCTTTCCCAAAGAGCTACTGTGGGGTCAGGGAGAAGAGGTCCAGGGTGCATAGTTATTTCATTTCATTCATTCATTCATTCATTCATTCATTCATTCATTCATTCACTGAGCTCCTGTGCTGGGCTGGGTGTCAGGACTGGGGATCCAGGTCAGGCACAGAACATATGATTCACTGAAGGAGAGGCATGGAAACAGGGATCTTCAAAATCAGGAGAGTGAAGTCACCTGGCATGGCCGTGCTCGGGGCAGCACGCTGTGAGTGTCCAGAAGAGGGCTCCCCAGGGCGCTGACATTTAGACTGGGCTGCCTTCTCGAGATGGGTGTGAGGAGCAGAGGCAGATCACAGAAGGCCTCAGATGCCAGGCCGAGAAGTTGGGACTGTGCTCTGTGGCCATGGGGAGCCACAAAATGTTGATGAGCTGCGGAGTGATGTGTTCACTTGCGTTGTAGGAGGCTCACGGGGGCAACCTCGGCGCAGCTCCTGCCATTGCTGGCCCTCCACTTCACAGCTCTGTTGTGCTGCCATCCCTGCCTGACCCTCTGAAGCAACAAAGCCTCCTATATCGAGAGGCCTCCCGGTTATCCTTGTATATTTATTCATCCATATAAATTTTAGAGCCAATCTGTCAACTCCTAAAAGTCCAGGAATGAGCAAAAGTCCCGTTTCGCCCTCTTCTTGCCCTCAGGAAACTGTACCTTGTCTCAGAGTCATTGAGGGTGTGTTTAGCTGGATCTGCACCAAATAGGGTGGTGTGACTATGGAATTTTATCACATCGGTTCTTGTCCTACGCCCGCTGCTGATTCCTGAAACGACTTTAGGTGAGTGAGTCCTTGCTTTTTCAGGCCTGAGGTTCCCCACGGTAGAGTGAGGAGTTTGAATCAGCTTATCTGAGAGCACTGCCAGCTTGTATTTACACAACGCAAATGGAGTCCCAGTCCCTAAGACCAAGCATCAGCTTTTATAGGGCAAACACTGGGCTCGGTCAAGCAGAAACCCCACCTGACTCCCGTGGCTTTCTGGGACTCCTTCCTGACCGCCTGCCTCCTCTCAGCTGTCTCTGGTTAAGCCTTTTAGATCTGGTTCTGTCTGAAGAGATGCGCACAGGCTGCTTTCCACCCAACACCCATCCCAAGGTCTGTTCCAGGCCCCTGTTGTTCCCCAGGCAGCAGAGGCCTAGCGACAGGCCTCATTCATCTTCCCACTGAGTCCAGAGACAAAGGGCCTAATGTGTGTGCAGATGGGCCTGCCCCTCCATCATCCCTCACAACCAGTGTCCGATAATGTGCCTCCAATGAGTCCCCCGTGGCCACCCTCTGACCAGGGGGTGGCTGAGCAATGACACATGCAAACACAGGGACTGGATGACAAAGCAAGCCTTGAGGGGGCATGGCAGGAGGCGGGGCATGATCACAGCCCCACGGAGAATCCCATAAGTCATTTCTGACGTGGATACATTAGGTCTCTCAAAGACCACTTGCCCCTGAACACTGAGCTGCCAAATTAATTGACAAGGGACCTTTACAGGCAGCTCCTAGAGAGCAGGAACCCCTGTCCCCAGAGGCCCGGCCCAAGAAGCTGTCATTTTCTGAGAGGAAAGAATTGTGCCCTGTCTGGCCAGAGCTCAGTACCTCCTGGGCTGATTGAGACCCTGGCCACTGCAGAGGGTCGCATGTATGTGTGATCAAGGAAATTGGGTCCCAGAGAGAGCAGTGATGTGCTCTAAGCACACAGCACATAGGTGGTGGAGGTAAGGCTGGAACCCAGGTCTCCTGACTACTCTGTCAAGCCCTTTCCCTTGCTCTTGTGGCCAAGCCCCTGAGTGCTGCAGAGGGCTCTGACTGCCTAGTCGTAGGTCCTCCCCACCCTCGTGGCAGCGGTTGTAGGGGTCAGGGGGAGAGTCTTCAGCCCCTGTTCTCCCACAGAGCCTGAGCCTGGCCCTGATGAAAACACTGATGACCCCCCTCCTTTTTTCTTCTTTTTAGAAACAGGGTCTCGCCTTGTCACCCAGGCTGGAGTGCAGTGGCAAAATCATGGCTCACAGCAGCCTCAAACTCCTGCCTCAGCCTCCCAAGTAGCTGGGACCACAGGTGCATACCACCATGCCTGGCTAATTTTCTTATTTTTTGTAGAGACAGGGTCTTGCTATGTTGCCCAGGCTGGTGGTGAACTCCTGACCTCAAGCAATCCTTCTGCCTCAGTCTCCCAAAGTTCTGGGATTACAGGTGTGAGCCACTGAGCCAGCCTAAAGCCCCCTTTAAAATGCAGACACAGAGCGGGCAGGAAGAGTGGCAGAAAGGATGGAGGGAGTGCCAGCAGCCAGGAAGCCATAGCTGGCCACTCGTGGAAAGCCGGAGCACAGTACCAGAGACACAGAAGGCTGCGGATGGGAGTGGGCATCTGGGGACTAGGCTCACATCCCCACTCTGCCCTGGCCCTCTGGAGAATCTTAGGTCAGCCATGTCCTTCCCTGAGACCTTACCTTTCAGCAGAATGAAAGACTCAAAACAGGAAGCAATGATCCTATCACTGTTCGCTCCCGTTTATCAAGCACTCTCTGTGAGCCAAGCACTGCGCTAAGTGCTGCTGAGTCCTCACCTTATTAATCTTCATAACAGTCCCAAGAAGAAATTGTCTTCGTTTTACAGGTGAGGCTGGGCACGTGGCTCACACCTGTAACCCTACCACTTTGGAAAGTTGAGGTGGGAGGATCGCTTTAAGCCAGAAGTCCAAGACCAGCCTGGGCAACACAGTGAGACCCCATCTCTACAAAATAAATAAAAAATAAAAGTTTTAAGAATACAGATGAGAAAACTGAGTTTCAAATAGCTAAAGTTACTTTTCTTACAAGTGGCTGAGCCCAGGTTAGAACCCAATCTCTGGGCATGCTCCTGGCTTAGGGACAAGGATAAAAGGGGACCAGAGAACAGACAGAGAATTCCAGAGGCCCAGGTTCAGCCAGAAAGGGCAGGTCAAAGTGGGTCCCGAGTGGGGAGGCCCATTAGCCACCAGGCCCCTTGGCCCCTGGAGAGAGGCACAGCGCAGAGGGAAACAGCCCACCTCTCAGCAGGTCTTGCTGAAGACCCTCCATTCCCCTTCTGAATCTCTACCTCCAGCCCCTCCCACAACTGGGTCCCTTTGGCCCCTCCTATAGGAGTGGCCTCACCCAGGTGGCCTTAATCTGGTGGTCATGGAAATTTCAACAGCCCTGGGCCCGGAGCCCAGCCTGCTCTGCCCTGCTCCCCAGAGCCCCTTTCTAGTTACATGTCCTGGAGCTAGGTCATGGGGCTGGGTCACCTCCCTTCAGCATCTAGAGACCCCGCTAGTCTGTCACCTGAGTGCATCTAATCCTGAGGCTCCCCCTCCTTCTTCTCAGAGTGGCTTTGTCCATCTCCACTCCAGGACCCGGCAGGAGGAGCACAGAAAGAACCCGTGAAGAACCCCGGACTGAGATGGCTGAGGGCTGGGGCCTTGGAGAAGGATTCCCAGGGCATTGGATGGCCACTTGGATTTGGAGATTCACAAAGGAGGGACATTGATGGGAGAGGAGCCAGATCATAAGGAGTGTGAGCATTGAGGCCAGAGAGGAGGGCCTCACTCCAGCCCACAGCCCTCAAAAGCCCATGGGACGCTGCCTGGATCTTATAGTTGTGCACAGCAGAAGCCCCCAAGATCTGGTTGCTGAGAGCGGGGAGGTACAAGGTGGAGATCCTGGTGTGGGTTGGGTAGATATCGGAGGGTGAAGGAGTCCAGCATTGGAGCTGTCCTGGTTGGAAGGTTCCTTCGGTCTTTTGCAGTCCTCCCGACCACAGCTCAGCAACAGGAGTAGGCTGGTGTTGAGGGGTGGCTGGGGCACCACACTGTGCTGCTGGGGCCCACTCTGCCAGCCCTGCATTTGGCTGTCCAGCTGTGGCTTGTACATCCCCTGGGACTGGAGGCTTATACCTCCAAGACAGCCCCTACCCCTGTGGGATGGTTCAACCTGTGAGCAAGACCCTTCTTCCTATGAGTCCAGGTGCTTCTCTGTGGCCTGTCCCTAGAGCCTGGCCCCGTTCGAGGTCAGAGACTATATGCACTCCCTCGGACCAGCATAGCCTGACTGAGGTCTGCCCAGCAGGCCCAGCACCCACCCCGCCTCCGCCTCCCAGGTCTCTGCAGGCCAAGCATGCTGTTATTTTTTAGCCATTCCATGGAGTATGACCTCCTCATCCCCCCGAAACACTGCCTGTCCTCTAGGACCTCAGTTCGGCAGGATCCCTGTCCTCCTGACTGAGTGCTCAGAGCAGATATTCTGCAGTCCAGGGGCCTCTATTACTTGGTTTCCCGTTCCCCACTGATCCGGCAGGAGCCTGGAATTGAAGTCCGTGGAGGATCTGGGTCAGTTTCTTTACATCTAGAGCTTTGCTCAGAGAATAACTCAGTTCTTCAGACACAAGACACCCCCAATAGCAGCTACCCCCTACGCCAATGTGATGAGTTCCCACAGACACCCCAGCCCACCCAGCATAGGCTCCTCACTGACCTCCCATCCTCCAACAGGTCCCCTGGTTCCTGGCCTTCTCCCTAAGTCTGCAAAAGGCCCTTTGGAGTGTCTCCATTCCACACCCCTTCTCACCCCTCAAGAAATCATCTCGGAAGGCAAGGGAGTGAGAACTTTATTTGCACGCTAAAAAAAAAAAAAAAAAAAAAAAAAAAAAAAATTGGCCAAATTTATCAAAACAGTAGATTATTTGCAACCATGGGTGCTTGGAAACTGTCTCAGCCTGGATTCCCCCTAAAGCAGAGCCTGAGACAAAGACCCCAAGCAGGGAGCTGTCTTAGGAATTCGACCCCAGGGAGCAGGGGTGAGAGGCAGGGGCAGAACAAAGGAAGAAGCAAAAGCCAGATCAAGGATGCACTGCTGAGTTGGCCACCAGCGCTGAAGGGCCTGTGTCAAGCATCTCAGAACTGTCCCTCAGGGGCCAAAGGGGGAAATATTTACTCATCAGCTTCAATCTCCCATTGATCATGGCTGTCCCACAGGCAAGAATTCTTCTGGGTGAATGTGGAGTGATTCCCAGGGCAGGAAGATAGAGGTGGAGACAGTGGGAGGGGAGGTGCTGTCAGCTCACGCTTGGGCAGAGCTGGTTGAAACTTGTGCAGAACGGACCCCAGGGTAGTGGCTGCGCTAAGAGAGAAGAGGCTGAGAAGATGTGACGTGATGCATATGAGGTGTCCTATGCAGTAGTCAGCTTCATTGCGTGTGACACAGGCAGCTCACAGCTAATGTGACAAGCCAGTGGGAAGGACACTGTGGTCAAGAACAGCTGAAGTGGATCAGAAGGTCAAAACTGGAAGGAGGCTGGGCGCGGTGTCTCACGCCTGTAATCCCAGCACTTTGGGAGGCCGAGGCGGGAGGATCACTTGAGGTCAGGTGTTTGAGACAAGCCCGGGCAACACAGGGAGACCCTATCTCTACAAAAATAAAAATAAAATAAATTAGCCAGGCATGGTGGTGCATGCCTGTAGTCTCAGCTACTCAGGAGGCTGAGGTGGGAGGGTCACTTGAGCCCTGGAGTTTGAGCTGCAGTGACAGTGATCACGCCACTGCACTCCAGCCTGGGGGACAGAGCAAGACTCTGTCTCAAAACAAAAACTGAAGGAGTCCCAGAGCCAATGGACTCACGGGACAGACAGCTAGGGAAACTGAGGTCCAGAGAGGGTTCAGGCAGAGGCAGGCTAGAGAGTCTCCCTTTCAGAGCCAGGGATGGTTCCTGAGGCCATCTGGGTGACTTGCCAGCTTCATGCCTGGCACACACTTAATGATCAAAAATAGGAATGATAACAACAGTAACAATAACAGTAATGGCTCCTGATGTGAGGTTCCGTGTTCTGGCCGCTAAGCCCCTCGGCCTCCAGGGGCACTTTGGGCGTAACTGCACAGCAAGGTCTCCACATGCTTTCATTCTTCTGCTATTAATTTTAGTGCAATGGCAGTCAAGGAGTAAAAGCAGTGCTTTCACCTGGAGATGCCAGCTCTGGCACCAGGATGCACTGGAGACTCACATCTAATGGGGGGCCTGGACCTCGGCTCCCTCTCTGAGTTAAGGGTGGTGTGTGGAAGGAGCTTTGTGGTGAGGCTGTTCTAAAGCTACCTTTGGCTTCTTGAATTCCCTTTGTCCTTCAGAAGTGCATTCGATACAGGAGTCCTGGGACTTTCCCAAGCTTTCCAGCTTGGGGCCAGCACCTGTTCACCCTGGCAAGAGACCCTGGGCTTAAGCTGTGGCAGGAAGGGATTTCCAGGTTCTGTTGGAAACCTCACGGCGGTGAGTTCTCTTCCTAGAGCTCCTTTTGCCCCCTTGCCTCCCAAGTGCAGGCCCCTCTGGGTCAGCACTTCCCTGCAGTCCTGCCTTTCCCACCCGGCTCTCAATCCTTTGACCCCCACCCCGCCACCAACTTTGTAAATAAAAATCCCTATAATTTCAGCTCTTTCACAATCCCTTATTCCAACTCTGCTGTCACCACAGCTAGCTCTCTATAGAGGACAGCGCTTCCTGGCAGCCTCTGGAGGGGACACTGCAGGTGTGCACACCTGGATCGAGAGTGACACCCCCAGCAACATAACAGAACCACTCAAGGGGATGCTGGAGCTGTACATACCAGCTTACCAGAGCAGATCATACGTATTGGTCAGCAACTTCCTGTCCATGCCTTGAAATCGCCCATGGGACATGGTGGCAGGTGCCTGTAATCCCAGCTACTCGGGAGGCAGGAGAATCACTTGAACCCAGGAGGCAGAGGTTGCAGTGAGTCAAGATAGCTCCACTGCTCTCCAGCCTGGGCCTGGGCAACACAGTGAGACTCCATTTCAAAAATAAAACAAATAGCCCATGGGAGCTGTATTTACACTATGGAAATCAGCAAATGCTATAAGCCAGGTTTAGGGTTTTTCTCTGAAGAGCCTGTTGTTAAACACTTACCAGCACACCATGAACCCCTGATTCTCCTCCTTTTGCCCCTTTGAGACTCTCACCATCCAGGCAGACCCCCGGCTATAGTTTGAATGTGTCCCCCAAAGTTCATGTGTTGGAAACTTAATCCCCAAAGTGACAGAGTTAGAGGTGGAACTTTTAAGAGCTGATTAGGCCATGAGGACTCCACCCTCATGAATGGATTCATGCTGTTATAGTGGGAGTGGGTTCCTTATAAAAGGACAAGGTCAGCCCCTCTTGCACTCTCTCTCTCTCTCTCTGTCTCTCCTCTCCTTCCCCCACCACCCTGTCTCTCCGTCTCCCTCCCTTGCCCTTCTGCCTTCTGCCATGGAATGACACAGTAAGAAGGGCCTTACAAGACACCAGTACCTTGATCTTGGACTTCCCAGCCTTCAGAACTGTGAGAAAAGAAATTTCTTTTCTTTCTAAATTACCCAGTCTTGGCCAGGCACAGTGGCTCACGCCCGTAATCCCAGCACTTTGGGAGGCCAAGGTGGGCAGATCATCTGAGGTCAGGAGTTCAAGATCAGCCTGGCCAACATGGTGAAACCCCATCTTTACTAAAAATACAAAAATTAGCTGGGTATGGTGGCCCACACCTGTAATTCCAGCTACTGGGGAAGCTGAGGCAGGAGAATCGCTTGAACCCGGGAGGCGGAGGTTGCAGTGAGCTGAGATCATACCACTGCACTCCAGCCTAGGAGACAGAATAATAATAAATAATAATAATAATAATAAATTACCCAGTCTCAGGTATTCTGTTATAGCAGCACAAAACTACTAAGACGCTACCTCCTTTTCCTTCGTCATCATGCTCACCTACCAATCTTTTCTATCTCTTTCATTGCAGACAGTGGCACTAGCTCACAGCTTCCATACCCAATTCCTGCCACCCTTCAGAGGCTTACAGCCTCCTCCTGGCAGGCCCACCACCCTGGCCTCCTTGGCTCACCCTCCTACACTCTCAAGTGCCTTGGCAGCCATCTTTTTCAGCCTGACTTTGCTGCCTCCTATGTGAGTAGGTAAATGCCAACGATGTCCAGAAAGTGATGGCATGAACCCGAACTACAGCAGAATTTCACACACAGCTGGGCTTCACGGTCCCTGTCCCCTCTCCACACATAGGACCTGATTCCCTGCAGTTGCACTTTGGGTCCCCGAGGGGTACGACTCAGTCCCCCAGTGTGGGGTGAGTCTACTCCTGGTTCCTGCCCAGTTTTGAAGGATGTGGGCACAGCGGAGGGGCTCAGGCCCTGGATTGGTCCATCCTGTCTCTGGTCCATGCCCACAGCCTGCTCAGAGCAGACAGTCAGGCTGCATGAGGACTCAAGGGGTCTGAGTTCTGCTCCCTACTCCACCACAGCTTTACCAGGTGCTCTGGATTAACCACGTGCTCTCCCTGTGCCAACTTTTCTATAAAATGGGGATACATAATTCCTAGACCTCTTATGTAGGGAGAATCAGAGGAGCTAGGGCTTTTCCGCTGGTAAGTCAATCTTGGTTGAAGATGGCTTAGAGTCCTGGTGAGAAAGAGTCACTGTGAGCTCTTTGAGGGCAGGGATTTCATCGAACTCCTTTGAGTGTCCCCAGCCTGGCCCCATAAAGGCCCAGTTGGTGGATGCTGGCAGAATAGCGAAGGACTGAAGGTGACCACCAACCGCTAGTCAGCAGCTGGTGAAGAGAACTGAAACCCCACCCTGAACAGTTGCTGGGTGCAAAGAACTTAGTCCCCCAGGCCATGCTTGCAGGCTGCAGCCCCTTAGTCAGGTATGTGCAGAGGATGGGAGGCCTCAGCTGTTCCTGGGCAGGATGCTCTCTCCCCAGCTTCTTCCTTCTGCTGTAACTCCCTTGGGGATCTCACTTCCAGAACCTACAAGTGTGGTCTGGGAACCACACTTTTGAAAACCACTAGGGATTGAGGCCGTGGTGTTAAGAATTTTGTTTTCAAGATGAGGAAGTTGAGGTCTAAGATGCCTTTACAAGGGGTCCCATAATGATTCAAGAGCAGGAATTCACTGCCTCCGGAGTCTGGAGAAGCCAGGAGGGCAGGTACTTGCTACTCCATCAGCGGCGCCAGCCAAGTGGCCATGCGTAGGCAGTGACTGCCATCCTCTGGCCAGCCGTGGTAAAGCCCCTGGCTAGTGGCTCCACGGTGGTAGTCTTGTGTTCCCGACTGGGGACTGTCAGGGACCCTGATTACATGGTAGAAAGCCAGTTCCAGGAAGTTCCCTGATTCAGTATCCATGGACCAGCTGAAGAAAGGAGTGATGTGTCCCTGTGGGTTTGGATTTGAATCCAGACTCCCGCCTCTGGCCCCATAATTGTCCTGCCCTCACCCTCTCCATACCCCTTACCTTCCTGTGAGCTCCTGTTTCCCTGCTTTCCCTCCCTAATACTGTGGAATTATGAACAAAAAAATCAGCTACACCCAATTCAGCTTGGGTTTCTATCCTTACTCTGCCTTGCTGGCTGAATGACCCTGCAGAAGCCACTTCGCCTTTCTCAGGGTCAGTTTCCTTCTCTGTGTGAAACAGGGTGACTCCCTCCTCCGTAGCACTAGCGATAGTTATTTCTCAGGGCGTGGCCCTGTCCATACATCCACCATTGCAGCTCTCCCAGTATTTGAAACCAAAATTAAAATTTGAAGACATTAGTGTCTCCAAAGTGGAATGTGTATACCCCAGACAGTGAGCAAGACCGTCTGGAGTATGGAAAGAAAATATTAGATCTTCTGATATTTATTTTTATCTTGCCCCTCTTCTATTTTTATATTTGTTTTATAATGTACATAAATATTGTAGTAGTATAAATACATATATATTTATAAATAATGTACACATAGGAGAATGCATGGTGATAATTTTTTATTTTTAATTAATTTATTTTTTTTTTTGTGAGACAGGGTCTTGCTCTGTCACTCAGGCTGGAGTGCAGTGGCACCATCTCAGCTCACTGCAGCCTCTGCTTCCGGGCTTAATAGATCCTCCTACCTTAGCCTGCTGAGTGGCTGGGACCACAGGCATGTGCCACCCCACCTAGCTAACCTTTTTTACATTTTTGCAGGGAGGGGTTTCATCATGTTGCCCAGGCTAGTCTCAGACTTATGAGCTCAAGTGATCCACCTGCTTCGGCCTCCCAAAGTGCTGGCATTACAGGCATGAGCCACTGTGCCCAGCCAGTAATAAATTTTTAATAATAGGTACATGCGGTCACTGCTTTAGAAAAGAGGAGGCATAACTTTCTAGAAGTTTCCTTGTGAGGAAATGCTCAGAGTGGCTGATTGCTGGGTGAAGTCTGGAAGTTGCCCTGGCTATAAGCTTCAGAGATGTAAATACCCTTAGCCATCTGGCAAGCTAGTGAGGAAAACAGACCTGGGGGCTTTCAGGGCCTTCCCTAACAGTGGGCTGTATGTTTGAGACATCCCAGAATGGCAATTGTAAGAGTAATCCTAGCTGGCATTTATTGAGTGTTTTCCTTGTGCCAGGCACCGTTCTAAGCATTTTACATATTTTAACTCTATTAATCCTCATATCAGCCCTAAAAGGAAAGTTCTAGTATTATCCTTATTTTAGTGATATCCCAGTGGGGTTACATCATTTACCAGAGCCTTGGGTAGAGCAGCCAAGATTGAGCCCAGGCATTCTGGCTCTAGAGGCCATGTTGTTTAACCCCTTTGTGCCAAAACTGGAAACAAAAAGGGCCTGGGGCCTGTCTGGTGGGGCATGGAGGAGAGAAGGAGGTGCTGCTTGATGAAAGCGGGGAAGCTTGTGGGGCAGAGTGAGGGTGGCATCTGTAGAAGGAGAGGGGCACCACATGAGACACTGTGGCCCGCAGGAGGGGAGGGAAGAGGGGGACCAGGAAGAAGGAGAGTCGGGTGTCAGCTGTGGGGGCCAGAGAGGAAACCTGGGATAAACATCAGAAAGGGCAGGTGGGGTCCCTGACATCAGACTCTGCCAGCTGGGGTTCTGAGGTGAACCTTGAGAGCTCTACACAGGGCAGATGTGGCCCATGGACCTCCCTCTCCTTCTCCCTGTGCTGAGCAGAGAGCAGGACTTTTGCCTGCACCCCACTCCAGACCTGCTGATTCATGTCTTTCCCGGGAAGTCAAGTAAGGCTTCCCGGAACTGGGGCGGAAGCAGCTCTTCCTCCCAAGGAGGTAGTGAGCTCCCTGTCCCTGGAGGTATTCAAACAGAGGCTGGACGATCCCATGGTGGGGTTGTATAGAGGGAGAGAGGTATGAGATAGATCTGTGAGGTTCTTCTTCGTTCAGAAATGCTTGGACCTGTGACTCTGAATGGAAAGGAGAAGTATAGGGGTAAGTCCTGGGACACTGTGGCCTAGTATCATTCTGCCTGCTTGAGCCTCTCTGTGGGTTTGCTCTATGCAGGGCTAGTTGGAAAGGCAGTGAATGATTCTCAGGAAACAACTATGTCCCTGTGGGGCTGCAGCCTTAGAGGGGGCCTCCCAACCTTGGCCTCTTTATGAATTGTAGAGCTTTTCAGGGCAGGCCTTACATCTTGGAGCTACTTCATCATCAGCCTGGATGTTTACCTATCTCATTCTAAAATCTTTTCATTTCCTCCTGACCTGCAAGACCACAACTCTTATTAAAGATGTTTAAATGGCATATACAGTGGCAAGTCTCTCCAGATTTGCTTTACAATGGGCATTCCGCAGATCTGTGAACTTTGATAGGAAAATAATTATATCTTTATTTCCCTTAACCTCTAACTGGAATTTAGTATCTTCTTTAATTATAAATGTATGCAATAAATCCATGAGTATTAGTAGTACCTATGACTTTGTCACCAATACAAATCACAAATATTTTCGTATCACATTGCAGCTGTTGCAAGTAATTCTAAATATTGTTTATGCTCACTGCTACTTTAAAATTACAGAACAGGCTGGGAGCCATGGCTCATGCCTGTAATCCCAGCACTTTGGGAAACTGAAGTGGGCAGATCACCTGAGCCCAGGAGTTTGAGACTAGCCTGGGCAACATGGCAAAACCTTTTCTCGACCCAAAAAAAAATTACAAAAATTAGCCGGGCATGGTGGCACATGCCTGTAGTCCCAGCTACTTGGGAGGCTGAAGTGGGAGGATCGCTTAAGCCTGGAAGATTGAGGCTGCAGTGAGCAGTGACTGCGCCACTGCACTCCAGCCTGGGTGACAGAGCGAGACCCTGTCTCAAAAATAAAATAACAGAAGATATTAGACATGCTGCATTAATAAAGCACATATACTACTGTTTCACAAATATTTTGCTAACTACTTTGATATAAGTGGTTTCCTTTGTAATCCTATGTGGTTTGTTCCTATGTACTTGAAAACATTATCCTGCCCCACCTGGCTGTTCCGTGATCTCATGACCTTTGAGTGGGAACTCAGACTCAGGAGGGCTGCTGCCAGCACTGGCCCAAATGACTTCGGTGGTTTTTACAGCACGCTGGAGAGAACCTGAGAGGATTCCCTGGCAGGAATTTGGGGATTATCTGGGTGATGCATCAATGATTACAATTTTGTTTTTACCAGTTTTGCTAAGCAGCAGCAATAGCAGAAGTGATTAAGAAAAATGAAAGAAAAAATGCAAAAAGAGAATAGGCATAGATGGTGGTAGCTGCTTTCTTGATGTTGATACTGAGGGCCAAGCTTTCCACCACCCCCTTGTAGTTGCAGAAAGCCTCAGATGTAATGGTAGTGTTATGGGATCTTTGGACGGGTATGGGGGGTATTGATTTTCTTCCCGGGAGCGCCTTTGCCTGAGTTCTTGTCCTGTGTCCAGGAATAATGAGGTACTCGAAGAACTTACTGAGTGTTAAGCAGCTCAGAGAAGACCCGCAGTGGGTAGCTCCTCTGAGCAAGTCATCCCGTGGAGTGTTCAGCTCTCAGCAGACAGGAGGCCTGGATAGGGTAGCTCCCCTCTGCCCACTGGTTATCCTGCCACCTGCTGCTCTCAGCAGAAAGAAGACCCAACCCTGGAGAGGGAAGCTGCTCTCAGCAAAGAGAAGACCTCACCCTGTAGAGGCGGGCTGCTCTCAGCAGAGAGAAGACCCAACCCTGGAGAGGGGGGCTGCTCTAGGGGATCCTGGCAGGGGGTGCTCCTGGAGAAGGAGGCTGTTCTGGGGGATCCTCTCCTCATTTGGAAGTCTCTACAGGAGAAGGGGGGCCTCCTCTCCGCAGGTCCTTTGAAAGTCTCTGCAGGTCTCTGCAGCTCTGGCAGAGACGGTAGCTCCTTTCTACAGCTACTCTTCCCGCAGTCTCTCCGTCCTCTCCTGTAGTTTGGCTGAGCCCAGGGCTTTTATGGACCTCAGAAGGGAGGAAGTGTGTGCTGACTGGCCCATGGGCGGCCATGGGCGAGCCTGGAGGAGGCACCACAAGCTCCCACTCAGGTCTGTGGGACCGGCAGCCTGGCCCCCAGGCTCCAGTCCCTCCCTGACCTGAAGGTGGGGCCTTACTGGAGACCCACTCCCTTCTGCCCAGGAATTAATCTGCCTCCTACTGTCATTCATGGCCCCTGGGGCTTGGCCCCAAGCCCTGCTCCAAGAGCAGAGCAGGGGCGGCAGCAGAGAGAGGCCAGGCAGCAGGAACAGACACCCCCTAGCGACGGGGGACGGTGGGGTCCTTTCTGGGGTCCACGAGGGTGCAGGCTGCAGAGACCCTCTGGGTCCTGCACCTAGGAGGGCAGATCTTGCCTGCTCCCAGCCCCCTCCAAGAGCACCGGGAGGCTCGGATCCACAGCCGCGGTTTGGGCAGTTGTAGCCCCGCCCAGGAAAGTGGGGACCCTGCCTGCTCCGTAAAGCAGGAGGCCTGGGTCTGCAGCTGCGTTTGGGCGGCTGCAGCAGCACCTGGGGAGCTGTCCCCAACTCAGAAGGGGGAGGCATCCACCAGCATGCAGCCCCAGCTGTGCCTCCCTGCCGCAGCCCGGTGATGGCAGCAGCTACTGCATCAATAGTGTAAACATTGGCCGGGCGCGGTGGCTCACGCCTGTAATCCCAGCACTTTAGGAGGCCAAGGCGGGTGGATCACGAGGTCAGGAGATCGAGACCATCCTGGCTAACACAGCAAAACCCCGTCTCTACTAAAAAAAATACAAAAGAAAATCAGCCGGGCGTGGTCGCGGGCGCCTGCAGTCCCAGCTACTCAGGAGGCCGAGGCAGGAGAATGGCGTGAACCCAGGAGGCGGAGCTTGCAGTGAGCCGGGATCGCGTCACTGCACTCCAGCCTGGGCGACAGAGCGAGACTCGGTCTCAAAATAAAATTTAAAAAAAAGTGTAAACATTTTGAACTGTATGCATTATTATATCACGGACTAGTGTATCTTGCATGAATGCTCTCTTTTGTGTCTAGGTATTCTAAACACTCTTAATGTGAAAATGAAGTGCATGTAGCAAAAACCTTTTATTATATGAAACTCTACAACACTTGTGAAAAAAATTAAATTTGGTTTGTGCACAGTGTAACGTTTCTCCAGATATTGTCCAAAATTACACACGCACAAACCGTTCACCCTAATTAGGCGTTGGCCTCAACCTAAACATCTGGGACTGTTATCTATTAAACTGCTGCCAGAATCTTACATCCAGTTACCTCCACTTTCTAGAACATATTCTCTAATAATGCTATAGAAACCAATTTCTACTCCATACGGACGTTTTTTTTGCAACAGCAATTAAAATTTTTTCTTCCAAAAAAACCCCGTTGTTCTGAGACAGGATTCATAGGTTTCATCAGATGCCTGAGACGTCCACAGTGTAAAAAAGGCCAATTATTCTAGCTTTATAGTTCCAGTGCTTAAGGTCATGCCAGTGATCCCATATGCCTGGCCTTCTGCGGGGGATGGGGTGAAAGTAGGTACTTAATACATCCTTTCCGAATGAATGGTTTGGAGTTCTTTCATAATTATAGAATTATAAAGCTGGAAAGTCTTTAGAAAGTCTTTATTACAATGATTTTTCAAAGTGTTTGGCCATGACTCATAGCAAGAAATGGATTTTCATTTGTGACCCAGTAACCGCATGGGTGAAATAGTTTTTATAAAACATAATGTAACTTTACTATGTATGATGCACTCTTATATCTTCTATTCTACTTCTTTCTTAATGTATTCCATTTCTCTTTTTTGAGATGATTAATTGAATTTTTATCCAAAATGACTGGCTTCAATTGAAAATTATTAGTAGCAGATTTGGGAGCAAGTAAACAGAAATGGAAAGCCTTAGTATTTGGCTTAATTATTCTAAAAGCACACTGATCACATTTATGCTTTTTTAATTTTAAATTTTAATTAAATTTTAAGTTAAAAGGCATAAATGTGATCAGTGTGCTTTTAGAATAATTTGAAGGTGGGGTATTTAAAGTTAATGTGTAGAAAAGAAAAAAACCTTACATAACCCCAGATCACACAAATTAAAATTCACTTAGTCATACAGTTGTGAGCACTTTTGACAGCCAAAATTTCACCATTCTTAAAGTAGGAGTCTTTCATATTCAAAAGCTAAAAGTTAGCGTGCAGATGGCCCAATTATCTTGGTGTGGGAGAGGTTACATAATAATCTATTTCCAAAACCCACAAAAACCTGTAAATGTCACCAACAAAAACAAAGCAGCAGATTGGCCAAAACTAAGGCAACTGGTTATACAGGAAGGCAGCAGGTCACTCATTTAACTGCTAAAAGCCATTGCTTTGTAGTACTAATGTTAATTCCTTTCCGCACTTCAGGAACCCACATCCCAGCCATTGCAGGGTCAGTTTCTGTGTATTTAGCTCTGTGGAATGTGCCCGAACACCAGTCAGCACTTAAGTCAATCTAAAGAGAATTCCCTCCAGTTTGAAAATCAGCTCACTGGCTTCATGATATAATTTGTACATTCTTCCTTAGCTTCAGGGGCACATGCCTGCCCCCTGGTCCAATAGATCCAGAATGGTTACAAGGATATCTTGACTTACAGGAGATGCCGCATAAGAATTTTGACAATTCAGTCTTGAAGTCTGCTCACTTTGACTCAAACTTTTTAAGCCAGTGACATGTAGAGGGTCCACCTGGGCTGGATGAAATTTCTATGGACAGAGATGTCACAGAGCTGGGAAGGAGAGAAATAGCTCTCCAGTCAATGTGAGTGAGAAAAATTAGTCATATCACTCTGAAACAGGTGAACTTGAGAGTTAAGGATGCTGGCATGCAGGGAAGTCATGTGTGCAGCAGAAGAGCTGCAGGATGTCTTCTCTTTTGTGTTAATGTGAGATTACTGAGGTCAAGAGAACAGGTCCTGGGAGATGTGGGTGTATTTGCCAATTTCTGGCCACACATAGCCTCCTCAAAAAGCCCCCAAAGATGGCCAGGTGCAGTGGCTCATGCCTGTAATCCCAGCAACTTGGGAGGCAGAGGTGGATGGAGCACCTGAGGTCAGGAGTTTGAGGCCAGCCTGGCCAACATGGTGAAACCCCGTCTCTACTAAAAAAAAAAATACAAAAAAAAATTAGCCGGGTGTGGTCACGGGCGCCTGTAGTCCCAGCTACTGGGGAGGCTGAGGCAGGAGAATCACTTGAACCCAGGAAGCAGAAGTTGTAGTGAGCCGAGATTGCCCCACTGCACTCCAGCCTGGGTGACACAGCAAGACTCCGTCTCAAAAGAAAAAAAAAGCCCCCAAAGATGAACTTCACCTAGTTGTAAGTGGTCTAATAGTCCTCCGTCTCAATATACATATATATTTGAACTTCAAAACTAGTTTTTTCGAAAAATATTTTTTAGAGCCGGGGTCTCACTCTGTCACCCAGGCTAGAGTGCAGTAGCCCAGTCATAGCTCACTGCAGCCTCAAACTCCTGGGCTCAAGTGATCCTCACTTCTGCCTCCTGAGTAGCTGGGTCTACACGTGCACACCACTGCGTCTGTAACTTTAAAATTTTTTGTAGAGATTGGGTCTCACCATGTTGCCCATACTGGTCTTGAAATCATGGCCAGAAGCAATCCTCCCACCTTGGCCTCCCAAAGTGCTGGGATTACAGGAGTGAGCCACTACATCTAAGCCACAGGGCGGCCTCCATAATGGGGCATGAGCCTCTTCCCATCTTTTTTTTGTTGTTGTTATTCGAGACAGTCTCACTCTGTTGCCCAGGCTGGAGTGCAGTGGTGTGATCTAGGCTCACTGCAACTTCTGCCTCCCGGGTTCAAGCGATTCTCCTGCCTCAGCCTCCCAAGTAGCTGGGATTACAGGCACATGCCACCACACCCGGCTAATTTTGTTTTTGTTTCTGTTTTTTTTTTTTTTTTTTTTTACTTGAGACGGGGTTTCACCATGTTGGCCTGGTTGATTTCAAACTCCTTACCTCAAGTGATCCACCCACCTCCGACTCCCAAAACGCTGGGATTACAGGCATGAGCCACCACACCCAGCCCCATCTCTTTTTTTTTTTGAGACGGGGTCTAGCTTTGCCCCCCAGGCTGGAGTGCAGTGGCGTCATCACGGCTCAATGTAGCCTCAACCTCCAGGGCTTAAGTGATCCTCCTGCCTCAGCCTCCCAAGTAACTGGAACTACAGGCATGTGCTAATTTTTTTTTATTTTTAGTAGACACGAGGTCTCTCGCTATGTTGCCCAAGCTGGTCTGGAAATCCTGAGCTCAAGCGATCCTCTCACCTCGGCTCCCAAAGTGCTGGGATTACAGGCGGAGCCACTCTGCCTGGCCCTCAAAAAAAAAAAAAAGTGACAACCTATTAAACTGATATCTGTCACCCTAATGGGTCATGACTAGCAGTTTGAAAGACAAAGCTCGATTTCACTGAATTTATTTTAGCAACAGAAGTTATTAGCTTAATGAAATTGCAACACAAACCCCTACACCTGCAGTTGCCGGAAGCTAAACTTCTGCGCTTCCGGAAGCAAATTTCCAACTACCACGCCTCTGGAAGCAGGACCTGGCTTCCTCCCTCCTGTCTCCGCCCACCCTCCTCGGCGTCTGCCCCGCGCCCGGCATAGCGACGGCAAGGGGCGCTGCGGAGTGCTCCCAGCCGTGAGGGCGGGGCCGGCGCGATGCCCCGCCCCTTCGTTAGCTCATCTTTGCGCGTCGCAGTCGCGCGGAGCCCGGCTTCCGACGTGCATCCTGGCAGTGCGGTGGTGAGTTGGAGCGCAGGGCCGTTGGGGATGGTGGTCATTAGGGCCGTTTACGGTCCAGACCACAGGGCGGGTGAGTGAGGTTGGACCCGAGGCTGCCTGTCAGCAGGTCCGTTCAGGGATGCTCCAGGCCCTGGGGCCTGAGGTTGGCTTCCATGACTCCATTTGCCCTGGCTGTCCCTCGGTGTACGTGGCCTGAGGGGAGTGGGGGAGGCCCTTGGGTGGCCTCCTTTTGCGTCCTGAGAATGTTCTGGGCAGTATCGAGATTAGGGCTGGTTTCTCTGCGGAGGAGATCATTTATCCGTAGGTGGGAGGACTGTATTAACCGAAGTTTTCCAGTAGTGGGCCACGCTGTCTTAGGTAGCGTGCTGGACAGATATAGACATCACTGGACGGGTACAAACAGAGGCTGGGTTCGCTTTACGCCAAGTACCGTGCAATACTGTGGGCTGTTGACTTTCCTGAGTAGTTTCATAGAGGCATCTGTAGTGTTCCTTGGAAACACTGAGTCAGTGATGAATTCTGCCTGGGAAATTTAGGGAAAAGTTTCCCAGAGAGAGAAGATGGCAAGAGAGGGCTAAGGTCTAAAGTCTCTTAGCTCTGACCTTCATAAGACCCGGAAGTAAGAGGTAGTGTATCTTGGTAGCCTATACTATAGCTTGTATCCACTTTTTAGTGTCCCTTGGGGAAGCTTCCTTAACCGCTTCTAAGCCTCCATTTTCTTACTAGAAAAGTGGAACTGATAATAAGAAAATAGTAGTTCCCCCCTTATCTGCGGGGGTGTACGTTCCAGTGGATGTCTGAAATCTTGGATAGTGAAGGACCCTGACTGACTTACCGTGGTTTGACTTACAATTTTTCAACTTTACATAGGTTTATTGGGAAGTAACCCCATTGTAAGTTGAGGAGCATCTATACTGTGTTTTTTCTCATACAGGTTACACATACGTACCTATGATTACTTAGTTTAATTCATAAATTAGGCACAATAAGAGAATAACAACAATAATAATAAAATAGAATTATAACAGTGTAATAAAATGTATGTGAATGTGGTCTCTCTTAAAATATCTTACGGCACTCTACTCACCTATTTTTGGACTACGGTTGACCTCTGGAACTGTGGAAATCAAAACCTCAGCTAAAGAACTACTGTACCTAGTAAGTGGGGTTATGAGGTTTCAGTGAGCTAATCTTTGTGTATTACTTAAAATAGGACCAGATTCATTGTACATCCTCAAATGTGCACTCATTGATAGAATCACACCCTTGTCTTTTGGAGCCCGGGTTTTTGGAAGCTGGCCTACCGCGAGCCTTCCTCCTTTTTTTGTTTCTATCCATTGCCAAATGTGAGGCCCAGAATGACAGGGAAGAGGACAAGCCTGTGCTTCAGCAGGCAGAAGGCTGTGCTGAAGCAGAGGTTGAATACCATTCCCATTAGCCAAACTGGCTTGAGCGCTTTCCTGTCTTTCCTACCCTGGGCAGAAAGAACCCCATTCATGGGTCACAAATGAATAAAACACTACCAACCTGTCTGTAATCCCAGCACTTTGGAAGGCCAAGACAAGAGGATCATTTGAGGCCGGGAGTTCGATACCAGCCTGGGCAACATAATGAGAACTTGTCTTTACAAAACCAAAACAAAACACTACCAATTTGCGATCTTCATAGGCAAGGATTAGTTATAAATTGATTGTTTGTTTGATTTCCTGTTATTGGAAAACCTTCGGCACCTTTTTGGGCTGGCAGATTTAAAGAAAGTAACCTGAACCTGGATGCCTTAACTGTGTGGTCCCTTAAACTGCCAATGGGTAGAATTGTGAGGGCCGTGAACTTGGATGAGAGGAAAAATTGCATCTTTATGTTTCCTAACCTCCAACTGAAATTTAGCATTTTCTTCCACTGTGAATGTAGGCAACAAATCACATTATTAGCAGTGCGACTTTGCTATGAATATGAATTATAGATATTTTCATATCATGATATTGTGTAAGCTCATTACAACTTTGAAATTATGGTAGTTACTAAATTTGCTTCTAGATCACGTATATAATGTGTCAGTAAAGAAGCACATATGTTTTTGTATTTTGATAAAATTTTAGCATATAGTCTATCCTCATTATTTGTGGATTCTGTATTTATGAATTCACCTACTCACTAAAATTTATCTGTAGCCCTCAAATTAATACTTACAATGCTTTTGTGGTCTTTGGAAGACATGACATTTTTTCACATGTGAAAAATTTTAGTCACCTGATGCACATGTTCTCAACTGAAGTCCAACAGGGTGACACTGCCTTCTTGTCAACTCTCATATTGTAAGCAAATGTCATTTTTGCAGTCTTTGGTGCTATGTTTTTCTCATCTTTGTGCTTTTTGTCGTCGGTGATTCCACTGTTTGAGATAGCCCCCAAGCATAGTGCTGAAGTGCTTCTAAATGCAAGAAGACTGTGATTTGTCTTATGGAGAAAATATGTGTGTTAGATAAGCTTTGTTTAGGCATGAGTTCAATATTAATGAATTACTAATGTATATTCAGTAAGTGCCTTTTAACATAAACACACATAAAACATGATTATGTATTGATTGGTTGACAAGAATGTGCCCAGAGGCTTTCAGGAACCTGTTTCCCCAAGGAACAGTGGTTCTCTATTGGATAATTTAGTGTCTGTAGCGACTTCATAGAACATAATTGTTGTGAATAATGAGAACCTACTGTAATTGGTTTCATTTCTAAACCTGTGTATTTTCTGTAAAGACATCCTGAGCCTGAGTCTGGTGGCCCATACCTGTAATCCCAGCACTTTGGGAGGCCAAGACAGGAGGATCGCTTGAGCCCAGGAGTTCAAGACCAGCCTAGGCAACATAGGGAGACCCCATATCTACAAAAAATAAAATATCCAGACATGTTGGCACGCACCTGTAGTCCCGGCCACTAGGGGGCTGAGGTGGGAGGAAGACTTGGCCTGGGAGGTTGAAGCTGCATTGAGCCATGATTGTGCCACTGCACTCCAGTCTGGGTGACGGAGCAAGACCCTATCTCGAAAAAAAAAAGTCCGCTAAAGGGGATCTTTGGCACACACAAAGAAATAAGAACCATTAGCCCTTAATGTAGCCTGAGAAATTAGATCTATCCTTTTTTTTTTTTTTTTTTTTTTTTTTGAGATGGAGTCTTGTTCTGTCACCCAGGCTGGAGTACAGTGGCACGCTCTCAGCTCACTGCAACCTCCGCTGCCTAGGTTCAAGTGATTCTCCTGCCTCAGCCTCCTGAGTAGCTGGGACTACAGGTGTGTGCCACTATACCCAGCTAATTTTTGTATTTTTAGTGGAGACGCAGTTTCACCATGTCGGCCAGGATGTTCTCAATCTCTTGACACATGTCTCCCTCCAGCCTCTGCACTTATTTACCTGCCTGTTGGCTCTTAAAGGCCTTTTTGGTTGAGACCTTTGCATGTAAAATAAGAACTTTGCCATCTTTGGATTCCCCCGTGTTTATTTGTTTTTAATAAATAATATTTAATATTAAAAGGAGCTGTGGTTTTTTTCTCTCTAAAGAGCAGGAAAGGACAGAGACTGGTCACTCTCTGCAGTCACACTTGAGGTGAAGAAACCATGGGATAGGATTAGCTGTTAGTTGAGTCCCCGGGTTCAGAGGAAGAAAGAAGACCATACCACCTGGTAGGGAGTGTGAAGGGGGTTCCAGGGACTGATCCATAGAAGGGTGTCAGAACAACTTCATAATAAAGAGTTGCCTTATTTTCTTGGTCAAGGGGAACTTCCTGTGTGCCTTCTATCCTGATGACACCCCCTCACTGAAATCCTGGTGTTGTTTCCACAGAGCTGTCTGGCCTTTTGTCCTTGATCCTTGGTTAAGGAAATGACCAACCAGGTAAGGCCTGTGTTGAAGGGAAGAACATCAGTTGGTCTCTTTGCCAAGTTCAAGTCCAGTAGGTTTTCTGGATGTGTAGTCAAGAAACTAGCATCTCATTCTTGCCCTGCTCCTAAAGAGCTGGGTGACCCTGGGTACCTAGTCACCACAGTGTTAGGTGGGACTAGTGAAATGCAAATACTGAGAGGAGGATTGGTTCATCCAAGTCTTTACCACAATTTAGTGAGTAATAGAAGAAGCTTAAAAGATGTTGTACAAAAAAAAAAAACAAAAACAAAAGATCAGAATAAGAGATAGAACAGGAGAAACATATCTTTGTAATAAGATTAGGGACAAAGTTAATAGACTGTTAGGCAGGCTGTGTGTTCTTATGCAGCTGCAAAATTTAAGCTACAAACTGGACTCTGAGCTTCCTTGGTGATCAGAACAGAAAAAGAAAACATAATTTATTGGTCTCTTGTTGGGTGAGTGTGGGTAGTAGGAAGGAGGGGAGAGTGTCAGTTTCTTTAAGAATTTTTTTCTGATATGACTGTACAAATCTTGCATGAATGGGAATCAAGGAGCTTGCAGGATGGCCAGGTTGACAGCAGAGGAAGTAACTAACACTGTAGTGACTCTATCTACTTGGGGAGGAGTGCTTTCTGGAGGCAATGTGAGACATCTGAAATCTGACCATGGGTTTAACGTGGCTTCTGTTCTTTTTTAGTACGGTATTCTCTTCAAACAAGAGCAAGGTAAGTAGCCTGCCTGTTTAAACAATTCATCTGTGAAAAAAACTGTGTTGTCCCTGGTTTAAGACTTTTGTCATGCTGACCAGACATGCAGTTTTCAAGTATACTCACTTTGCAGAAGAATTGGCAGCTGAAAACAAATACTCTTAAAAAACAAACAACAACAATAAAAACCTGAACAACCAACTAAAAAAAAAAGCAGTCATCACGATAGGTTGGAGAATTCCAGGCTGAGGAAAATTTTCCCACCTGAGGAAGACATGACCAAGCTTCCCAGCTGCTGAGGTGGAAGAAGGAAATGCTTTGAGCCTCAAAACTCTGTTAATGCCGGCTCACCTAGGGAGGTGAACATGAGCCTTTTTCTGAACTCAGAACTTGCTTTGGCCCTTAATGAAAGTGAAGCCTATAATAGTGAAATGAGTTTCTCTTGAGGCCACTGAGTGCACTGGGAGCTCTGTAGCAGTGGCAGTGGCAGGGATGGGAGAGCAGGCGGCAGGTCAGAGTGGGCTGGGATTGTAGCTGACCAGTGGTACAGAGCTTTGTACCCAAAAAGGAGCCATGTTTGTGCATGGACTACTCACCCATCTCATTTCTTCACTATAGCCTCAATGAGTTTGAGAAGGCCTAAGGAATTTGTGGAATGCCTAATAAAAGCTCTTCCTCTCTAAGTAGGTGACATGGAGGTAGTTTGACGTTTAAGCCAAAAGCATCATCCAGGTTAGCTAGTGTAAGTAACTAGTAGGCTAATCGGGCATGCCAGTCAACTATCTTATATGTAGCTATTGTCATCCAGGTGGCAAGTTAGCAGGCTTGAGTTAGGTGAGGTTTGAAATAGAAGCCACAACTCTGTCTGTGGTGTTCAGCTGTTTTAGGTTTAATGCCTTTATAGTCATATTTTGGGAAGGTATCGCTGGAGAATTGTTGTCAGGCAGGGGTAAAGCCTCCATGTGCACTCGTCACATTTTTACATCCACACCGGGTCTGCACATACAACAGTGTGGCCTACCAAATATGCAGCTTACAGACTTAGACTTAAGGTAGACTTCAATTAATAGAGATTGGATTTGAATGCTAGCACCTCTCATTCCTTGTCTATAAAATGAGGATATTGATAGTACCCACTTCATAGGATTGTTGTAATGTAATAATTGGCCCATTAACCATAATAAAGATACTTGTGGGGAAAGGCAACTTAATATATGGAGGCTATAGTAGGTATTTTCTTTTAGATCTATGCTGTTTAGAATGGAACTGCCTGCTTGTTTCCAAAGATCTTTTTGGAGTATCGGTTACCAGGTTTAGGTCTTTTCTTGGTAGGAGGGGGTCTTCCCCACTGGTTTTACTTTTTTTTAGCCAAGTGATAGCCATTGTAGACTCCTGTATACCAGATAGCATGCTAAAAGAAAGGACACTAGATTTAGAGTCTAAAGTACCACCTTCCTGCCTGGTAAACATGAGATTTAGGGCAAGTAGCTTCTTCAGAACCTCCAGTTTTCATATGTGGCCCCAAAATTTCAATAAAAGCTGTATAGGAAAGCACTTTGTAAAATAGTAAAGCAAATACAAATAAATGTTACCTCACAATTGTTGAGCAGTATTTCAGCTTCATTAAGTCGTATGCAAGAAAACTTTATAAATGAAGCACTTTCCATTCTAGCCCATGACGATGCCATTTGGTCAGTTGCTTGGGGGACAAACAAGAAGGAAAACTCTGAGACAGTGGTCACAGGCTCCCTAGATGACCTGGTGAAGGTCTGGAAATGGTGAGTGCCTCTCCCCTAACATACAGCCTTGGAAAATTGGGGGCTGAGGTTTTGCTTCTGAACTCTCCAGTTGCAGTCCAGGAAATACTTTTTTCTAGGCAAGAAAGCAATAGCAATATGGTGGTATAAAACAGCAGCTTATTTTTCCCACTTGTTTTCCTGTTACTCTGTATTAAAGCCCTAAAGTTAAAAAAAAAAATCTTAAAGAAAGTCCTACATTTAAAACTTGGCAGCATTTGGTGTTCTGTAGCTCATTAACTCTTCTCTGATTCTATATTTCATAGACCATTGGTATTGCGTAGTCACAGGGACCCAGAATTTCAGATGCCAGGTAAAGTGTGTTCTGTGTGAAGAAATCCATTTCTCTGTCCCCTGTTGAAGGCGTGATGAGAGGCTGGACCTACAGTGGAGTCTGGAGGGACATCAGCTGGGAGTGGTGTCTGTGGACATCAGCCACACCCTGCCCATTGCTGCATCCAGCTCTCTTGATGCTCATATTCGTCTTTGGGACTTGGAAAATGGCAAACAGATAAAGTCCATAGATGCAGGACCTGGTAAGAGTTTTACTTGTAGGGGCGATAATAGAGGTTCATGATTTATTTTCCAAAATCTTTAGGGATAAAATGTGTTTTACAGCTCAGAATTTTTTGGATTTGAAAGGAGTGATAATGGGTGCATGAACTGTATTTCACATAATACCCTCAGTGGGGCTGGAAACAGCACTCTAATGAAACACTAATACCTCTGCAACTAAACATGAGTGTTTACACTAAGGGAGATAAATAAAGGCTATAAATAGCCTTATGTCAATTCAGGTTAGATTTTGCTGCCAAATGAATTTTGGTAGTAAACCTGTGGAAAAAGCTTGTAGTTTCCAGAGCTTTTTGTATTTCAAAACTGCTGGTTTGGCATTGTTGACCTGTATTTTGTATTTTCCAGAGGTTCTCTATTTGCCATATTCTGAACTGATTCATTCACTGTCTTATGGAAGCCTAGAATGTAAAGCATGGGGTCCTTATAGATCTGTATCATGGTCATCTCTAGTAATTTTGATTAAAGGGTGTGATTCCTGGTATGTGATACATACGAAACTTTTAAGAAACATCAATTTTTTTGTTTTAAGTACTGTAGAACAGCATAATCTTGTCCATCAGCCTTGGTAAACATCATCTGAGATGATGGAAATTAATGATGTCATAGGCTGACTAATGTGGAGCAGCAGAGGACATTTCAGGATTCTTTTGAGCTTCACATTTACTTATAAATGGCTGCACAACATTCCCCAGCAGAACCTGCTCTGCCAGAATGGGTGGTAACCGTTAGAGGGTGCAGATAGCCTGGCATTTCTCTGGCACACCCCTTTGTGGGTTGATGATAGAAGAGCTGCTTAGGTGTTCCATGAACACAGTTCCCTTGATTGGTGCCCTGGATGGATTCGCCTCCCACCAGTTATGCTCAGTAGCCACTCTAGGCTGTTCCTGTATTGGAAAGAGTGATGGTCCCAGAGTTTTTAAAGAGGCTGGGTTGTCTGGAAACTGAGTGCATTTTCCCTCAGAAGCAATGTTTCTTGTCTGTAATTCTTACCACTGGAGCTCTTTTAAGAATATGCATGCCCAGTCCATATTTTGGATCCACTGAATCATAGTGTTCAGAGTATGTGGGATGGGATATGTATTTGGAAAAAGCTACCCAGACGCACCCTGACTCCCCCGATGGTTGTCGTTACATGTACCCTTACCCTGCTTACATTACTTACAGAGGACTTGGGTCCCCAAACTATCCTGCAAAGTCTATTAAGACTCTAATATATAAGCATGGTCTTAAGAAAAGAGGAAGAGACAGAACTGTTTCTACCTTTTCATCTTGGGTGCCTAAGCTTTCCCAGGGCTCATAATGCTGGTGTTATTCCATGCTGGTTGTAGCCCTGGGCACAAGGCAGCTGAAGAAACCAGTGCTGGATTGGTTCCAAGTAAAAGGATGGCGTATGTATCCAGCTCACTTTCCCTGATAAACAGTACCTTTTACTGGATATTCTCCAAGTGTGGCAAGGTTTTAAAGGTTACTGTTACGAAAGAAAAAGATAGAAGAGGCCAGGCGTGGTGGCTCACGCCTGTAATCCCAACACTTTGTGGGGCTTGAGGCGGGTGGATCACTTGAGGTCAGGAATTCAGGATCAGCCTGACCAACATGGTGAAACCCTGTCTCTACTAAAAAATACAAAAAATTAGCTGGACATGGTCGTGTGCACCTGTAGTCCCAGCTACTCGGGAAGCGGAGGCGAGAGAATAGCTTGAACTCGAGATTATGCCACCGTACTCCGGCCTAGGTGACAGAGCAAGACTCAATCTCAAAAAAAAGGAAAAAAAAAGGAAGAATGGAGTCTGAGAGTTGGGTTTATTTTCTTTTTGGATAAGACTCTGCATAAAACTAGACCAGGCCATTAAACAGCCAACAGTTATTTGGTCCAGTAACAAAAGCAAGCATTGCTATTGACAGCTAAAGAGCAGCTAAATTTATCTGAAGGTAAAACTCCTTGGATGAATTTGGGTCTAATGAATGTAGGGAAAATGGACACTTAGTTTCTACCTATCTTGAAAATATGCATGGAGAATCTGAACCACCACAAAGGAAGAGAAAAAGAGAAGAGAGACAATCCCCAGTCGTGGAGAAGTGAGGAAGTAGGAGGAAGCAAAGACCATGAGTGTACCAGTCTTTGTGTGGACATGTTTTCATTAGGAGTAGAATTGCTGAGTATCATGGTAAGTGTTTGTTTTCACTTAAGAAACTGTCAAACTGGTTTTCAAAGTGGCTGTGCCGTTTTACATTCCCACCAGTGTATGAAGGTTCTGGTTTCTCCACATCCTTGCTAACACTTGATATTGTCTTATTTTTATTAAAAATTTAAGAAACCTTTAAACTAAATTTAAACTCGATAAAGAATTAGCATCTTTACAACATAATTTTCTGAATCAGGACACTGCTACTCCGATTTAAAAAGATGTGTCTTTTGGTAAAACTTTAGTTTGTAAAATTAAGGCCAAGTCTTTTCACACTGTATTTTTGTCCTTCTTTTTTCTGTTCAGTGGATGCCTGGACTTTGGCCTTTTCTCCTGATTCCCAGTATCTGGCCACAGGAACTCATGTCGGGAAAGTGAACATTTTTGGTGTGGAAAGTGGGAAAAAGGAATATTCTTTGGACACGAGAGGAAAATTCATTCTTAGTATTGCATATGTAAGGAAACATTGCTCTCTTTTCTCCTTCTGATTCTTTCAGTTTACCCTTCCAGCCTGTTGCAGTCCTTGCCACAGATTCTGCCTTGGTCTGGTCAGGCAGCTGCTGTCTCACTGGTGTGGTTTGCCAACTAGCCAGTTAGACCTGTAGACAGCAGGAGGTTTGCTTTGTGTTTGGTAGGGATAGCTTAACAACATGGAGTCTGAAAGTGCTAATTTTTCCATATGTTCTCTGAACAGAGTCCTGATGGGAAATACCTAGCCAGTGGAGCCATAGATGGAATCATCAATATTTTTGATATTGCAACTGGAAAACTTCTGCATACTCTGGAAGGTATATATCATCATCTTATTTTTACAAACTGGGTTATCAAATCACAAAGAAAGAATTATTCTTTAATTAAAATGCCATTAAATGGCAAATGGGCATTAGATTTACAAAATATCAATCTCAATTGGAAAACTGAAATGCCTCCAGGTTTTAGTCTTGTCACTATAGTTTTTTTTTTTTTTTTCTTTTAGAGACAGGGTCTCGCTCCCAGGCTGGAGTGCAGTGGCGTGATCATAGCTCACTGTAGCCTTGAACTCCTGGGCTCAAGGGATCGTCCCACCTCAGCCTCCTGGGTAGCTGGGACTACAGGTGCACACCACGATGTCTGGCTAGTTTTTAAAATTTTTGAGGAGATGGGGTCTTGCTGTTTCCCAGACTGGTCTCTAACTCCTGGCTTCAAGATTTCTTCCCACTTTGGCCTCCCAAAGTGCTGGGATTACAGACATGAGCCACCATACCTGACCTGTCACTGTAGATTTAACCTAGACATACTAGTTCTTGTAACAGTGTTAAGTGCTTGTTTGGGTGAACAGACTTACTTTTTATTTATTATATCATAATCTATCACATTATGTATGTGTGTGTTAATATATATTTGCTATATGAATGTCTCATTTCTGTCATTTTGGATTCTGATGAACTTTGTGATTAGAAACAACTTTTTGTTGATAATTTGAAGGTGGATGAAAGTATTGTGCCCACTGTCCACACTGGTGGCTTCTGGAAAGGAGGACTGGGTAGCTAAAGAACAGGGGTAGGTTGGAGGGAGACTTTATTATGCGTACTGTTGTGCTGTTTTGAATTCTAATCAAGTGAATTTATTACCTCCTCACATTGCTATAGTTTATCCTTTACACTATAATAAAGGATTTCATAGGGAAATCACATTTTAATTTGTTCAACCTTATAAATCAGGAGCAATGCATATATCCTTGTGTGGCCATATTTGTAGTAGAAAAGTTATTTAAAGCAATGTATGCTGAGGGCAGGGAAGGGAACTAAGGAGAAATGGCTCCAGGAGGAGATACTGGGGTTATGTGGGTGTTTTGAGAACATTAAGAGGAAAGGCCCAGTCAGAACTCTTGCTTTTCTGCCTGAAGCACCTGAGCATGTCAACTCAGTGGCTCGTAATCATTAAGAGGGGCATTGTCAGTGAGAAGCTGAGTGAGGCGGCAGTGGTTCACCAGATTAACAAGGGCCTTTATGAATTTCAGGCCATGCCATGCCCATTCGCTCCTTGACCTTTTCCCCGGATTCCCAGCTCCTTGTCACTGCTTCAGATGATGGCTACATCAAGATCTATGATGTGTAAGTTACCTGTCGAGATTAAAGGCATCTCCCTTACTACTGATGCCCATCTTGTCCCTTTATTGTTACAAGGAGCCCTAGGGAGGAGCCCTAGTAAAGACCTGTGCTCAAGTCACATCAGACACCTTGACTCCCCAGGCGGTCCTCCCCCATTCAGCGCCCATTTTTAGTGTGTGTCCTCAAGGGCTGCTTGGAGGAGGATGTGCACGGGTTCCCTGGTAGGATCAGATACTTGCTACTTTTTCTCAGGCAGCCTGATTTTTGTGAGCTTACTGATTTCAAATTCTTTGGGATAGGTAAGTAATATACAGATGAGGAAATGGAGCCATGGGCTGGAGCTGGCCCCTGGGGACAGGAAAAGAATTAGAGCATCCATTTTCAAGGGTAGGGCTGTTCTAGCAGACATGCCTCTGCCCTAGTTAGGGAGCAGTCAGTTTATAAGCCGCCCCGCTACAGGTCTAGATGGGAGCGTTTTTGGTTTTGGCCCTTGACTGCGAGTATAGAAGCAAGTTAATCATCCTCTTTCATTCACAGCCATCATTGTAAATCTGTGCAGACCCCTATGTCTTCTTCTTTTCCCCCATCAGTTTTAGTCCCGACTCCTATTCCCCACTGAGGTATCCCCTGTAATGTGTTGGATCTGTGTTCTTGATACTATGACTTGGTGCTATGGTCAGCTCTCCCTGCCAGGCATGCCTCTGGCTCATTGCTCCTGAACATGGTATTCTAATCCACTGCATGTACCTGTCACACTCCAACCCTAGCCATGGGTGCCAAGACCTCCTCCACCTGCATGTACTGCAACCCTGACCATCTGTGTGTGTCCTTTCAGGGGCCTGTGATAGTTGCTTGGGAGTTTAAACCTCACAGTAGGAACACTGCTCCTTCTAGCCCACTTCTGGTTAAAATACAGTTTTTTCTGGCAAAAGGTTATCAGCTAGACATAGAATTCTAACTGCAGTTTTTGGAATTGTAACTGAGTGAGGGTGCTATAGCCCAGAGGGGAAGATGTCTCTGTAGAGTTATACTTGCCTGTTAGTGGCAGAGGCAGTATAAATGCAGCAGTTCCTTACATTTGTGACTTTATGATTTCTATTGCCACTGTTTTATTGATCCTCCCAGCAACCAATGAGGTAGCAGCACAGATTAGTGTCCCCATTTTGCACATGAGAAACCCAAGCGGAGGTGGTTGATTTGCCCAAGGAGGTGGTACTGAATGAAGACCCAAGACTGTTTTTTTTCACCCAATATTGATGCATTATTATTAATTAAAGTCCGTAGTTTACATTAGGGTTTACTCTTTGTGTTATACATTCTACGAGTTTTGACAAAATGACGTGTAGCCACCACTAACTACAGTGTCACGCAGAATAGTTTCACTGCCCTAAAAATCTCCTGCTCTACCAAATCATCCCTTTCTCCTGCCTTGAGCCCCTGTCAACTACTGATCTTTTTACTAAGGCCCGGGACTTTTTACCCTCCCATGGTCCCACTGTATCCCACCTGCCCCCTGGCCCCTAACTGAGGTCCTCTCCACTCTGCTGAGGTCTGTGTTCCGGGGTAAAATTGCTGACCTCAGTTAGGTCTTATGGTGGTTCTGCCAGAGGTGGTTGGGTTTCATTTCTATTAAAAAAGTGAAAATAGCTGTTGTAATTAGACCTGTCTTGTTCTTGATTAGGTTTAAAATGGTCTCTCCAAGCTGCATCTGTCATAATGAATACATCTTGACGCTTTCCTTGGACTGGGAGCACTGGCCCCATACGGAAAGGCTGCTGGTGCAGGCAGGAGTCTGAACCCGCCCTTCTCCTCTCATATGGCTTCCTTGCCCCGTTGGTTCTCAATTTCCTCATCTTAGGGGTTGGCTTGCGAAGCCTCTATAGTGTGGTTCTTTGTTCATTTTGAGCTTCAGCTCTTTGCTTGTTAAGGATTTTATTCTTGGCCATTGGTGGCATCAACACATTATGAGTTAATGCTGCTATTAAAATTTGTCTCTAATGCATGAAGCTACTTCATTGAAAGAGGAATTTTTGATATAGTATTCATGGTCATTATAAGGATAGCAGATTTGGTCCAGCTTATATTGGCAGAGTTAATAATATACTTTCCACTTCAGTGATTATACTCTAGAAATTAACATCTCAATTTTGTTTGAACCTTTCCCATTTCAGACAACATGCCAATTTGGCTGGCACGCTGAGCGGCCATGCCTCCTGGGTGCTGAACGTTGCATTCTGTCCTGATGACACTCACTTTGTTTCCAGGTACTTAATGATTCTTAGCAGTTTCTAAAATGCTGGGGAGATGAGAGCAGTCTTCTTGTATAGATTGCCTTAACATTTAAAGATGTTTGACCCTTTTTTATTCAGTTAGCCTTTCTTTTCTGCAGTTCTTAAAATTTTTGTTTAGTGATGTTAGTTGACCTTAGCTGGAACAAAAGTCAACAAGTAATCCTTTTAAACAGTTAAACTCTTAGTTTTTTTCATTATAAATTGAGCCTTCTACCAAAGTGACTCTAAGGTAGACTTGTGTTCCAATGGTAACTTAAAATATGTAAATGTTTGTAAAATGTTGTTTATAGATCCCAGTGTTGGTCAGGCCTGGGATGGCCAAGACAGTTGGAAAGCAGGAGATGGACAACTTGAAGGCATTGCACAGTGCTTTAGAGGCCTCCTGCGAGCCTTGGTTTTGAAGCTTTAACAGGCCTCCCTCCCATCTGGAAATAGGTAGCTGTGTCTGAGACTCCTGGAGAACAATTAATATGAGGGCCAGGCAGATCACAATTTCAGGAAAATGGCTACCCTGTGAGGAGAGAAAGCCACCCAATGATGCTGATACCTGGCCATTTCCTGTACCGAGGCATGGGGTTGGGGGGTCTGAAGTTAGAAGAATGTAAGTCATCAAAGGATTTTTGGTCGAAGTCCTTCCAACTTCAAACCGATACTAATGTTCACTTTTTAAAATAGTTCGTCTGACAAAAGTGTAAAAGTTTGGGATGTTGGAACGAGGACTTGTGTTCACACCTTCTTTGATCACCAGGATCAGGTATGGCATTATTATTTCATCTTTAGATAGTTGGGGTTGTTTGACCATTGTACCAAAGAGGTTTTCTTTTTCTGACCTGGTTGCTTGAGCTGTGGATACCAGTAGATGCCTGGGCCTGAGCTGCTCTATCTGCTCAGTCATCCATGTAGCCAGAGTTCCTGTGCACAGTCTGGGGTGCAAAGGCTGGGATGTGCTGTCAGCCTAGCAACTCAGGAGGCATATCCCCACATAGGCTGGAAAACATGGTGTTAGCCCCACAGCCTTTAAATGCCATCTTTGGAAATTGCTGCAGCTGGTGTCTGGGGCCCTCTCCTGGGGGCTGCTGGGCCATGGCAGGCTCACCAAGGATCTTCCTCTTCAGGAGATTCCATTGCTTAAACACAGTCATCGCTTGTCATTTTTGGAACTGTCCAAAGTAGAGATGTGATTTTTTTTTTTAATATAGTAGAAGCTGGAAATTCATACAAGTTTTTTGGCTTTAGTGTTATTGATAACTTTTCAGTCTTTAAAAGGAAACTGTTCTCACAAGCATCTTTATCTTTGCCAAGGTGAATATGTGAAATAGTAAAGGTGTTCTAGTGCAATACTGCTGAGTCTTTCATGTGTGCTTGTATCCCCTGGGAACTTGGTTAAAATGCAGATGCTGCTTCACTAGGTCTGGCATAGGGCCTGGGATTCTGCATTTCTAACAGGCTCCCAGGTGAGGCCAAGGCTGCTGGTCCTAACCACACTGTAAGGTCTTGGGGAACTAAGCATAAAAAATAAAATGTCCATGGCAATATAATATTGGCTTTTAATATATTTTAAATATTTTTAGATGGTCCTATAGATTTCTCCTCTTTGAAATGGAACTTAAAGTTAACTAACATTGTTCATGCTTTTTTACTTTTCAACTTAAATTGTCCCAACAAAATTGAGGGGGTTGGATCTTGATATTCCACTTCTGGATTTCAGCATCTTACTCAGGGAGTAAGTCCTGGCTAGCTGTGTTTCCTTGTATGTATGGATCATTGAGGTGCTGTTTCAGAGGTTGGAGTGAAAGGCCATTATGCAGCCCAATCCCAACACTAAAATCAGAGTAGGGTGACAGGCTTACCACCCAGAATCACCTCCTAATAACCAGGAAGTTATTCCTGATTAGAGAAACTCCAACCACATCAATTCTGTCTGGGAAGGAGGTGTGAATCAGTTAATTTAACACATAGCAAATAAAAATCTATGGTCCACAATATCATGTTGTCTAGCTCCTGGGGACAGGCAGGCTCCACAGGCCACTAATAACAGAGTGAGAATTATTGACTGTGGGGGGCGGACACAAGGGGTCAGCTGAGGAGCGCAGTTTGTGATTTTCCCTATAGGCAGTGACTTCGGGGTAGTTGTGGGGCCTCTTTCTTCCTGGAAGCATAAATGTTGGTCTCTTATGGCTTCCATCTTCCTGGCATTAGGTTGCACCTCAGGATTCTGACTCTTTGAAAGGGCTGTAGATAATCTCGATTAGTACTGTATTTAAAAATGATTTTTTTTTTTTTTTTTTTTTGGAGTATGGGAAGGGGCAGGAATGCTAATTAAAAGCAATAATGGAAGGTGCTTGGTTAAAGCCTCCATTCTCGCTGATTTAGAAAGTACAAGAACATCCTCATCTCAGTTTTGGTAGATTCAGAATAACGGGAAAATAAGGATGTTCATTTCATAAATATTATAAAGAATAAAGGCATTTGTAGAACTATTTTTTTTTTTAATTTACAGGTCTGGGGAGTAAAATACAATGGAAATGGTTCAAAAATTGTGTCTGTTGGAGATGACCAGGAAATTCACATCTATGATTGTCCAATTTAAACATCAAAGTCTCCAGGCTTATGCTGCAAAGAAAATGTACGGACTGATCATGACATTCCTTACCTTTTTAGGCTTGTTTAAAATAAATATAGCATTTATTGTAGCAAAGACTTAAATTTTGTAGATACAATATGAATCTTTTCATGTTTTACTGGAAATGCTGTTCATACTTTAACATAAAGCTTTCTTAATGCAAACACTAGTGTCCTTGAACATGCTTCTTTTTTCAGTTACCCTATTACCAGTGAAACAGTGAGAGGGATTGGCATTAAGAGCAAATCTCTGCCTTAGCCATCAAGAGATCCAGGTACTTCTTTAACTTTCCAGCTTAGAAATACAGGCTGACTCTTCCAGGGAGTTGACTCATGCAGTGAGATACAGCAGCGAGCTCCCTGGAGCTGTGATAAAGCAGCTAATCTATTTTAGAATGGAGTCCTGAAGGAAAGAGTATATTTGACTGCCTAGGAACATTATGTACTCCTGTCTATCTGGGCATCCTTCTACTTGATGTATTAAAGATGTCCCCTGCCAAGCCCTCCTTCCCCTTATTAATTTCAGAGAGGTCTCTAACTCGCTAGGTGGGTATTGGAAGGCAGGCTGCTATTCTTGCTGCCTTAACAATGCCTAGGCTCAAGCTCGTGCCTCATGCTGTAGAACTGTAGCCCTGCCTTAGTTATTTCAGACTATCTGTACCTCAAGAGTTTCCTCTTCATCAGCCCCCTTGAGACTCATGTTAATGAGAAAGATGTAAGTAGCTAAACACTTGGAAGCGTGTTGCTTTTTATTGATCATAACTTCATATGCTTATGCGTCAGGTCATGTGCTTTTCGCCAAACCACTCACTGCCCTCAGAATAAAGCTCACGCTCTTTATCATAGCCCCCCACTTCTCCCTCCTGCTTGCCTTGCTCACCCTCCTGTAACCACATCATCCTTGCCATTCCTCTGCCTGGAATGTTTTCCCTCCAGACCTTCGGACATCTGCCCAACTGCATCCAGGATTCTGCCCAGATGCCAGCTCCTGGTAGAGGCCGTCTTCCCATTCCCTTCTACTCATTCCTCTTGTTCTTCATAGCAGTTACCACTTTTTGTTTGCATTCACCCCCACCCCCAAAATAAAGCTCCATGAGGGTGGAAACTTCATTCCATTATATCAACCAATGAGAGGCAAGCTGGCAGGCACCTTAACACTGTTTATTTGAGCTCTCAAAAAAATGAAAAAGCAAAGCCACTTGTCTCTCACACTAGCTCAATTTTAATTTTAAAGTGACAAATGTACAGGTGGAATAAAATTTTAAGCAACATCCTCCAAATTCCTCTTACATGACAAGGAGGAGCTGAACGTCATTTTACTCCATTACCAACTAAACAGTAGTTCTTTAGCAATAATTAGGAAGTCACAGCACAAAAACGACACCCCAGAGTTGTGGTCCATTTATAAACAGATTTTCACATAGGCTTCGTTGGAAGAAGTGATTTTATATCTATCCTGACCAATGGTCAAAGTGGGCATAGGTGGGCTGTTTCTATACTTTGAGCAAATTATGCCTCACTAGCTGGCAATGTTTTGCAGGAATCTGGTCCATGCAGCTGGTTCACCTTACCTGCATGGTCTGATCTGCGCTTTGACCCTCCTAAGGAAGATCCCTGGTCTGAGTGAAACTCTCAGGTGCCATGTAACCAAATAAGGGTAGGGAAGATCTGACAGGTGGCCTCTGCTTTAACCCAGCAGCTTACAAGTTTTTTGTGACTTGGGGAAAACAAATAAGCAGTAATGGCTAAAGACTGAGGTAACCCTAAGTTCGAATTGTAGTCTACCTGTCAGGAATAAAATAATGACTAATATCCCTCCAAACAAGCTATAATTTACAGTAGTAGTCCATATAAACTGTAATCCACAGTGGAACTCAGAGAAGTTCTTACCAAAACATCACGAGCAGGAAGCCCTTTGTAATATGGCTGTGCAATGAGAGGAACGATCCTTTGGAAGGGAGCTCAATCTGGGAGAATGAGGTGGAAAACACTGCGGAGTTCTATGCCTTTGCAGACCCTCAAGTCACCCCGGATTACTGGTCAGAGAAGCTGGCTGTGCCATGGGCCAAACCAGCAGCATTCCCCCTGGGCTTCTGTTGCTGCACTGAGGCTGCCAGGGACACAGAATTTAGTTTTCTTTACAAGTAAGCACTCTGGTGGGAAAGCATTGCAAAAGTTGTCAACAGAAAATCATTAAAACCCTGAAGAACAAGGTGTGAGGGTCACACGCAAACAGTTATCAGCATATGATTCAAAACACTGGTTTGTCCTCACCACAGAGCTTGGAAGTTTCAGAAAACTTCCAAGAGAGATGATCAGACACTCACATTCCATCCACTGAAGGGCACAGAACAGTAGGAACTAAGTTGGCCCTGTTAAGCAGGCACATGCAGCCATGTCTGATCCACGGATGTGCTTTTATTCTTTAAGAGGATCATCCAGAATCCTCAGAAATGTTATCTTAGCAGCCCTGAGATCATGCCCTCAATAACTCTGCCAAGGGAGGGGGGAGAAACCACAGACCTAGGATGAGCCAGGATGCCCACTTTGTGCCTTGGGGTTTGCTAGGGGGCTAAGCTGCTAACTGGGCTGTGCTTTATTGGTGACACTGAATTATGGCAAAGCCACTAGAAGCACAAAGTGTTGGTGCAATCACTGACATCTCAAAAGTATATCCTGAAAACAGAAATGAACAGATTCCATATGCAGACTAGAGGTGATTTACACTTAAAACATTTAAATATAAATTAAGCTATAACTTAAGTTACAACCAAAAGAAAAACCAAAAAGACACTCAGCAATTAAGAATGCTGAACACATACACAGGACATCCCAAACACGAGGCCATTAAAGCGATGCCATTTTCATTGTGCCAACTTTACATTCATCATGTGCTAGTCCGGTGGGGCCACGCTGCCCCGCACCACATCATGCCGTCTGGCACTGCACTCCAGCCCGGGGCCCATCTTCGTCCTCCTCATAGGCCTCCCTGTGCTGACGCCAGTTCTGCTCATTGGGACAAAACTCCTTCAGCTCCACCTGATCCATGTCATCTGTAATCCTCACTTTCTGTCGAGGAGGGAGTAAAGCTTCCAGCTGAGGAAGCTTTTCCAGAGAAAGCCAGTGTTTTTCAGGAAAGATTACCTGTAAAGGGTGAGGTGGGAAAGAAAGGTGGCTCTTTTTTCCCCTTCCAATTAAGGCATTTAATAATATGTCCATGACAATGAAACATAGTGAACTTACTAAAAACTGTATGATCAGAATCCCTTTTTCCAGGGGTGCTTTGTAGATGGGCATTCCTTCATCGCACACGCATTTCAGGTCCCCGTGCTTTATCACCTCACCTGCCAGAGAAAGGGTCAATTAGGGAGCAGGAAGGCAGAGGGGCCTGCAGAGGTCGTTCTCCCTCACAGGAGAGCCTGAGGCAGGCCCTAGCGCCCCGTGGCAGTGGGCAAAGGAAGCGTGGCATCTGACTGGAAAGCTGGCCCCAATCCCAGGTATCCTTGTCAGGTACTGCCTGGGGAAGGGGCTCCGGCTGGGACTCTGACCCGTACTCTGGGCTCCAGCAGTGTGTCAAGAGGGCAGCATGCTGCAGCTGCCATCACTGGTAGGTTTAAAACAAGTGAACTAGAAGTCATGACACCCAAGTCTGCCTAAAATGGGGCCAACACCCATCACCCTGCCCCTTCATGGGGTGACAGGTATCCCTACCACGAGGGGGACAGGAGTGCTCCTCACAGACAGGAAGAAGCCTCAATAGAGTCCAACCAGTCCCCTGCCTGGCATAAAAACTGGCTCCTGGCCACCTGCAGGTGACACCCAGGTTCCTTGGTAGGGAGCTCACTAGGTGGCTTGGCCACTGGCAGTCTCCTTCATGGTCACAATGCACTTCCATACACGCTGCTGAGCTGGAGTCACCCTCCTGGCTGGCACCCGCTGGGTCTTACAGCTACGTGACTTTGGAAGGCATCAGAGGAGTTCAGACCCCAAGAACTCTAAGGCATTCTGCCAAGTCAGAAACTTCCCTCTAAGCATGGAAAAGAAAAGGGACAAAAGGGTTTCTGATAAAGCATGCTCTTCAGCTCAGCGATGAAAATGGACAAAGACAGAAAGAAATGTTCGGAAAAAATGGGGGAGACGGTGGAGGGGAATGGAAACACTAATTTCTTCAGCAGTCCACTTCCATACAGGACTATCTAGAAAGTGAGCTGTCTCTTCAAGAGGAAATCTTTAAAGAGGAGGTTTTAAAAATAAAGTAAGCCAATGACTATCCTTGAGGTTCATTCGCCGGCAGGGCTGTGGTTCAGACATGGCCTTCAGAGCCTACTGACTGTGCAGGACAGCAACCTCTTAGCTAAACTGCTCCGAGCTGCTGGCTTTTTGTGTTCCTGTTTATTCTTTTTTTTGAAATACAGTCATGGCCGGGCACGGTGGCTCACACCTGTAATCCCAGCACTTTGGGAGGCCGAGGCGGGTGGATCATGAGGTCAGGAGTTCGAGACCAGCTTGACCAACACAGTGAAACCCCGTCTCTACTAAAAAAAAAAAAAAAAAAAAAAAAGAAAAACTAGCCGGGAATGGTGGTGTGTGCCTGTAATCCCAGCTACTTGGGAGGCTGAGGCAGGAGAATGGCGTGAACCCGGGAAGCGGAGTGTACAGTGAGCCAAGATCGCGCCCTTGCACTCCAGCCTGGGCGACAGAGCGAGACTCCGTCTCAAAAAAAAAAAGAAATACAGTCATGCACAGCATAGTGACCTTTCAGTCAACAACATTTATGAAGATGGTTGCAAAGATTACACCAAACTTTTACTGCACCTTTCCTATGTTCAGATACTCACATACTCAGCATCGTATTACAACTGCCCACAGTATTCAGTACAGCAACCTGCTGTGCAGGTTTTAGCCCAGGAGCAACAGGCTATGCCACACAGCCTAGGGTGTAGCAGGCTATGCTAGCTAGGTCTGTGTGAGTACATTCTATGGTGTTCACACCACGACATCACCGAACAATGCATTTCTCAGAACATATCCCCTTCGTTAAGTGACATATGACTGGTTTTTCTGTCTCCCCATTCCTATCAGGTGTCGCTTCTTGCTGCTCTCAAGCCCTACTCCCCATGCTTCTGCTTCTAGCTTGCTGGGAGCTGGGAAACTGACCAAGCGTGGAAAACTACAGGTAAGAAGACCACGAGTTAGGCTCTCCCGGCAGGTAAATACCTGCCTGCAGGCAGGGCCATCACACCCTTGTGTGGCTCCCAAATCGCTTTTTTAATTAATCCAATCCTCAGCAATGCTCATAACAGGCTAAAAGGCTCTGGGGAAGAAGGCATTTCAACAGCAGAAGAGAGGAAGAAGAGGGAGAAGAGAAAATGCAGAAACAAGAAATAAGCCAACACAAAAGAGGGGTGAAGAAAAAAGGAGAGGGTGCAAAAGAGAACAAAGTAAAAGCAAAAACAAAACAAAAAGGACAAACAAATCCCCAAAGAACTCTCCAATGGCAGGTTTCCTGGATGCTCCACCCTTCCTTATAATAAAGAATGAAATGGAGTTCTTGGGATTTGCCACTTCCTTCCCTCTGGGGCTTTTTCTCCACCACCCTCACTCCATTTGGCTCCCGGTTCCCTAAGCTGGGGTCAGCTGAGACAGCAACGAACGCTGGCCCTTCGCGGGGGCCAAGACCTCAAATAGTCCACCCCTGGACAGGACGGGCTTTCCCAAAGAAGTTACGCACAGATGCTGCCCAGTCCCGGCTCAGGAGGGCTAGGATCTGGGCTGTGACCACGTAAGGGCATCTTGGACACAATGCCAGGGTGTTGAGCTCACAACCAGTGGTCTGGAGCTTCGTGTAAACTGTGATCCTCAAACTCCTCCTTGAGGGAGGAAATGGGTGCCTTAGGAGGTCTATGGAAGCCTAAGGGAAGGTGTTTTATTTTAAATTTTCATGCAAATTTTGCATTATACTGCAGTGCTTCCCCCAATCCTTGATTAAGTATATGTATAAAAACACACACAAGTCTGGGCAACATGGTGAAACCATGTTTCTACAAAAAATACAAACATTAGATGGGCGTGGTGGCATGTGGCTGTAGTCCCAGCTACTCGGGAGGCTGAGGTGGAGGTTACAGTGAGCTGAGATCACGCCACTGCACTCCAGCCTGGGCGACAGAGCGAGATCCCTGTCTCAAAAAATACATGAACAAATTTTAAAAATAAAAACAGACACAGAGCAAATGACAAACCAAATGGGGTAAAATGTTAACATCAGACAAATCATATATGCATGGGCCTCGGACTATTTTTATATTTACAACTTTTTGTAAGCTTGAAATTGTTTCCAAATAAGTTTATTTTAAAACTCCACAAACCGTTCAAGGCTTGGATATATAATTCTGCTTCCTATTATCCCCGGGAAAGGAGGTACCTGAAAGAATCCAAGAGAGGAAAGAGAAAAAGAGCACAAGGCTGGGAAGAGAAAAGCAGACAAGGAGGGGAAGGGGGAGAGGGACACGGAGGGATCAGAAGCCCAGGCCTCAGTCACCCCACCAGACTTGAGTCTTATCTCCAGCTGCCACTGCCCTGGGGGCAGGCTTATTGGTGGTTACCTCCCTGCCTGCCCTGAACCTACTCCTTTTGCACCAAACCTCAAATGGCCATAGGAAAATGTAATCCCAGCCCCACGGCCCGTGAGGGGACTACAGCAACACTGCAAATGGCTGGTGCTGGGGCCCAGGCTGCTTCGGTGGCGTAGCCGCCACCATACCCATCCAGACATTCTTTGCTATGCACAGCTGACCTTAGTGCTATTCAGAAGGAGCTTCAAGTGAAGCTTCTAGGCAGGTGCTCTGGTGCCCACACAAACCCTCAACTGCAGTGAACACACCAACCCTCCTGGGAGATGAGTGCCCTGGTGTCTACGGGGGGTTGGGGGCTGAGCTCAGGCCTCAGGAACCCTTTCGGCCTAGAGGCATCTCCCTCTGGCTCCCATGGGTGTGTGCAGACCAGCAATTCCTGTGGAAACCTCCAAGGATAAACTGATAGGCAAAATCTTTCTTACAGGAAAATTCTATTTTAAAATGTAACTCATGTAATGAACAACAGAGGCTACAGGAACATGTGGATGAATCAGCACAAATCACCACTTGATAGAAAAACACCACCTATTAAGCTGTTTTCTTATACAAAAATAAATTTTTAAAAACTTAAGTTTAATTGCCAGAATTCATCTAAAATTCAGAGCCCCAAGATTCTTATTTGAGACTTTTCCCCCCAACTGAATATTTTTTCTAGGAGAATATAAAAGAACTTTATAAATTATCCAGTTATTAGGGATAGTTTTAAATTTAGAGAAAATCACGTCATACTAATTTGTGTAACAGAATTTGACCTTAAATGTGAAATCAGGCGAACTATTCCCAACACAAAGAAATAAATACTCAAGGCGACAGATGCCCTAAACACGTGGCTTGATCATTACCCATTTTATGCAAGGGACAAAGTATCACATGCACCCCATCAATATGTAAAATATTATGTAGCAATAAAAAAATCAGGCTGACTTGCCAGAATTATTATGCCAAACATACAGAACATCAATGGAAACACACATTTGAAACATTACCTGCTTTGGATGTAATAACAAGAATTCGATTGTCCAATGTTTTTATCGTCTTCTTGAAGCCACAAAGAGCTTCAGAAAGCTGAATTTTCATTTTCATGATCAAGTCATGGCCTCGTCTCTGAAAGACACTATGATCCTTCTGATCAAGCACAATTATGACATCACCAGGCTCCAGCTCAGGCTCCTGATCTCCTTCTCCATGAAATAGTATCTTTTGCCCATCTTTCATACCTATGAAACATCATCCCTTTCTGATTAGCCATTTCTCATACAAACCATGCTTCCTTAAAGCTTTTGAAGAAGGAACAGAGTCCTTCAGGGATTCTGTATTCATCAAGTCTCCCAGCCTCATGCAGGCACAAGGCAGGGAGGGGTGGCTAGGATGGCCAATGAGAAAAGAGGTCCCGCTTCCCTTGGCATAATGTGGGGCCAAGCCCAGCATGCACAGGGAGAGGGGGAATGTGGCTCTACATCCCAGGTTTACACAGCACTCCCTGCCCCGGGCCTGTGATGCCACACTGCCAGCATGGGGTCACTGCCCACTTCCCGGGGCACAGGGTGCATGACTTGGGACTGATAGGGACAGGTCAGCCAGCCCTGTCCTTTTCTAATAAGTCAGCTTGCACACTCAAGGCACAGGGTTTAGGCATGTTTAAACAGTAAGTCCTTTAATAACACCTGTGTCGGTTTGGCTGTTGATTCTTTTACTTTTGGTCTCATCTCTGATCTAGGATATATTTACTGGATTGGAAAGCCACAGAATCATCAGGGAATACTTGGAGGACAGCTAAAATGGAAAAAGGCCTTAAAATGATGGCATCAGGCAAAATGAATAGCAGGAGAAGGTGCTGTATTTGGAGGAATCTGATGCAGCAGATGGGGAAATGTGGAGAAAGGGAACATGCAGCCATAAACACTTACACAAGCCCTTATGGCCAATGAGCATCAGAAGCGACCAGGAAGACACTCCGAAAGATTCGAGAGGAATGGCTTGAGAATGTCAGGAGATGGCAACTAACCCAAACCAAGGCCAGGTAAGACTTTCAGAGCATTAGAAAACCTCATAAAGAGGCTGTCTGTGATCTCAAGGAAGTAAACCTCAGCAAGAACACTTTGGCAGGTGACATGGAATGGAAATAAGGCCAGGAAGGGTGAAGAGAAGATGACCGGGAAACAAGAGGAATTCATGGCACACCCAATACATGTTGTGATACAGCTCACTTCCCTGACATCTAGTCTGTGTATCCCACGATTAGCACCCAGACAGCATTTCCAGCCCCTGTGGAGCACCAGCTCTGCGCAGCCTCACCTTTTTCAACATGTACCTCGATAATCTTCTTCTCACGGATCACCTTGGCACCGCTGCAGCTCTCGCAGCGGTCCTTGGGGTTGATGCGCTCACCCTGGCCCTTGCACTCAATGCACACGGTCTGGATCTGCTGTACCATGCCCGGCCCGATCTGCTGGATGTGGATCTGCATCCCCCGCCCCTTGCACAGCGGGCACTTCTCCACCGATCCCTTCTTCCCACCAACACCTGCAGGGTCAGGGGAGGCAGGAATGAGGGCCATGCTCTTCCCTTACCGGTGTCCCTGCTGGGCGCCATGGCAGAAGGGCAGGGAACCCTCACATTGGACAATGGGCTTAGAATTCTATTTACAATCATGAAAAACAATGCAGAAGAGTCTGGAGGAGTCCAGCCAAGCAGATAACATCCAGATGTTAACATCTGACCTCAAACGTTTGTGATTTTGGCTGCACCAATCCAAATTTATTACTTTAGCTTCATCAAATGTGTTTTCTTCCACCCCAGGTGGAACCCGCATAGGCCCACAGATGAATGAGGAGGCTGGGGCTGTGGAGATCTAGAGAACACAAGCTCTGTCAATAGCAGCAGCTACCCAGCTCAGCCAATTCTCTCTGTGGGACAATGTGAGGCTGGGGTCACCAGACATGGCTTTTCTTGAAAACTCAGATTTTTAAAAAATTACAATAATTATATATACATTTAAGTCAGGGGTCAAGAAACCATGGCCAGACTGCTTGGTTTTGTAAATAAAGCTTTACTGGAACATAGGCGTGTGCATTCATTTATGTACTATGATGGCAGAGTGAACTAGCTACAAAAGACTCCATGGCCTGGAAAGCCTAACGTCTGGCTCTTTACAGAAAGAGTCTGCCAAGCCCTAGATGAGGACAAGTGTCTGATTTTTAATTTTTAAAAATAATTGTCTGTATACATATGTAACAAACCTGCATGTTATGCGCATGCACCCTAAAACTTAGAGTATAATACAAATTTAAAAAAAAAAAAAATTGTCAACATGTCAAATAGAGGTGCAGCCCAAAGAAAACATTCATTCAGGCAAAGAGATGTGGCCCTCAGGCCACCTGTTTGTAATCTCTGCTTGACCCTTGCATTTGAAAAAAGATAACTTATTTTCCCTGAACTATAAAACAAGCATTGTTTCTGAATCTAAGGGATCAGAACTGTGAGGTTCAGTCAAAAATTAGTTTTTACCTTCACATTTCTCACAAATTACATTTTTCTGGAGGGCCAATTTCTTCGTGACTCCATTATATAAATCTTCAAGAGTTACAGATAACTGGTGTACAACATTCTTGCCTTAGCAAGGGAGAAAAAAAATTAGTGGCGTTGAATGAAATATACCACTGTATTAAATACCACCCATATGACCCTTAGTTGTATGAAGTCTCCAGAGACTCAAGACTGTGGCTGGGTCATGCGCTCCCTTCCCTGCAGGAAGCAATGCTTCTATTACCCCAGCCCATCCTTCTGGCCCTCAGCCAATAACAAGAGCTAATACCCTCTCTAGCTATGAGCTAATTATTCAATCATTTATAGAGGCCAACAAAAAGACTTTCCACCTTTATTTTCTGAGAACAAATCTGAGGACAGGGAGAGCACTAATTGAGAAACCGAAGGCAGTATTAACCCACGAAATTGGTTAAGTTTCCCCATGAAAGGAGTCCTTTCTATACATAAATGTTTGACAGCCAAAGTCTCTGGATCTTTCACTGAAACTCTTCCTTGGGCATAAAGCACTTTACTTTCTGAGCCCTTCTGTAACCGGTGGCCAAATGGGAATTCTTTCCTCTGCCAAAATCTTGCTTCTGCACCCAGGACGGTGGGTGTTTGCTCCACAGGGTGGGGGTGTGCTCCAGCACCTGCCAGCCTGTCAAGACTGACAGCATCAAGACCCTCCCTGCTGCCCGTGGAGCTCCTGCAGTCACTGAGACAAGCTGTCTGGTTTACTGGCTGCCAACTTTGAGAGATGACTTAATTAAGGGCATGAAGTTTTCATCTCAAGACAGGGAGCTGGACAAGAGAATACCCAAGGTTTTTTTTTTTTTTTTGAGCCAGAGTCTCGCTCTGTCGCCCAGGCTGGAGTGCAGTGGTGGGATCTCAGCTCACTGCAAGCTCTGCCTCCTGGGTTCACACCATTCTCCTGCCTCAGCCTCCCGAGTAGCTGGGACTACAGGCGCCTGCCACTGCGTCCGGCTAATTTTTTGTATTTTTTAGTAGAGACGGGGTTTCACCATGTTAGCCAGGATGGTCTCGATCTCCTGACCTCATGATCCACCCACCTTGGCCTCCCAAAGTACCCAAGGTTTTATCATGTCCACACCATCAATTATAGGAGCAGGCGATATGCTCAAAGGACAGGGGAAGGATTTTTCCCTAACAAACACTTTGTGATTTTCAGCACTCTATGTTCACAGAATTGACACCCAAGCTTTTTAAAGCTCAAAGTCAATTACAATGTGATAACAAGTGCAGCTTCATTTATTTAGGGGCTTCTTATTGACCAAAGCCACACTTCTTAAACCCCAAGGCAGAGCTCATTTCTTCTGACTTTATCCAGAATTGTAATACGCTTGGTTATCTTTCTGGTTTCAAGATCCAAAGCAGCCTGACAACAGTAAACTAAACAGGGGGAATGGGAACTAGTCTATTAGCAACTACTAACATTAGCAACTACTAACAACAGAGGTGACAGCCCGTAGCCTGGCAGAGGTGAGATGCAGAAAAATTAGGAAGAACAAATCCCGAAAGTCAAAACAGTGGCCTGGGGCCATTGAGCTAAGGGCTAAGTTCCTCATTCACCTCCTGGGGATGAAATTGCTACTACTCATAATGCATTCTGAAAAGAATGGCAGGTCATTTACAAAGATTTCAAAACATAAAGAGAGAAATTTTGTTGCCTAGAAAATCCCCTGAGCAGGCTGGGAAATGAGGCCATACTGAACATGGCAAGAGTACCCACCTAGAATTAGAGAGCCTGCAGCCCAGGCCCAGGTCAGGGAACATGGAGCGCCACAAAGGGACGGTGGGCAAGAGGAGAGAGGAGCACTCTCGGTAAAGGATCACTGACAACCACAGGAGGCGTCATTTACATCCCTCAGCACACTCTGGTGCCTGACCCCAACAACAGAGGAAAAGAAGGCACGATGAACTTCACCTTCCTCTTTTCTATCCACCACTCCATTCGCTCTGCTCCTTCATATGGTATTGGAGGGTGTCAGATAATTACTAAATTTACCAAGAGTTTCCAGGTAGCCTGAGCACTAGACAAGTGATAAACTCTTTAAAGTTAATGATCTCAAAACATGGCAATTGTACCTTGTGGTTTTTTAGGTTTTTGTTTTTTGTTTTTTTGAGACAGGGTCTCACCCTGCTGTGCAGGCTGGAGAGCTCACTGCAGCCTCAACTTCCTGGGCTCAAGTTATCCTCCAGCTTCAGCCTCTCAAGAAGTAGCTGAGACTACAGGCATGAGTCACCACACCTGGCTAAGCTTTTTATTTTTATTTTTTTGAGATGGGGAGTCTCACTATGTTGCCCTGGTTGGTCGTGAAATCCTGGCCTAAAACAATTCTCCCACCTTGGCCTCCCGAAGTGCTGAGATTACAGACATGAACCACCGCGCCTGGCCCAATCACATCCTTTCAAAGCACGATCTATCCTGATTCCAACAACAGGGATAACTGTAGAAACCATACAACTTATTTATGTTTCTTTAAAAGCATTTACCTCTTCTCTCTCTAGCCATCCGTCCACCACCACCAAAGAACATGTCAAAGATGTCCATGGGTGAAGAGAAGCTGGGGCTGCCTGAGCCTCCTTCTTTAATTGCCTGCTCTCCGCCTTGGTCATAAATATCCCTTTTCTTTGGATCTGAAAGCACTTCATATGCCTGGGATATGAGTTTAAACTTTAAAAGAGAGAGAGAGAGAGATTTTTAGAGAAGTTTCGTTGTTTTGTTAAGCAAACCTCCCATATAAACATACAAAGTAATAGAGGTATTCTGCCCCCAAACCCTTGAACTAGCCAGTCTATACATCCTCTACCTGGAATCTGACTTGCCTGTCTACTTACTCCTTTGGTAAAGTGGGAAACACAGGGCAAACATATTAAGGGACTGGTGGTAGGGACACGACAAGAATCAGGGAGAGAAGGCAGTAGAGAGGGAAAGTTTCTCACTAATCTGGCTGCACCAGACAGGAAGTGGAGACCAGCTAGGATACCATGAGACAGTGCCAGGGGTGAACCTCTAACCAGATAGAGCCAGGACTCTGGGCGTTACCACTGGCTCACCTCCTCATGGGAATCATTTCACTAGTTTACTAGCATGAAATTCAACTACAGGCATCTGTGAGCACCTAACCACATGCCAGACATTGGATACAAACCTATACTCCTGATCCTCCCCCAAAAGCCCCGCCCCACCCATAGTCTTCCCCATATCACAGTTATTGGCAATGCCAATCTCACCTGTCAACAAATCCCACTGACGCTACCTTCACATTTGCATCTCCAGTACCCTAAGACAGACACAATATCCCATGTGTAGCATTCCTGTCAAAAAGTTACCACTGGAACCCAATTGTACGAAAAGAATCAGAAAACCCAAATTGAGAGATACTCTAAAATTAAAAGATAGAAAAAACCGAATACAATGTGTGATCCTGGATCAGATCCTGCACTGGGAAAAAAAAAAAAAAAAATGGCTACAAAGGACATTATTGGAACAATGGGAGAAATGTGAATCTTTGTTCTCAATGTTAAACTTCTTGAATTTGATAACTGCACTATGGTTATGTACAAGGATGTCCTTGTGCCTAAGAGAAACACGCAGCACTTAGGGCTGAAAGGTTATGCTACAGGTAGCTTCCTCCCAAAATCTTTAGCTAACAGTAATAATAATAACAGATAAAACAAATGTGACAACTTATTTACAACCGGTAAAGCTAGGTGAAGAATACGTTAGGTGTTCATTGTACCACTCATGTTTTCTGCAGGTATATGGACATTTTTAAAATAAAATCAGAATGCTAAAACATGCAAGATCTGTTCCTTCTTACCACACCACATCCACTCTGGCCGAAGGCACCATCTCAGGCCTGGACCACTGCAGTGGCCTCCTCCGTGGTCCTCCATGTTCCCTCCTCGCCCCAGCTTTCAGTGTGTTCTCCATTCGAGCCCACTAATTGGGTCGATCCTCTGCTCAAACCTCTACAAGGTGGCCCACGTCACTGGGAGTAAAAGCCAGTCCTAACTTTCATCTATAAACCCAACTTGGCACCTCTACTTTCCTCTCCTCCTGTGCGTCCCCACCCCAATTCTATGCCAGCTTCAGCAGGCTCCCTGCTGTTCCTCAACTCTGCAGCCTGGGCCTCAGAGGCACCTCGGCCTGCTGCGGCCTCCCCACTCACCTCTTTCCAGCCTTAGTTCACAGACCACCTTCTCAGGGATGCCTCCCGGTGATCCAGCTTTAACACTGCAAACCCACCTCAGACCCTCCCAGCCCCCACGCCTGCTGCATATTTCTCCATAGCATGAACCACCTTCTAACAAGCTGCATCATCTACTGCTTATGCTGTAGCCCCCACTGCAACATAAGCTCCATGAAGATGGGGGGTTTTGTCCACTGCTGTCTAACTGAGCCTGGAACCATGCCTGGCATGTAGAAGGCACTTGGTAAATACGTGTTAGATGAATGGCTCGAGTCTGGGAACTCAGAAATAAATAAATGAGGTAGGGTCTTGGCCCTCCAGAGGCTACAATTTAGTCGGAGAGACATACATGGATATATAGATATACAGATCCTATAATGCAGCTGGCTCCACAAAATATTCAAGGAAAAAAAGTGCCATGAAATAAGGAATTTGAGAGAGAGAAGAAGGGAATTTGAGGCATTAATTCCCTTGTTCTACAGATCTCTGATTGAAATCTAATAAGTAACCAATAATAATAATAGCTAATAAATAATAGCTAAAAAACTGTACAATTTAGAAAAGTCTTAAAAAGACATCAGCATCATATATAAGGCAGCTAGATCTTTTGATATGTTAATTCTCATACCATTTCTGCAAAGAAGGAAGTACCATTCACTACTACCCCTTTCCTCAGCAGAAAACCTGAGGTACAGTGTAAGGATTGGGTGCCGGGTACAGATCAGAAAGCAACTAGGCCAGGCTGCCCCTAGAGAGTTTCTGCGTCTATCTGCAGGTCAGGACTAGGTAAATAACTTCATGGGAACGTCCACTGGAAACACTCACCAAATACCCTGGATACTCACATGACATTTAGACTTAATAGAATGATCTAAGAATGGAAAAGGAGTACCCAGTTGCTTGGGACATTCAGTCAGAGGCCAGATCTCACATGGGATGGGGGTTCCAACTACCAGTAGGGAGTCCATCCTCTAGGGTCCCAGCACTCCAAAGTCTAATTCAGCTCCTGGCCTGGACCCCCTTCTCCCAGTGGGAGACGAGTGCTATGACGAGCCTGCCTTTCAGACCACGATCATTTGCCACAGAACCTTAACAGGATTACTATACAGCTGAGGGGAAAATGGCTTTGAAGACTATGTAACAACTTGGGAAAAGTACTTATAATAAAATATTAAGTGGAAACAAGAAAACAAAATGTCTATGTATCAGGATGGCTATGTATGATCATACTGGGGAAAGCTTGGAAAGAAGCACAGAGTGGTTAGGATAATGTGTACTTGGTAGGTTTCCCTCTGTGTTCTAAAATTTTCTGCATGGTTTGCTATGTTTTGATTTTTGAACTTGAAAATCTATTATTCAAACTAAAAGTTACAATGAAATTGACCAAAAGACCAAACACATCTCAACAGGGTAATAGCCAAGAATATACCCCACATCATTGCCCCTAAAAGGGACTATCTTGGTGACCCGCTACCTACCACCCATGCATCTTGCAAAAAAAAAAAAAAACAAAAAAACCAGCCGCAGATAAGTACAGACTCCATACTGAGTGCCCGACAAACACAAGGTGCCCCAATGCTTAGCAACAGGGGACAACAGGGCAAAAAACAAAGACCAACATCTCAACAGCCTTCTCAGTTTTCCCAGCAAGGGGTAAAGAACTGGCATAGTCTATTTTTGAAGAGACATTAATAATACAGTGACAAACTTAGGAGGAAAAAAAATTTTAAAGGTTCTACCTGTGATAAAGTAGAAAAGAACTACACACACTCACATACACACTCACAAAAGGCCTGCACAGTGCACCCAGCACACAGTAGGGACCAGAAGAGGAGGTATTTGTTGAATGAATGAATGAGCTCTCTCTGGGGAACTTTACAGCCGTTTCTATAAATTGTGTCCCCAGTCTCCTCATCCTCTTTGATTTCCTATCTAAATTGCCACTCTCCTCCCAATGTCCCTTTCACTGCAATTTCCCCTCCAATTTGTGCCTTTATAGGGCCCTCTCCTCCTACATACAATTTTTTAAAGTGCATTTACTCAGCCAGCTAACAAACATTTTAGCACCTACCCTGCACAGCTAGATACTCATCCCATAAGTGGCCATGGGGGCACAGTCACTGCCCTGCTTACACTATGGCAGGGAATACAGTTATCAAACAAGTAATCACCATTAAAGGAATACAGTTAATCAAACAAGTAATCACCATTAAAGTAGGATGCATGTTGGGCCTGTGGTTCAGTCTACGAGGCAGAGGCAGCCTCCTGGAAGATGTTTTAGCTGAGAACTAAAGAGTATTATCCCCTTCCGTGAAGGTAGAGAAAGGAAAGTATTCCTGGCAATGGGCACATCACAGAACCCCTCCCTCCAAGCTGATGGGCCTGCCAGACCTCACTGCCAAGGGCCTCATTTATGTGACACTAACTCAGTGCCTGGCTATGAATAAATATTAGTTTAAAACAAACCAAACAACCTGCCCAGACAGGTATAGACAGGATGAAACCTACACATATGTAGTACAGTTCAAGTCTAATTTTTTAAAAATAAAAGCTTCAGAACAAAAGCATATTCAGCTCTAACTGTATACACAGAGGCATGAAGTTACTCTTGTGAGTGCTGAGATTTGACCTGAAACCAGGGTCAGGCTTTCCCACATGTCTTTAGCCAGCCTGCTGAAATGTGAAATTAGAAGCCTCGAAGCTCTCCTTAAAGGAGACTGTCAGAAGCAGACTACAATGAATGTAGGGAGCAGGTGGATGAATCACCAGCACCATGTAAAACGCCAGTGCCTTTAAAAGCTACAGTAAGCCATCTAAATATAGATGAGAAAGAACGCAAGTGAGTAACAGACAAATGGTCTTACAGGAAAACATTTTAAACTTGTGACAGCCACATTCAGCACATGTGGCTAAATATAAATATTCCATCACTGTTGCCATTCAGCCAACCGTCCTGAAGTAGCTTTCTCCAGCTTGGAACAACTAATACAGACAGGTATTTTGATTTCAGCGTCGTTTCCACAGGTCTTAAATGCTACATGGGTGATCAGCGTGGTTTCAAACGTGGCCCAGGTGACACTGCTATCAGCTACTATAACGGCCCCACCTCTCAAGACTCATGCGGAACAACCAAAGTTTTGTAAGAAAATGGCAAGAAGTGAAAGGAGGAACGGGAGGGTTAGCAGCCTTTCCTTGCAATGCCTCATCCTTCAATTCACCTATTCAGGTGGGTCATGAGCCTCTTTAGAGATAAAAAGCAAACTTTCTGTAAACAGGATGGAAAAGCTTTCAACTTCTGTCTCTAAAATGCAGAGCATTTTCAGTCTATGAATGGTACTTATGATCAACTGTGTGTCACTTGTCACCGAAAACCCAGAATATGAGTACAAGCTGATGTCAGGTTGCAGATGTCCGTGTCCCTGTTTAATAAAGAAAATGGGATTACTCACTATCTGACGCTTTTATCAGGTAGGCAGTAGGTGCACAGAACAAATACAGCTAGTCATTGTCGAGAGGCACGGCGTTTGTCCAAAGTACCAGCTCAGATTAAAGACACTCATCCCTAGAGTTTATGCACCAACAGAGAACATGAGCCAGTCGTTCCCAGCAAGTACACAACTGTTTGTGTGTGCCTCCGTTTCCCGATTTCCAGGCCGCCTCTCCCATAGGGAACCAACACACCCTATGAGAACTAGTCCGGCGCGCCTGGCAGGGGCTACCCAAACACTTGTGGAGCGAATGGAGGAATGAATGGGCTCGGCAGGGACTCGCGAGGGGCCCAAGTCCCGCACCACATGCCTCCTCCGCGGGCGAAGCGCCCTCCACCGACCGCGCCGCACGGCACCCAGGGTCTCGCGCCACCTCTGCCCGGCCTGGCCCCGAAGCTCCTGGCGACGGCCTCCCCAACAAACGCGGCTCTGGTTTCCCGTCGCCTTCAGTGCTCCTGGCTTAATAACCCTCGGCCCCTCGGGAGCCCGGCCCGCGCCCCCACGCCCCACGCCTCCCCGCACCTTCTCGCCCTCATCCGGGTTCTTGTCCGGGTGGTACTTGAGCGCCAGCTTCCGATAGGCCTTCTTGATCTCCTCCGGGGACGCGCTGGGCTTCACGCCCAGGATGTCATAGTACTGGGTCTCCTTCACCATCTTGTCTCTGCGGGCGGGCGGGCGAGGCCGGTCAGAGTGCCCCGGACGCCCCTGCCGGGACCCTGGCCCGCGCCCCCGCCGCCCGCCCGCGCGTCACGGTCACGGTCGTCGTCGCCGCCGCCGCCGCCGCCACCGCTCGTAGCTCCCGCCCGCCCCCTGCGCCGGACCGACTTTCACGCCCGGCTCCACCGCACTAGAGCCACCGGCTCCTCCGCGGCGGGTTTTATTCGGCGCCGGCGGAAGCTTCCGCAAGGAGACGGTGACGCCACAAAGGCCTAGAACCTTCGCGGAGGTTCCGGCGGCGCCGCGGCGGGTTCGCGGCCCAGACCCCCGACGCCCTTCTGGCGCGGGCCAGCCGCTCACCCGGGCTTCTCGGGCGTCTGCTCCTCTGGCTGCCCGTCTGATTCCCCGGAGCTCCAGCTCTGACTGCCGCCCCGGGCCATGGCGGGGGTCGGAGAAGGCGGCTTGGGCCTGGAGGGCGCCCTCCGACGACTGTCCCGCCGCCCCGACGCCGCCCCGTTGCCCTTCCGTGGGTCCGTGGAGCCGGCTGGCTGGAGAGTAGGCGGCCTGGAGGGCTGTGTCGGCCGGAGCCCTGCGCCGAAGGGTGGGACTAAGAGAGCTGCGCCCTGCGGTCCCCACCCAGCCTCTCCCCCGGGGTGTGGCCGCCGTCTGTTCGGTCACAGCCAGGCTGCGGCCTACGGTGTGCCTGGGATTCTTGCATTTTTTAGGGGATTGGAGTGGGTAGGGGCCCTCTGCTGCCTCGTGACCGCGAGGCTGAGGTGAACCTCTGGCCTTCCAGTTGAGGTACAGGGGCCCTTTGCTGGCCCCAGATGTGGACAGTATCCTCTCGAATGCCCACCACTGGGAACCCTTAAGTCCCTCAAGGATGAGCAGTGACGTCCCCCAAGTCTGCCAAGGGCAGACAGTGCCCTCTCTTCTCCCAGAGGTGGGAAACTGCCCCCTCTCCTCTGCACATCATCAGTGAGCAAACATCAAGGCCGGACCAGGCTGTTGGGCCCAGTGTTATGCACAGGGGGTCCCGTGGCCTGGACCCTGACACGGCTAGGTGGCCCAGGACGCTTGCCTGGAAGGGTACAGGAATAGGTCCCGACGTCCCTAGGCTGCCCCCAGCTCCCAACGGGTGCTCAGGGAGTCCAGATCAGAAACTGTTGCAGAAAAGTGGGCGTGGAAAGCAGGCCCCAACGCTATCACAGAATTGCAGGCCCCTGTCCCCTAGCCCTCCCTTGGCTCCTGCCAGGAGAACACTTTGTCAGGAAGGGGGTCACTGCTCACCTCCCTGGGATGCCCTGGTCTTGTTTTGGGTACTGTGGCTGAAGCGGGCACTACCTCTCCTCCATGTGTTCAATGGGGGTGAGAAATGACTTTTACTGTACAAGAGAACTTAAGCTGCTCTTCTTGGAGATGTTGCTTTTTTTTTTTTTTTAATTATGCCTTGTGGAGCAGAACCTTTAGGCAGAGAACTCAAGAGCTAGAGGTCAGAAATTTTGCTTTCTGTCCAGATCTTACTATCTGAGCCTTAGCCTCTCAACACTTTTCTTCATCAGCAGGACATGGGGATTGCCACTTGCCTGCCTTTCTCAGAGGGCTCTTGTAAGGATCAAATGGGATGATAACTGTGAAGACTCCTAGCACAGTGGGTCTCAAACCTGGCTCCTGACAGATCACCTGGAATCTTCTAAAAATCCCTGTGGGTTGCACTCCACACGTGTTACTTTAGAGCTTCTAGGGGTGAGGCCCAGGCATCAGTATTTTTAAAGCTCCCCAGGCGGTGCAGCCAGAGCCGAGATCCACTGCCCAGGGTCACATACTTGTCCAGATTTAGTACTCAGGACCAGTGGCATTTGTAAAGTGGGCACGTGCAGGAGAGGGATGGCTTAGAGCCTAGAAACATAGAATGGAGCTATGCACTTTGAACGACAGTGAATTCTGGAACCAGTGAGACTTAGACCTAGGTTCAAATCCCAGCACTGCTACTTCTGGCTGTGGAACCTTGGGCAGACAACTTAACCTTTCTGAGCCTCAGTTTTCTTAACCTTTTAATGAGGATATTAATTATAACTATTTCATAACTTTGTGAAACACCTGGTATATAGTCACAATATTGATGCTTTTTTTGGGGGGGGCAGGGGCTGAGGTAAAGAAGCTGATAATGATTCTCTTCTTCGTGGAACTTAGCCAGGCTCCTGTGAGCCCTCTTCTCAACTAGGCTTCAGTCTTGGCCTATAAAGACTGAACAGACAGCAACACAGTTTCTAATAACTCAACGTCACATTCTTAAGATCACCAGTTCCCAGGCTTTTTGGCACCAGAGACCAGTTTCATGGAAGACAATTTTGTCACAGACAGGGTGGTGGGGGTGGGCAATAATTCTATGATGAAGGCCTGGCGTGGTGGCTCACACCTGTAATCCCAGCACTTTGGGAGGCCGAGGTGGGCAGATTACTTGAGGCCAGGAGTTCAAGACCAGCCTGGCCAACTTGGTGAAACTCCATCTCTACTAAAAATACAAAAATTAGCCGGGCATGGTGGTGCTCGCCTGTAATCCCAGCTACTCAGGAGGCTGAGGCACAAGAATCACTTGAACCTGGGAGGCAGAGGCTGCAGTGAACTGAGATCACACCACTGCACTCCAGCCTGGGTGACAGAGCAAGACTCTGTCTCAAAAAATAAAAAATAAATAACAATAGGATTGTCTAGTAAAATCAGATATTTTGGGCCAGGTGTGGTGGCTCAGGCCTGTAATCCCAGCACTTTGGGAGGTCGAAGTGGGTGGATCACTTGAGCTCAAGAGTTTGAGACCAGCCTGGCCAACATGGTGAAACCCCGTCCCTACTAAAAATACAAAAATTAGCCAGGTGTGGTGGCACGGGCCTGTAATCCCAGCTACTCAGGAGGCTGAAATAGGAGAATTGCTTAAACCCGGGAGGCAGAGGTTGCAGTGAGCTGAGACTGTGCTACTGCATGCCAGCCTGGGCAACAGAGAAAGACTCTATCTCAAAAAAGAAAAACAATGGAGGATGAAACTGTTCCACCTTAGATCATCAGGCATTAGATTCTTATAAGGAACGCGCAACCTAGATCCCCCGCATGTACAGTTCACAGCAGATTTCAAGCTCCTATGAGAGTCTAATGCCACTGCTTGGTTCCTGACAGGCCACAGACCAGTACCGGTCCACAGCCTAGGAGTTGGGGGCCCCTACCTAAGGGGACCCTGGCCCCACTACCCCCTCTTAAAGTGCCTGCCTGAGAAGACTCAAGGCTGCCAAAATATTTACTGTTTTTTTGTTTCATCCAACACATGAGGATAGAGCTTCTGTCTCCCAGTCTCTTTGGGAGGACGGCATCCTAACTTTGGTAATTGGCAGCTAGAAGACACAGCTGGCTTAATGTCACTTACACTGACCAACCCTTTGTCATTTTTCACTTCCCTGATTCTGTTAAACTGCTGCTTGTCCCTCTCCCTATTCCCTCATCTTCTTTTCAGAATGCCCAATTACTTTTCATACAAATTGATATTGAGCTCTGTTCATACTAGATTGTTTTCCCTATTGCAATAGTTACGACTAATTAAATTCTGTCCTTACAATTTTAACTAGTGTTCAGCTTTGTTTATCTTAGACAAAGCCTCTGACAATCTAGTAGATTATTTCCCAGAATTATGCTTGGGAGGATTGGAGGCATTACACAGACATTTCTTATTTTGTCAGTTATGTGTTTATTTTCGTGATGACCTTTTCATTACTGCAACTTTTATTAAAAGTGACACTGGCTTTCCACTCACAGTAAGCAATGTAAGGCTTCTTTTTATATTCTTTTGAAAAAGAGTAGATAAATAGCAAGTGTATAATAGTACCTGTAGTACAATAATAAAGCAACAGTGGTGATACTTGAATGACAGAAATTTGGGAAATGCTGATCCAGTTCCACCATCTCACTCTGCAGTTGGGGAGACTCTTAGACAAAGAAGCCACATTATACAGAACAGCCATTGTCCCTTGGTGCTGTGTGGGGCTTCCTTTCTGATCCAGTGTAGAAGGAGAGTCAAAGCAAGCACGGAAGTAGGTTTTACCCAGGGAATGCTGGGATGGGGTCTTCAAGGAGTCTCCTGAGAGGGAGAAGCCACACCTACCTGGGGAGGGGGGTCAGGAAGGACTTCATGGACGAGGGACATGTGCCATAGCCCAGGAAGTTAGAGCTCCCTTTAGCAGCAGGGAAAGGGAGGGCAGCCATGCTGAACGGACAGCAGGGTAAAGGCAGAGAGCGCAGACAGATGAAGGCTCTGAATTGGGAGGGAGGCAGGAACAGGTGTGCTAGAGCCTTGAATGCCTTGAGGAGGAGTTTGCTGCTCTGCCGGGCCCTGGAGAGCCATTGAAGGTTTCAGAGCAGGACTTGTGTTCTGAGAGGAGTAACTAGCAGCAGACCTTGGGGGCTGGGTGGATCTGGACCTCCTGGGAGAGGCCCAAGCTGGGCATGTAGGTTTGTAGAGGCAAGCCCAGAGAGACGGCATAGAAGGAGAAAGAGAGCTCCAAGGAAAAGTGTTGGGGAGCACCTGCCTTTAGGAAGTGAAAGGAGCAACAGCCATCGGAGAAGCAAGAGGAGAACCCAGAAAGCGGAGAGGACCAAAATCATGCAAGGCCAGAGCAGTGAGGGGTAGAGCAGACAGTGCCTGGGTGGCAGAGAGGCTGGGAATGGGGGGACCAGTACTTCAAGGGGAGGACATTAATTTATTGGCCCCCAAAACAGCAGTTGCCATTTCAGGCCATTGTTTTAATATTGGGAGGGATTTCCACTTGGAGAGGCCTTGCCTCTCACTGGCTGTGTGACCCTGGGCAAATTACCTTTCTCTGAACATCGATTTCCTACTTTGCAAAATGGGGATAAGAACATCTGCTTCACAGAATTATTGTACAGATGAATGGAGACAATGTGTAAAGGGCTTACCATGTGCAGAAAGCACATGTTCTCACAATAAAATTTATTGATTTCATCACAACAGGATTTGTGCACACCAGCTATGTGTCTGGCTCTGTGCTGGGAACCAACAATACAGCACTAGATTAAGGTTATGCCTGTCTTCGAGGAGCTCAGAGACTAGCTGTGCCTGAACACCTGACTCCAACCACTTTGGGTGACCCCTAGCAGGGGCTGATTTTGCTAGCATTCCAACCCATAGAATTTTCTAAGAACTCACACTGAAATAGTTAACCATTGCCACCTTGCTTGAATAGATAAAACCTGAGTCCCTGGCTACATTCCTGTGGGTTAGGGCCTCTTCTCTGAGAAGTCACTTCTTCCTGGAACTTGTCCTTTACCCAGAGCTGCTGTCACCAGAGGTTGGGGCTGCCTCTGTTTGGGGAGGAGAAAACTAAGAAAGTGAGGGAGTGGTCATCCTGCCACATATTTGGGCTTTAGAGACAAAATTCTGAGGTTTTCTCATCAGGGCACCCATGTTTTGAGGTCCCAGAGTCCAGAGAGAAGACATCCCTCCATCCTTCCAACACATTTGTAAAGTGCCTTTTGTGTCCAGTGTTGCAAGAGGCTTTGGAGCACACCGGGGAACAGATCCTGTCTCCCCCACACAGAGGACAAGAACAAATCTAGAAATAAAGCTCTAACTGTAGGAGCAAAGGAAAAGTGTCCTTTTGAATTCTGGGTAGTCAGAAGGAGGAGATGACCTTCGCATGAATCCTGGAGGTTGAGAAGGAACCAGGCATGCAGGACTTGAGTTAGAGAGTTCTAGGCACAGGCAACAGCACGTGTGAAGGCCCCAAGGTGTGAAGAACCAGAAAGGAACCAGTGTTTCTAGAACAGTGATGGAGAGGGGGCATGGCCTTCAGGGCAGAGTGGGATTTTATCCTTAGGGCAGCAAAGGTGGGGGGTGTACTTTAAAACTTTTGTTGTATATTTATTTCATAAATTTTATTTTTTTAACTTTATTTCAGCAATATCTCTATGTTGTTACAGACAACATCTTTGCATACTTTGTGTTCTATTTTCAGTAATGCCAGATTATAAAACATTTCTTGAGTCATTGTAGCTCTCAGTTTCAATTTGGAGACATTTTGCTCCTCTGAGGCATAGCAAAATCCTCATAGCAATCCTTAGATTCAGAAATGAACCATGGATTTTATATATCATGCTTGAATGTCGTAATGGAGTCTCATAAGATAATTGAGAGTTACTGTAGAAATATTACAAATATTTTAATTCCATCATATAATTGCTATCAGTTTCTTTAAAAAAAAGTTTATAAAAACAGCTGACACACAATGAATTGCACCTATTTAAAGTGTACTGCTTGATCAGTTGTGATATATGTATATACACATGAAACCACCATCTTAATCGAGACGTGAGCGTATGTATTGCTCCCAAAAATATCCTCATGAAAGAGTATATATTTAAAAGCCTGCTCAAGCTTGTATTGGTCAGCAGTTAAGCTGGGGCCGCAGGCCTGTTCTGCTGTCTCCTAGTTTGTTTTTTTCCAGAAAATAAACCCATCAGCGCTTCAGTTGTGATACTGGCTCCATCACTTCTTAGCTGCGTGACCTTGGGCAAGTTACTTAACTTCTCTGCCTCAATTTCTTATCTGTAAAAAAGTACCTACCTCATGGGGTTGTGAGGAATCTAAAAGGTTATGTGTGTGTGTGTGTGTATACACACCCACACGTGTGTATATAAATCATAGGATGAAAAGCTCTTGGACAGTGCTTGCTACAGTGTTCAATATATACTGGCCATTGTTGTTATGTGATACAAAGAGCTCCATACATGCATCTGCCTGGAAGGATTCTATTTAGAATACCAAAAGCCCAATAGGGTGGGAGGCTGAAAAACCTTCAGGGGAACTTGGCTGAGACACTTACCTTAATAGCGCCACTGTTATAGGGTGCCTTGTGTGTGTGTCCAGTAAAAGCCACACTTAATGATTTTTTTCAGATCTTTCCTCAGCCTCGGCCAGTCCTATCTCAGCAGTAATGGCCAGTGTTAAGTATAGTGCCTAGAAAATTACAGACTATTCCAGACCAGGAAGGAAAGCTGACTTCATCTTCAGATACTCAGGCTCCAGCCTGGAGACATCTCATCTCTCCTCTGTCACTCCTTCCCCATTATTAAAGTTTGTGGATGTTCCTTAGAGTCTCCCAGACCTGTCTTGGCTTTAAGGTGAGCCCTCATCATCCTCTGCCTAGCCCTCTCCAGTCACTCTCCTTCCATTCCAGAAGTCATAGACCTGCTCTGGAAGCTTTGATGGATCCCTGAGTAGAATAATCAAATCCAAATCCTTCCCCCGGCATTGAAGTTTTTCCATGGTCTGAACTCGGTTTACCCTTCTCGGCTCCAAGTCCTCAGAGTGCAGTTTGCTCTGTCAGAGTAGCGTGGTGCTGTTCACCAGCTTAGAAGGTTGAGAGAAGTAGCCTGAAATCTGTTCAGAAGCAGAAAAACACTGCAATTCTATTATGATGATGGTGGAGTCACATTTGTAAATGTGCATCTAAGTAGCCGGCATTCAATTGTTCTTAGAATGGGAACTATCTTTGGAAAAAATACATTGATAAGGTATTTGAGATTCTAAGGCCAGGGTCTTAAAAGATGATGGCAAAACTTCCTGGCATGACACGGGAAAGGAATTTGTTAGGCTCTCAAGAGGGAGAAAATTGAGAAGCAAGGAGGGAGAGAGGGCTGGGCGTGGTAGCTCATGCCTGTAATTCCAGCACTTTGGGAGGGCAAGTCAGGCAGATCACCTGAGGTAAGGAGTTCGAGACCAGCTTGGCCAACCTGGCGAAACCCTGTCTCTACTAAAAATACAAAAATTAGCTGGGTGTGGTGGTGCACACCTGTAATCCCAGCTACTCGGGAGGCTGAGGTAGAAGAATCACTTGAACCCGGGAGGCGGAGGTTGCAGTGAGCCGAGATGGCGCCACTGCACTCCAGCCTGGGCCACAGAGCAAGACCCCGTCTCAAAAAAAAAAAATAAATAAATAAAAGGAGGGAGAGGGAAGAGAGGAGAGCCTGCAGGATGAAGATAGGCTTGAATCAGTTGAGCCTGCTAGGCCCTCCTGTCTCCTCACCACCGCAGCCCATCTTCAGTCTGCTAAACTCACAAATATTTGGTGCTTGTGTGTGTGTGTGTGTGTGTGTGCAGGGTAGAGTGAACGTGGAAGGAGGGGGTGAACACCTGCAGAGGGGGCCATGGAACCCTCTGCCCCAGAGAATGCACAGGATTGTGAGGAAAGCTTTGGAATGCTGTGGGCTGTCAAATTTGAGGGATTCAAGCCAATTTTACTGAGTCTGGATGAGCAGATGGTTCCATTTTTTATTGTTACTGTCGTTGTTGTCAGAAAAAATTACTCCTCAAAAAGATACTCCCTCCTGGGAAAGGCACAGAAGAAAGAAGAACAGAATCTTGTTACAAAAAAATATATATATCCTTTAGAAATGCTTGCTTGGCAAAAATACATCTTTCCTTTCTTTTTCACTGTTAACCATTATGTGGAACTAGGCCCTAGAAAATGTCAGGCTCTGGCCCATCATGGTGGCTGTCACCTATAATCCCAGCACTTTGGGAGGTCAAGGCAGGAGGATTGCTTGAGTCCAGGAGTTTGAGACCAGCCCGGGCAGCATAGTGACACCCTATCTCTACAGAAATAGAAAAAATTACCCAGATGTGGTGGTGTGCACCTGCAGTTTCAGCTACTTGGGAGGCTGAGGCGGGAGGATTGCTTGAGTGAGCTGGGGAGGTTGAGGCTGCAGTGAGCCCTGAATGTACTACTGCACTCCAGCCTGAGCAACAGAGTGAGACCTTGTCTCAAAAAAAAAAAAAAAAAAGTCAGACTCTGAATAAATAGATAAAGATGTCCAGTAACCATATTTTAGAAGCTCAACCTCACTACTATCACTACTAATGCAAGAAATGCCAATTAAGACAATACATGATACCATTCTTTTCCAATGAGGACCGAGGAACAGCTGAATCAATAAGGGAACCATGGGTCCCTGTACAGTGGAGAGAAAGAATGTCCCATGTTCACCTGCTGCAGGCCTCACAGAGCAGGCCATCAGGACCAGCTGGGACTAGGTGACAGGTGTCCCCACCTTGGGTGGTCCAGCATCCAGGAAGAAACAGTCAATCCTCCTACACACCCAGGAACCAGAGGGCAGACCTGGGGAGCCAGGCCTGGGACAGGTAAGCATTCACTGAAAGGGACCATTGTAACCTGAAAGGGGGCCACCCATATTCATTTTTAAATTTTCATAATACTTTATGTATAAATCACATACAGTAAAATGCACAAAGCTTAAGTGGGCTTCTCACACGTGTAGACCTATGTGACCACCTGGATCAAGATATAGGTACTTCTGTCACCCCAGAAAGTTTCCGCATTCTTTTGAGTTCTGTCACCACAGACTATATTTGTCTATTCTTGAGTTCCATATAAATGGAACCATATGGTAGGAGATGTTTTTAGTCTGGTTTCTTTTATTCATTACACCTTTGTCCATGGCCCTACATGTCTGTCTCATTAGTCCATTTGTCCTGATGAGAAATATTCTATAGAGTGGATATACCACAATGTGTTTATTCATTATCCTGATGATGGACATTTGGGTTGCTTACTGTTTAGGTCTACCATGTATAAAGCTGCTTACATGAATCTGTGTGTGAATGTGTGGTTTCATTTCTCATCCACTCTCATACCTGAGAGTGGATTTACCAGGTCACAGAATAGGTGTCTGTGTTACTGCTGGGTGAGGTCTTGCCTCACTGACAACCAAGCAAGCTGTTCTGCAGTGGACATCAGCTGGGTGTCCTCTAACTCAATTCTGACACTGCCTACCTGGAGATAGCCTCAGACCCCACAGGTCAGTATCGCAAGACTTTAGATGCCCTGCCACTTTAGATGCCAATCACAACCTGTGCCTCTGGCCAGCTATGAATTGGGGTTTCCACAGCCCCCTCCTTGGGTTCAATTAATTTGCTAGAGCAGTTCACAGAACTCCGGAAACACTTTAGTTACGTTTACCAGTTTATTATACACGCCGTTACGAAGAATGCAGATGAACAGCCAGGTGGAAGGTGCACGGGGCAAGGCCTGTGGGGAGGGGAGCAGAGCTGCCATGCCCTCCCTGCATGCACCACCCTCCAGGAACCTCCACATGTTCAGCTCTCTGGAAGCTCTTCCGAACCCTGTCCATTTGAACTGTTACGGAGGCTTCATTACATAGGTATGATGGATTACATCATTGGCCTCAGTGATTAAATCAATCTCCAGCCCTTCTGCCCTCCACCAGGGTGGTCAGGGAGGCAGGGCTGGGAGTTCCTTTTTCCTTTTCTTTTTTTTTTTTGAGAGAGACAGAGTCTTGCTATATTGTCCAGACTTGAGTGCAGTGGCTCAATTATAGTTTACCGCAACCTCAAACTCCCGGGTTCAAGTGATCCTCCTGCCTCAGCCTCCTGAGTAGCTGGGACTACAGGTGCATACCACCATACCCAGCCAATTTTTTATTTTTAGTAGAGACAAGGTCTCACTCACTATGTTGCCCAGGCTGGTCTTGAACTCCTGTGCTTAAGCAATCCTCCCACCTCAGCCACCTAAAATGCTGGGATTATAGGAATGGGCCACCATGCTGGCCGAGTTCCAATTCTTTAATCACACGGTTGGTTCTCCTGGCAACCAGCTTTCATCTTGAGGCAATTCAGGAGCCCATCAAGAGTCACTTTATTAGAACAAAAGACGGTCCTATCACCCAGGACATTCCCTGGGATGTAGGAGCTCTGTGTTAGGAATCTGGGTCAAAGACTAAATATTAGAACAAAAGATCCTCCTAGCACTCCTATTTTCCTAAGGAAATTACAAGAGTTTTAGTAGCTCTGGGCCAGGAACTGGGGGCAGAAACCAATATGTATATTTCTTATTATTTCACAACTGCTAAGCAGTTTTTCAAAATGGTTATTTCACTGTATACAATGGAATATGTATGCCATGTAGATGAGTTCCAGTTGCTCTGAATATTTGGCAGCACTACAGAGTATCTTTTATTTATTTATCGAGATTATTTATTGAGACAAGGTCTCACTCTGTCACCCAGGCTGGGATGCAGTGGCATCATCATGGATCACTGCAGCCTCTATCTCCCAGGCTTAAGTTATCCTCCCACCTCAGCCTCTCCAGTAACTGGGAACACAGGTGCATGCCACCATGCCTGGATAATTTTTTTTTAGAGATGGGATCTTGCTATGTTGCCCAGGCTGGTCTTGAATTACTGGGCTAGTGTGATTCCCGTGCCTCAGCCTCTCAAGTAACTGGGACCACAGGTGCATGCCACCATGCCTGGATAATTTTTTTTTTTTTTAGACTGAGTCTCGCTCTGTCACCCAGGCTGGAGTGCGATGGTGCGATCTTGGCTCACTGCAACTTCTGCCCGGGTTCAAGCAGTTCTTGTGCCTCAGCCTCCTGAGTAGTTGAGATTACAGGCGCACACCACTAAGCCTGGCTAATTTTTGTATTTTTAGTGGAGACAGGGTTTCACCATGTTGGCCAGGCTGGTCTCGAACTCCTGACTTCAAGTGACCTGCCTGCCTCAGCCTCCCAAAGTGCTGGAATTACAGGCATGAGCCATCGCACCTGGCCTTTTATTTTTTTTTTTTTTACAGATAGGGTCTCACTGTGTTGCCCAGGCTGGTCTTGAACTCCTGGGCTTGTGAGATCCTCCTGCCTCAGCCTCCCAAAATGCTGGGATTACAGGTGTGAGCCACTGGACCAGGTCATCTGTCTTTAACTCTGGCCATTTCTGGTGAATGTGTAGTCATAGCTCATGTTTTTAAATTTGCATTTTCCTAGAAACCAACAATGTTGAGTATTTTTTTGGGCACTTACTGTTTCAAACAGTGATTCGGAGTGTGTCAAGGACCTGGTTAATCATGGAATGAGGTTCCCTAAAGACAAAACACCTCAGGCCAGGCATAATGGCTCACACCTATAATCTCAGCACTTTGGGAGGCCAAGGCAGGAGGATTGCTTGAGGCCAAGACTTCGAGACCAGCCTGGACAACATAGTAAGACCCTGCCTCTACCAAAAAATAAAATAAAATAAAAGACAAAACACCTCCAAACTGAAATTTGCATTCGTAGCCTTTCTCTTCCTATTCCTTTCACTGCTTTTTGTTGGCCACAGGTTGTGTTGGTGATGGAGAGGGCTGGGGAAGTTGTCCTGGTGTATTTGGGGGCTTAACATAGAAACCTTGGTGGGACATTACAGCTTTGAGCCACCTTGGACTCCACATGGCTCCTTTCCATGAGGCTTCTGGGCAATTCCATTTCCCAGGTGCTCTGACTACTCTATGTGGCTGTAGAAACCCAGGACGGCTATGGCCACTCAGCAGGTGCATGGGTGGGTGGGGGCACTGGCAGAATGGGCAGGATCCCAGACCCAATAACACAGTATAGTGAGAAAATAGAAAACGTTGTTATTTTTGACTGTCCAGCACCAATCCTCTTTCTCAACAGGCCCTCAGAAAATTGTCTATTTGTCAGTATTGACAAACACTGCTTTAACTCACTTATATGTGGAATCTTAAAAGATCAAACTCATAGCAGAGAGTAGAATGGTGGCTGCCAGGGGTGAGGGGTGGGGGCCAGGAAAGGGGAGATGTTGGTTAAAGGGTACAAGGCTTCAGCTGTAAGAGGAATAAGTTTTGGGGATCTAATGAACAGAATGGTGACTATAGTTAATAATAGCATGTTGCATACTTGGAATTCACTAAGAGTAGATCTTAAGTGTCCTCACCACACACAAAAAAAGTAACTATATGAGCAGATGGATGTGTTCATTAGCTTGATTGTGGTAATCACTTTACAATGTATACATATATCACATTATCACATTGTACACCTTAAATATATATACATTTTTTGGTCAATTCTACTGCAATAAAACTGAAAGAAAAAGGAAATTATCTCTTCTGGGGAGGGAGAGAGGCGAGCCCAGCCATAGGAAATGCCTGCCTCCCATGACAAGGTTCAGGGACAAGATCTGGCCTCTCCTGGCCCTGGTGCAGCCAGGGATGAGGGCATGATCTGGGGATTCCTAACAAGATAGATGCATTGTTCTAGGACACTGGATCCTGAAAGAGTGACACCAAGAGGAATTGGAGGAGCCAAGAGGAATTGGAGGCAATTCTTGGCAGCTGTGGTGGGGCTGGGGCTGACAGGTGGGCTCTGCCTGGCCGACGAGGTGATCGCCATGTGTATTGCTTTCTGCTTCCTGACTCCCTGGAGCTCCCTGGAAACTGCCCAATCTCAAGCCTGGTGCCCCAGCCTCCTGTCAATTCTGCGAGTCCTCCAACAGCCTTTTGTTAGGTATGGCTATGTGACTGAATTCTGGCCAATGGAAAGAGAAGGAACAATACAGACACCCCTTCAGGTCCGCAGAATCCTCTGCATGCTCTCTTCGCCCGCCTGCTAGCTACATGTTGGCTGGTCACCTAGGAAGCCAGGCATTGAATGGGTGGGGCCACCCTTGGCCTGGGTCCTGTACTGAGTGACTGTGATCCAGAGCTGCCTCCACTCCGCTCTACCCAGCAGGAACCACTGTGTCGGGCTTTATGTGGGCAAGAAATACATTTGTGTTGTACAAAGCAACTGTTATTTGGGGATTTTCCTAGTACAGCAGCCAACTGTGCCTTAACTAATGTAGCTAGCCAGAGCCAGTTTCTGTTGCCTGCAACCAAACACCCTGGCTGATCAAATATACCTGGTGATCACATATATAAATCTGAAGGATATACACACAAATGTTAACAATAGCAATCTCCAGATGATGAAATGATGAGTGAATCTTCTTTTCTTTTTCTTTTCTTTTGAAACAGGTCTTGGTCTGTCACCCAGGCTGGAGCGCAGTGGTCCAGTCATGGCTCACTGCAGCCTCAACCTCCCAGACTCAAGTGATCCTCTCGCCTCAGCTTCCCTAGTAGCTGAGACTGAAGTCTTTCTTCACCCTACCTAGCTAATTAAAAAAAAATTTTTTTGTAGAGACAGGGTCTTGCCATGTTGCCCAGGCTGGTCTCGAACTCCTGGATTCATACTATCCTCCCACCTCGGCCCCCCAAAGTATTGAGATTACAAGCGTGAACCATTGCACCTGGCCGAGTCTTACTTTCTTTTTCTTTCTTTCTTTCTTTCTGTTTTTTTAAATGAGACAGGGTCTCGCTCTGTCGCCCAGTCTGGAGTGCAATGGTACAATCTCGGCTCACTGCAACCTCTGTTTCCCCAGTTCAAGTGATTCTCCTGCCTCAGCCTCCCGAGTAGCTGGGATTACAGGCACACGCCACCACGCCTGGCTAATTTTTGTATTTTTAGTAGAAGTGGGGTTTCACCATGTTGGCCAGGCTGGTCTCGAACTCCTGACCTCAGGTGATCCACCCACCTCGACCTCGCAAAGTGCTGGATTACAGGCATGAGCCACCACACCCAGCCTTATTTTCTTATTTTGCTTTTCTATGCATTCAAATTTTTTTTTTTACAGGAACATATGTGCCTTATATAGTTAGAAAAGAAAACCATTTAAAATAAGCAGATTTGGATTCTCTGAGAACGAATCAGAGACGGAGAAACACTAGCCTCCACACAAAAGGCCAGAATATCCAGAGAGCCCATTGGATATGCAAAAGCAGTGGCCCATGGCCCTTGGGGTCTTCTCTGAGTGACTCGACTTCAGCTCCAGCAGTTTCTCCAGCTGTTTCTCACATGTCAAGATCCTTACCCATTTCCCATGCCCTCTCATATTGAGCTGAGCGCAGTGTGAAAGGCTGGACCTTCATTCAGCTTATCAAGGCTCTCCTGGCATCTGCTGTTCGCACAAGGCAGTGGGAAACCACATGGAAGGGATGACAGACCCCCAAGGCATTAGCCCAGGCCCCTTGCCAGAGGGCCATAGAGCAGCCACCTCAGCCTGCGATCCCTCCTCAACCCCCACTCTCTGTGCCTCATGGGCAGGGGCAGGCATGAGGCCCCCCTCGGTGAGGTGAGGCTCTCAGGATAGGGTCTCTGTGATCTGTAAAGGTGGGGTCTGCTTTCCCAGGGCTCCCAGCTTCCAACAGCTGGGGGCATTTTTCACTTCATCTTCCCATCTGTCCAATAGGGTGGGCATGGGCGCCTGCACTTTACTAGTAACAGAAGGAAGAGTGCGGGAGGTGCAGTAATTTGCCCAAGTTCAGGAACAACTGAAGTGGGGACCCTGCCAAAACCCACCATGTTCTTTCCAGTCCACCACACACCTGTCTCTGAGGCCAAGGTCAAATAATTGGGCCGTTAGTAATGGAGCCAAATCATCGCATGACCACTCTAACAAGGAAGCAGGAAAACATCTCCAGTTCCAACAAAGTCTTGGGCTCTCTCTCTCTCTCTTTCTCTCTCTCTTTAAAATAAGGACTCAGGTTAGCTACAGTTCCAGCATTCTGCTGAATTTCTGCAAAAATCATATAACCCACATATACACCCTCCCAATTCATGGATAGAGGAAACTGAGACCCAAAAAGGGGCCACAACTTGCCCAGTGTGCACAGCATCATAATCTAGGCATGTTAACGCTAGAACCTGGGCCTTCTAACTCTAAGCCAATGCCTCCTACATCACATAGCCACCAAAATAACCCCCAGCACTGTAGTACATTCATTAATAATTTAAAAAATAAACATCATAATATAAGGTACACAAAGAAAATGCACAATCCATAAGTGTGTAGTACAATAAATTGTTACAAAGCAGACACTCCTATTTAACCGCCGTCCTGAATCAGAAGGAAAACATTGCCAGCACTCCAGAAGCCCCTGTGCCATCTTCCAATCACTATGCCCTCCAGGTTGCCCCAGGGGAACCCTATCCTGACTTCCAGCATGCAGATTCATTTTGCCTCTTTGTGAACATTAAGTACACAGAGTCATGTAATAGATCTTTTGTATCTGGCTTCATTTGCTCAATATCAAGTTGGTGAGAAATATCAATGTTGCTGGGCTTCATGATGGCTCATTCATTCTCATTGCTGTTCAGTGTTCCGTTGTAGGAACATACCACACTTTAGCCACCCATTCTACTCTTGGTGGACATTGGGGTTGCTTCTAGTTTGAGGCTATTACGGCTCTGCCACAAACATTCTGGGGTGTATATTTTAGCACATGTATGTTCACACTTCTCTTGGATATACCCCTGGGAGTGGAACTGGGGTATGGGCTGGGGGTGGCATCTCAATGCCCCTCTTACCTTCTCCCAGCACACTCCTCCCACCAGTGGAGACTCCTGCTTGGTGCTTTGAGAAACCTCAGGTGACCCCCCACCCCTCATTCCTATGAGACCCTCAGGCTGCCCTGCTGAGAAAGGGCAGTGAACAGCCATGGCATAAATTTGCTGTAGCCACGTGGCTGCTGGGCTGGCTCTGGCACAGCTGTTGAAAAGTGCTCTCCTCTGAGCCCTTCAGATAAGTCTTTTCTCAATTAAACAAAAGCTCTGCAGCTGCCAGTTAGGAACTGCTTCTGTTTGGGCTGCCAGTTAGTGATAATCTGCTCATCCTGCACTGTCCTCTAATCCAGCGTGGCAGCTGGAGTGGCCTCCAATGATGCTACAGCCCCACCCAAGGCAGGGGCCACACCTCCCTTTTGCACTATCTCCCCTTGGCCTAGCATGGTCTGGCATGTAGAAAGCTTGGGAAATATTTGAATCCAGCTTTCTAAAATGCCAATTGGACAATGTTGCTTGATGCCCCAGTGCCCACATGGTGCTCAGGTAAGAGTGCTGTATTAATTTCCTTAACTGCTCTAGCAAATGACCACACTTAGTGGTATGGAGCAACACACACTTATCGCACAGGTCAGAAATCCAAAGCAAGTCTCACTGAGCTAAAAATCAAGGTGTTCACAGGGCTGTATTCCTCCTGGAGGCTTTAGGGGATAGATAATCTGTCTCCTTGCTCTTTCAGCTTCTAGAAGCCACCTGCATTCCTTGGCTTATGGCCTCCTCTCTTTCTCTCTTTCTCTCTTTCTTTCTTTCTTTCCCTCCCTCCCTCCCTTCCTTCCTTCAAGATGGAGTCTCGCTCTGTCACCCAGGCTGGAGTGCAGTGGTGAGGTCTAGTCTCACTGCAACGTCTGCCTCCCAACTTCAAGTGATTCTCCTGTCTCAGCCTCCCGAGTTGCTGAGATTACAGGTATGCACAACCACACCCAGCTAATTTTCTTTGTATTTTTAGTAGAGACAGGGTTTCACCATGTTGGTCAGGCTGGTCTCGAACTCCTGACCTCAAATGATGTGCCCACCTCAGCCTCCCAAAGTGCTGGGATTACAGGCGTGAGCCACCATGCCCAGCCACTCTTCTCCGTCTTTAAAGCCAGCAATGTGTCATCTCCAAGTCTCCCTCTCTAACTCTGTGTCCATCGTCACATCTTCTCTCACTCTGAGCCTCCTGCCTCCATCTTGTAAGGACTCTAGTGATTACCTTGTGCCCCACTGACAATCTAGGATACTCTTCCCATATCAAAATCCTTAATCATACCTGCAAAGTCTCTTTTGACATGTAAGCTAACACATACTCAAGTTTCTTGTTTTCCTTTCTTTCTTTTTTCTTTTCTTTTTTTTTTTTTTTTTTTTTTGAGACAGGGTCTCACTCTGTCACCCAGACTGGAGTGCAGTGGTGCGACCATGGCTCAAGCGATCCTCCCACCTCACCCTTCCAAATACCTGGGACTACGAGTGCACGCTACCACACCCGGCTAATTTTCTTTTTAAAATTTTTTGTAAAGACAGGGTCTCGCTGTGTTGCCCAGGCTGGTCTTTAATTCCTGGGCTCAATCAATCTTCCCACCCTGGCCTCCCAAAGTGCTGGGATTACAGGTGTGAGCCACCGCACCCAGCCAAACATGGACCGTAATTCTGCCTAGCACAAGCCCCAAACTTTAGCCTGGCAGCAAGGCCTCTAGCCTACGAAACTGCATTTCCTTCCACTCAATCCAGGTCTACACCCTCCTCTCCTGGCCTGGCACCGTCCTCCTCAGTCACTCCATGTGCCTTGCACTTTTCTACTTTTGTTCCTAGAATTCTCATGGCCCCAAACTCAGTGCCTTCAATCCTGGCGCCACTGACAAGTCACCTTCACCAGGAAGCCACTCCTGATCCTGCCAGTGAGAGTGGCCGTCTCTCCTCAGTCCCATACGTGGCTGGTGGCTCTGACAGGTGGTGTTGCTTGGGTGCAAAGCCTGGCTCTGTCATTTGCTGCCCCTTTGGCCACCTTAGGCAAGTTAATATCTGTGTGTCTTAGTGTTCTGGTCTATAAAAAATGATAATAGTGGTTTTGATAAGGTTGCATGAGGATTGAATGAGAGAATGTGTATAAAATGCTTTAGCACAGAGCCTGGGACACAAGAAAAACTTGATTTACAAAACAGTATTGTTTCATTCGCTGTTGATGTCTAAGGCTCACTTCCTAGCTGGAGTTCCTAGTAACTCCTTGTAAGTGAGAGGTGACAGCGTACTGGCACTCCTCACAGCCCTTGCTCACTCTCGGCGCCTCCTCGGCCTGGGCTCCCACTTTGGCGGCACTTGAGGAGCCCTTCAGCCCACCGCTGCACTGTGGGAGCCGCTTTCTGGGCTGGCCAAGGCCGGAGCTGGCTCCCTTAGCTTGCAGGGAGGTGTGGAGGAAGAGGCGCGAGCGGGAACCGGGGCTGCCCGCCGCGCTTGCGGGCCAGCTGGAGTTCCGAGTGGGCGTGGGCTTGTCGGGCTCTGCACTCGGAGCAGCCGGCCCGCCCTGCCGGCCCCGGGCAATGACGGGCTTAGCACCCGGGCCAGCGGCTGCAGAGGGTGTACTGGGTCCCCCAGCAGTGCCAGCCCACCGGCGCTGCACTGGATTTCTCGCCGGGCCTTAGCTGCCTTCCCATGGGGCAGGGATCGGGACCTGCAGCCCCCCATGCCTGAGCCTCCCACCCCCTCCGTGAGCTCCTGTGCAGCCCGAGCCTCCTCAACGAGCGCCACCCCTTGCTGCACGGTGCCCAGTCCCATCGACCACCCAAGGGCTGAGGAGTGGCAGGCTCACGGTGCGAGACTGGCAGGCAGCTCCACCTGCAGCCCGGGTTTGGGATCCACTGGGTGAAGCCAGCTGGGCTCGTGAGTCTGGTGGGGCCTTGGAGAACCTTCACGTCTAGCTCAGGGATTGTAAATACACCAATCGGCACTCTGTATCTAGCTCAAGGTTTGTAAACACACCAATCAGCACCCTGTGCCTAGCTCAGGGTTTGTGAGTACACCAATCTACACTCTGTATCTAGCTGCTCTGGTGGGGCCTTGGAGAACCTTTGTGTCTAGCTCAGGGATTGTAAACGCACCAATCAGCCCCCTGTCAAAACAGACCACTCTGCTCTACCAATCAGCAGGATGTGGGTGGGGCCAGATAAGAGAATAAAAGCAGGCTGCTGAAGCCAGCAGTAGCAACCCGCTGGGGTCCCTTTCTACATTGTAGAAGCTTTGTTCTTTAGCTCTTTGCGACAAATCTTGCTGCTGCTCACTCTTTGGGTCCACGCTGCTTTTATGAGCTGTAACATTCACCTCGAAGGTCTGCAGCTTCACTCCTGAAGCCAGCGAGACCACGAGCCCACTGGGAGGGACAAACAACTCCAGACACGCTGCCTTAAGAGCTATAACGCTCACCGTGAAGGTCTGCAGCTTCACTCCTGAGCCAGCGAGACCACGATCCCACCAGAAGGAAGAAACTCTGAACACATCCGAACATCAGAAGGAACAAACTCCAGACACGCTACCTTAAAAGCTGTAACACTCACCGCGAGGGTCGGCGGCTTCATTCTTGAAGTCAGTGGGACCAGGAACCCACCAACTCCGGACACATAGGTACACCAGTATTATTCATCTCTGTGCCCCCAAAGTGTTTCCTGCAAATCATAGGTGCTTGTTAATTTGTGTTGGAGGGATGGAGGGATGGATACATGGTCACATTTATTCATGCGCATCTATCTGAGTGTGGTCAGACCACGAGGCCAGCAGAAAAGCCAGGCTCCAGTGGCCCCAAGCTGAGCAGAAGTGGCAGTTTAGCTGAGAGTAGCAGGCTGTGGGGGAGTCTCCATGGACTATATGAGGAAGTTGGGGAATGCGGGGGTGTCTAGAAAGGCTTCCCAGAGGAGATAAATGTGGGAAGCTGGAGTGGGAGGAGGCAGTGGGGCGTCTGCCATCTCTACCTGGGCCCAGCCCTCAAAAGTAGCAACTCAAGGGCTCTCCCCACCCCATCTCTCTCTGTGTCGCTCTCTTTGGCCTCCATGGCCCTGCAGTGTGAATGTTTTTTTACCGAGATGTTGAGGCCCTGAAGGACGTCAGAGATGCTGATGGTTCCTGGGGATGGGACGACTCTTCTTGCCAAGGACCCTCCTGAGTCCTCAGAGAGGGCTGATCAAGGCTGACTCCAGCTGTTCCCAAGCAGCCAGGATGGCAGCTCTTCTCCAGGCTGTGATAGGGGCTTTGCTCTATCTTTCTGGGAGTGGGAGCAAGGTCTGGCTGGGCTCTGCCTGAGAGAGACCCTCATAAATAATGAAGCTCCCAAAGTCCTACCAGGCAAGAGTGGTCTATTGGGGTGATCAGATTCCTGTTTGGGGAAAAGGGAGAAAAAAAAAGCTTTTTTTAGAACCTTGGGTAACATGACAGAAAAGAGCACGAATTCATTCAGCTGTAACTGTGCCCTGCGCAATGAGTTCCTCTGGGCTCCTTGAGAACAAGCAGAGAAAGGCCCATTCCCACGGTCAATGCAACCACCACGCACTCATCACCCTACAGCTGCAGAGCCCTCCTCTGAGCTCTCACCCCACCCTTGGCCCTGGAGGTAGAGGCCTGGGTCAGAGGTCAGCCTGTGTAGGTTCTGGAACTGGCTTCCTATGGGATGTTGGCATGCCGCAGCCCTCTCAGTGTCCCTATTTGCACCATGGAGGGTTATAATAATGCCTCCTGGCAGGACTGTCATGAAGCACACATGAAGCCTTGGAGGTGAATGTCTGGCATGGTTGTGGACACCAGTGTCTCCTCCTTCCCCTCTCCTCCTTTGTTTTGGAAGTCCAGGAAGCACCTCTCACGCCCGAGTGCAAACTCATCTGGGCACTCTTTTTCTTCCCAGCAATTGCCCTCTGGACATCAACAAGGAGGGTGGGAGCAACACTCAGCTAGAATCTCAGAGGGCCCCAGCCTGGCTCAGCTGAAGATGTTCCCCCAGCCCCCCATTTCCTGGCCTTAGAAGTTTGTCATTAAGTAGGACATGGGGTTTGAGCAGGGGAGCAAGTCTCCATGCTTGGCTGTGCAGCCCGTCAGTGAGCAGCACTGATCTGCCCCAGCCTGTGCTGGCCCTGGCTTCTGGCTGGCTGGGCCGTTTGCCAGGACTCCTGGGTCTTGGCTCCCCATTCCCAGCCACATCTGCTGGCCCAGGCAGAGGCTGGAGGGGTCCCCAGATTCAGAAAATATACTGCTTTCTGAGGTCCCTGATGTTGGGGGTCTGTGCCAGAGGAAGCTATTCCCAGGTATTCCCAGGCCAGCGCTCAGGGGCTGAGAAAGGAATTTGCATATCCCCTCCGCCTGCCACACCTCCTCTGTCCCTGTCTAATCCACAAGCCTTCTCCCTCGCCCTGGCCAGGTTATTTCCTCTCTCAGGGCCCCAGTTTTCTCATCTGTAAAAGGAAGGCAGAAGGCTAGAAGTGTTTCTAAGCCCTTCCAGGTGTGACATTCACAGACCCCATCTGGGCTAAGTGCTCACTGGGTTTGTGTTCAATCAATGTAGTCATTTACAGGTGAGAAACTGGGCTTCTGAGATGTGGAGGCCTCCCCCAGGGTCATGCAAGCTGGAACCAAGTCCTATTGACTCTCAATCCAGTGTTCCTTCTCCAGCCTCAGGCCACTGCCCAAGGTCAGGGGCAGCCAGCGTGGAAGGTGCAGCCTGGGTAGGAACAGACATCCTCAGCTGCGTGGCTCTGTCGTTGATGAGAGCTCTGGAGAAAGTCATTCAAATCTCCATTTTTTTTTTCCCGATGAGCTGCCTCTGTCCCAATGTCCAGAGCATTCTCAGGCCCCAGGGTACTAAAAACAGCGAACACTTTTTTTTTTTTTTTTTTTTTGAGACAGGGTCTTGCTCTGTCATCCAGGCTGAGTGCAGTGCCACAGCCTCGGCTCACTGCAGCCTAAAACTCCCAGGCTCAAGCAATCCTCCCCGCTTCAGCCTCCTGAGTAACTGGGATTATTGGCAAGTGCCACCATGCCCAACTAATTTTTTTTTTTTTTTTTTTTTTTGTAGAGACAAGGTCTCACTATGCTGCCTAGGCTGGTCTCAAGCTCCTGGACTCAAGCAGTCCCCCCCTCAGCCTCCCAAAGTGCCAGGATTACAGGTGTAGGCCCCTGCACCCGGCAATGAATTCTAACTGGATGTTTACATACCACTCTAAGTGCCTTCAGTAGACTTAACTCACTGCAACCTCATGAGCTAGGAATCATTATGACTCCATTTTACAAATGAGAAAACTGAAACAGAGAGGTTAAGTCATGTATCCAAGGTCAAACAGTTTATAAGCGTCTATCTCATCCCAGATGCTCTAGAAAACAGAGCCCAAGGCAAAGCTTATGTCCTAAGGCTTTATTGGAAGTGGAATTCTAGGGCACAACAATCAGGAAAAAAAAAAAAAGGACATGAGGCAGAAAAGGAAGGAAAGCAAATAGAAGGTAGTTACATTTCTGAACTGTTCACCATTGCACAAGGAAACATAGCTCTTTGCTATGTCATGCAGGTGACCCAGACAGGTTCTGTGTGCTGCACTTTGGACCATTCTGTTGAGGGGAGAAAGCCAGGGAACTTACGGCTGTCTTCTTCCTATCCCTGGTCTCTCCACAGGAGGGAGCCAGTGCAGAGTGAGCCATGAGACTCACTCCCTCATAAGGGATGTGGAGAGGGGATTCTTCCCAGTGGCAGAGCACCCCTCGCCCCTTCGTATTTAGTTGTTAACCCTGTCCTGCATTGCACCCGTCATCTCATGGTCCTTTTTGTCTCTGCTGGTTTCAGTTAGGGGTTCTGCCCCTGGCAAACAGGACTCTCCATTTTACAAAGGAGGAAACTGAGACTCAGAGAGGTGACTTGGCCTGGGTCATGGAGCTAATCCAAAAACCAGTGTGTTTCACCCCTGCCCTATATGGTGCAGATCTGAAGAATACGGGTCACGTGGCCCTTGATGCAGGTCTTTCCAGGTGAGAAAAGAAGGTGCCTCCTCTGCAGAGGTTGCCCAGACATCTGGGTTCCCTCCCTTCCTCCTTCTTCCCTAATCCTCCAAAGGGCTCCATCCTCCGTGGTCTCCATTGCCCACTCCCAGCTCAGTCCTGGCACGTTAGAACCCTCTATGTGCTACAATCTTCTGCCCCTGTTCTCAGGAAAGCTCTGCCCTGGTGACCTACAGCTCAGAGAATCTGAGTCCCTGGGAGAGGAGTTTGAATCTCCAAAAATCTCTGGGTTTTATCTATTTTATTTTATTTATTTATTTTTGAGACAGAGTCTCACTCTGTCACACAGGCTGGAGTGCAGTGGCACAACCTTGGCTCACTGCAACCTCCACCCCCCAGGTTCAAGCCATTCTCCTGCCTCAGCCTCCCGAGTAGCTTGGACTACAGGCACCCACCACTATGCCCAGCTAATTTTTGTATTTTTAGTAGAGACAAGGCTTTACCATGTTGGTCAGACTGGTCTCGAACTCCTGACCTCAGGTCATCCGCCCACCTTGGCCTTCTAAAGTCGGGTTTTATCTAGAGCTGGAGGATACTCTGATCCCAGGACTCACACCCCACCCACTCCATGTAGACAGGGGCGGAGGGGACACAAATGCAGCCCAGAGCCTCAGCGCCCCCCGGAGCACAAGGGTCTCCCAGCCGGGCCCCAGACACGATGTCCAGAGCACACTGCGGTGGCTGACAGAGGCCTTCTGGGGGCAGGGGAGGAAGGACGACTGTTTGTGGGGATGGAGGCGGTGGCACAAGATCCCAGTCCTGTGGAGACCTGGGCGGGTGGGAGGCGCTGCGGCCAGCAGGGGTCAGCAGAGGCCCGTTGTTCTCCTGCTCCTCCTGCACCCAGAGATGACTGCGAGGCCTCAAGCCAGAGCCCCAGGTGCAGTATTTCAAAATTTAAAAGAAAAAAAAAAATCGTCTCCTGGTAATACATACACATGATAACAAAAAAGTGGCCCAGAAAAGCAAATGCTGAAAACATACAGCAATGATGCTCCCACCCAAGCCTCTGGGCACATTTTAAAAACAAAACCAAAACACTTAATATCTCTTTGTTGTGGGAGGCAGCCTGATTGCTTGACCCCAGGAGTTCAAGACCAGCCCGAGCAACATGATGAGACCCCCCCCCCCAATCTCTCAAAAAGAAACAAGAAAAGGTAGTTTCATGTTAATTTCAACATGCATTGGGAAATATCTATTATTTATATATTTATATAACAAGTCCTTCAATTGCTTAGAATAAAGCTATTTCATTTTTAAATTATAGAACGGAGTTGAAAAATAGTAAATAATGTACTATACCCCTGAGGAAACCAAATATGGCAAAACTAATGAAGGTGGTAAAGAAATTGATTGGAAAATAGTGGTCTTGATTTTTTTTTTTTTTAAGAGATGGAGTCTCACTCTGTTGCCGAGGCTGGAGTGCAGTGGCGTGATCTTGGCTCACTGCAACCTCCGCCTCCTGGGTTCTAGCAATTCTCCTGCTTCAGCCTCCCGAGGAGCTGGGATTACAGGTGCACAGCACCACGCCGGCTAATTTTTTGTATTTTAGTAGAGACGGGGTTTCGCCGTGTTGCCCAGGCTGGTTTCGAACTCCTGAGCTCAGGCAGTCAACCTGCCTCAGCCTCCCAAAGTGCTAGGCATGAGCCACCACACCCAGCCAATTCTTGAAGTTGAAAACCAGTGAGGGCAGCAATCACTTCTATGACAGTAGAGGCTGGTGCAGAGGCATTTGGCCTTACACACAGAGCAGGCATAAACTTCTGCAATCAACAAACTCAGGTGGGCAAAACTGCAGTTTTATTTTCTGTAACTCAATGGAAAAAAATTTTTTACAGCTCTCCACCCTTCCACCTAATGGCAGGACACTTAATCTGTTCGTTTTGAGAGACAGGACCAGCTGGATTTCCTAGGCCAACTGAGAATCCCTAAGCCTAGCTGGGAAGGTGACCACATCCACCCTTAAACACGGGGCTTGCAACTTAGCTCATACCTGACCAATCAGGTAATAGAGAGCTCATTAAAATGCTAATTAGGCAAAAACAGGAGGTAAAGAAATAGCCAATCATCTATTGCCTGAGAGCATAGCAGGAGGAACAACGATCGGGATATAAACCCAGGCATTCGAGCCAGCAACTGGCTACCCACTTTGGGTCCCCTTCCTTTGTATAGGAGCTCTGTTTTCACTCTTAAATCTTGCAACTGGCGGGGCGCAGTGGCTCACGCCTGTAATCCCAGCACTTTGGGAGGCTGAGGCGGGCAGATCACGAGGTCAGGAGATCGAGACCATCCTGGCTAATGTGGTGAAACCCCGTCACTACTAAAAATACAAAAATATTAGCCAGGCATGGTGGCGGGCGCCTGTAGTCCCAGCTACTTGGGAGGCTGAATTGGAGAATGGCGTGAACTCGAGGAGGTGGAGCTTGCAGTGAGCCTAGATTGCACCACTGCACTCCAGCCTGGGCAACAGAGGGAGACTCTGTCTCAAAAAGGAAAAAAAAAAAATCTTGCAATTCTCTTCCGGTCCATGTTTGTTATGGCTCAAGCTGAGCTTTTGCTTGCTGTCCACCACTGCTCTTTGCTGCTGTTGCAGACCTGCCGCTGACTGCCATCCCTCTGGATCCGGCAGGGTGTCCTCTGTGCTCCTGATACAACAAGGCACCCATTGCCGCTCCCGATCCGGCTAAAGGCTTGCCATGTTCCTGCACAGCTAAGTGCCCAGGTTCGTCCTAATCGAGCTGAACACTAGTCACTGGGTTCCACGGTTCTCTTCCGTGACCCACGGCTTCTAATAGAGCTATAACACTCACCACATGGCCCAAGATTCCATTCCTTGGAATCCATGAGGCCAAGAACCCCAGGTCAGAGAACGCAAGGCTTGCCACCATCTTGGAAGCGGCCCACCACCATCTTAGGAGCTCTGGGAGCAAGGACCTCCCCCCATAACAGTTTCATAAAAACTCTGTCATTTTCAAGTTTAAACTTAGTCAAGTCCAAGCGTCCCATTTCTAGGAATTTATCCTAGAGATAGACTAGCTCAATCATGAACCACGCAAGGATAAGATTATTCATCGCAGCTTCATCTGTAACAGCAAAAGACTGAAAACAACCTAAATGTTCATCCTACAGGGCTGTTGAAATGTATCTCAGGCCAGCCCTCCCATGGAATGCTGTACCTACCCCACGAAAAGAGAACCAGGAAGCTCTCCAGGCAAAAATATGAAAAGTTCTCCAGCAAATGTTGTCAAGTATAAGAAGATACGAAACTGTGTATGCCATATGTTAGCATTTGTATATATCCAAGATATTTCTAGAACGATGCAAAAAAAATTTTTAACAGTGGTGGCTCCGGAGAAAAGAAATGAGTGAAGGATGGTGGGGAGAGGGACAGAAAAGTGGGAGGAAAATTTAATTTTTACTGTGAAGCCCTTTGTACCTTTTAAAACATTGTATTGAGGTGAAATTCACATAACATTAAATTCACCATTTTAAAGTGTAGGATTCATGGCTGGGCATGGTGGCTCACACCTATAATCCCAGTACCTTGGGAGGCTGAGACAGGAGGATCCTTTGAGGCCAGGAGTTCAAGACTAGCCTGGGAAACATAGCAAGACCTTGTCTCTCCAAAAAAAATTTTAAAAATTAGCCAGGCATGGTGGTACATGCCTGTAGTCCCAGCCTCTCAGGAGGCTGAGGTGGGAGGATCACTGGAGCCCGAGAGTTTGAGGCTGCAGCGAGCTACGGTCGCACCACTGCATTCCAGCCTAAGCAACGAGATCCTGTCTCAAAAAAAAAAAAGTGTACAATTCAGTGGCATTTAGTACATTCACAGTGTTGTGCAACCATCATCTCTATCTAGATTCAAAACATGTTCATCACCCCTAAAGGAGACCCCATACCCATCAAGCAGTTAGTCCCCTTTGTACATTTTCATGTTCCACTGTATCAATCAGGGTTCTGCAAGAAAGAGATGGCCCCCTTAAAAGGGGCAGGTGAAGAACTTAAGGGACAGAGAGGTGAGGACAGTGTTAAGGGAGCCACAGGGGATGGTGAGGCAGCCTCAGGGAGGTAGACACTTCTGACCTGAAGGAGCTGGGGAGGAACTGTTTCCCCTGAGGTCAGAGCTGGCTGGAGGGGCTGCTGCTAGAAGGACAAGGGTGCAACTGCTGCCAAAAGTGTGGCCAGCCGGGAGGGAAGGAGGGGAATAAAAACTCCAACCTTTCTACCTTCTGCTGTCCTGCCACCACCTGGCATTGGCCTGACAACCAGAGGCCAGAGGCCGGGAGCCCAAGGGATGCTCACACAGGGCAGCTCTGGGGACAGAACCAGGGGAGAGAGTGGGAGGGAATCTGGACATAACTGGCATGTTGCTTGTATTTATTTTTCAAAATGAAATGAACCATTTAAAAAGTTCAGCCGAATCAGACTCCACTACGGCCTGACCTTTTCAGCACCATGTCCCAGCCTTGAGTTTCTGTTGATATGTTCCCTTTGTCCTGGTTCCCAGGTGGGGTCAGCCCTCCTCGCAGTGACTGCAGAATGACCTTGTTCCCATCAGCCTCTGTTGCCAGCCCACCAACTCTCTCCTCCAGCGGCCACCTGACCCTCAGTTCACTGCCTGCCCTGGCGAGGGGGTCTGCCAGGCCTTTTTGCTCTTGGTTCCTTGAAACCGTCTTTTCTCTGTAGCCTGTGCTGAGCACTCTGGGGCCCTGTCACTTTCTTGGGCCATCTCAGGTGCCTGATATGCTCAGACCTGGAAGATCTGCCCAAGGGAGGTCTTCTTAAGGCCCTCCCCAGGGCCTTGCTTCTGTTTGAACTCTCTTCCCCTTCCTAGTTCCTGGATCTATAAGAATCTGAGGGATGGGGAAGGAAGGGGGGTTGGGAATGAAGAACTTACACATTTTTCCAAACTTTCCCAGGCTTTCATCTTGAGCAAGGCTTTTGAACTTCAGAGCTGAGCATTCTATGTCTTTTTCTCTGATTACGGTTCTCCTTGGGTGGGGAGACACTGACTTGTCACTTAACAGTCGTGTCTCATTCGATTCCTCCAATCAGCCCATGGGCAAAGGGCTCCCCATCACCTTCTCACGTCCAGTTGGAGTTGGTGGCCACTTTGGCCCACCTCAGGCCATCACCCTCATGATTCAAGCAGTTAAAACTGAGGCCAGGAGAGGGCAGAGATCTGCCCAAGATCGTGGTCGAGGGCGTGTCAGTGGGAGATTCAGGCCTTGCAGCCAGACCCCAGACCTCCTGCTCAGTGTACCTTCAACAGCATTAGGAAGGCAGCATTTGGGGGCCAATGGCCTGTGCCCCGAGTTTGTTAGAAGGCAGCCTAGCTTTTTCTCAGTCACCTGCCTTCACCAGACAGCATCACCTGTGGCCCAGCTGGGCCTATTTCTTCTTGGGGACATCTCATAGATATCCCCACTAACACCTCCTGTACACAATGTATATGGAATTGAATTGCGTTCCCCAGCAAATTCATGTCTACCCCGAGCCTCAGAATGTGATCTTTTTTGAAAATAGGGTCTCTGCAGATATAGTTAGTTAAGATGAGGTTCTTTGGCATCAGGGAAGGCCCTACTCCAATGACTAGTGTCCATGTAAGAAGAGAAAATAGGGACATAGACTGCTATGGTGGGAAAATTTCCAACAAATTTCATATGTTGGAAACTTAACCTCAAAATTCATATGTTGATTGGAGGTGGAGCCCTTGGGAGGTAATTAGGATTAGGCAAGGTCATCAGGGCGGGTCCCATGTTGAAACTGGAAACTTTATAAGAGGAAGAGAGACCTGAGCTGGCACCATGCTCTTGACCTCTCACCATGTGATGCCCTCCACGTTATGATGTAGCAAGAAAGCCCTCACCAGATGCCGGCACCTTAATATTGGACTTCCAGCCTCTAGAGCTTTAAGAAATCAATTTCTTTGGGGGGGGTGTGTGTGTGTGTGTGTGTGTGTGTGTTTGTTTTGGTGTTTTTTGTTTTGTTTTTTGAGGGAGGGTCTCACTCTGGTTGCCCAGGCTGGAGTGCAGTGGTGCAATCATGGCTCACTACAGTCTCAACCTCCCAGGCTTGAGTGATCATCCCACCTCAGCCTCCCAAGTGGCTGGGACCACAGGCGCACACCATGGTGTGGCACCTAGCTAATTTTATTTTTTGAAGAGACAAAGTCTTACTATGTTGCCCAGGATGGTCTTGAACTCCTAGGCTCAAGCAATCCTCCCCCCTTGGCTTCCCAAAGTGCTGGGATTAAAGGCATGAGCCTCCGCACCCGGCCTATTTTCGTTATGAATTACCCAGTCTGAGGTATTCAGTGATAGCAACAGAAAATGGACTAAGGCATAGACACAGAGGAAAGACAGCCACATGAGGACAGAGGCAGAGGCTGGAGAGATGCACATGCAAGCCAAGGAACACCCAGGATGGCCAGTGACCCCCAGCAGCTGGGAGAGGCAAAGAAAGAGTGCGCCCACAGCCCCCAGAGGGAGTGTGGCCCTGCACACATCTTCATTTCCAACTTCTGGCCTCCAGAGCCATGACAGAATACATTTCTGTTGTTTGAAGCCATCCAGTTTGTGGAACTTTGTTACAGCAGCCCTGGGGAATGAATACATGGTCTTAGAGGGGAGACTTTTGGTATTCAGAAAAAGGCCTTGTCCTGTGTGAATTTCCCATCTCTTTATGGCTGCCTGAAACCAACACCCCCCCCCCGCCCCCCTTAACATGCTTCTTTCCTTTAGAAGAAGGGGCAGATCCAGGCTTCTATTCATGTGTCCCTGGAAAGTCACATTCCTCGGTTGCCTCTATCATGTCTTCAGTGCAAATGCTTCTATAGACCATGCGGCAGTTCTCAGTGTTGGAAATGTCTCCTTCCTTCCCCCGGGGTGGGCTCCCTCCTCGGGTCTCCAGCCTCCACGCAGGACCTGGGGGAGGTGGACTGAGTGGGTGAGATCCTTCCCAGGGCAGCATTCTGCAGACCGCAAGTCAAGGTTGCAGAGTGTATGCAGCCGGGGTAGCAGCCACTTCAGGATCTGGGTCTGGATTTGTGCTGAGAACCACTATGGCCTTTTAAAGCCAGTGAGGAGGTTTTCTGGGGGCCCAGAAGCCCTGAGCCCATTGGCCAGACCTCTTGGGAGAAGCGGAGCGGATTTGCATCAAAAAGAACACTGGCTTCATTGAAATTCTCCTCATCTTGAGTGAAACAAAACCACAAAGAAAAGGAAAGTTTTAATTCTGAGAAACTTCACTGAGGAGCAATTTTTTTTTTGAGCTTCTAAAAATAGAGAGGAAATGAGCCTCTTTGGGTCACTCTAGTTGCCGCCTCCCCTGCCCCATGCCCGCCCCCACTGCCCACTCAAGGCCAGCCTCTCACAGTGGGTGACTGAGCTGTCTTCAGTGGAAGCCCGAGGCAGATGCCACGCAATTCTGGAGCTGGATACAGCTGCCCACACGGGGACCCCAGCATGCTGGACAGCAGAGAGACCCCACAGGAGAGCCGGCAGGACACGATTGTGAGGACCACCCAAGAAAAATTGAAAACCAGGTAAGTCAGTGGTTGGGTTTCTGCACATTGCACCTGTGGGCCAAGTTCTAGACTTTGCTCTGCTGTGTGAACTTGGGCAAGCTGCTTCTCTCTCTGAGCCTCAGTTTCTTCACCTGGGAAATGAAGGGAAGGATCTGGGCGATCCGTAAGATGGAAGAAGAACTGGTCATTTGGAGGGCTACTTAGCATGGCTAAGAAAGGCTCATCAAAGAATGAGGCACATCCCAGGGGTATGAGCTGGGGCTGCAGTTGGAGACCCGTTGGATCTCAGTTGGATGGAGGAGGAATTTTTCAGTCAAGAAGAATGTTTCCCTGTCTCCTCAAGGGGGCCTTTTGCCTGTGGGGGTCAAAGACAGATAAGTTTTGGCGGGGAGCCAAAGGTTCCCTCTCCAGTTTGCTGCGTGACCTTGGCAAGTCTCTTTGCCCGCTCTGGGCTGTAGCTTCCCTGTCTGAATATGAGCGCAGTGGCTGAGGTTTCCCTAAAGCCCTTCCACTGTGTATATTCCAGTAATCTGTGATTTAGAGGAAGTGGATTCAATGTGTCAGGCACTCACCAATGCCCACGCTGGCCCAGGCCCTGTCCATCCAGGGAGTGGGGGATCCTGAGAAGATGGGACTCGGCCCCAGCCCTGGGATGCCCTGGCCAGGAGGCAGGAAGAAGGCAGGCGTGCATGCACGCATGTGCACGTGCACACACACACACACACACACACACGGAACTCCAGGACCCCAACATCTGCGATTTGTGTCCAGGAGGGGCGCAGGCGAAGGGGCAGAGAGAGGGAGGCTTCTAACTGGGGCGCCTGAGATGGACCTTGATGGTCAGAATGGAGCCAAGAGCAGTGGGCAGAGAGAATGACCTAACAAAGCAAGACAGCAGGAAGTTTGGGGATGGGAGAGGTCTGGGTGGCGGGAGCATAGAACCGGGGAGGACAGGGGCTAAATGCCAGAGTCCGAGCCTTCTGTAGTAATGGGGAGGAATTGCCAGTGTCTGAGCTACCAAGACTACAGCCACTGTCCTGATGGGAGGTTATGGGGAAGGAAGATAGAGGGAAATGGAAACAGATGTTAATGCGCCTCAGAGATGCAGAGGCCCCTCCGACGGCTGGCAGCTGGGCCCTGCCCTGGGTCTCCAGAGAACCCTGCTAAGCCAAAGTGGACTCCTGTTCTTCCAGAAGCAGGGACTCCTCCCTGCAAAGCCTCCAAGAGCATGAGGGCAGGCCCCTCCCTGGGCACAGGTCAGATGCACAGAGGGTCAAGGGCCCCTGGAGGAAAGCTGGACTGACTTCCTCACCCAAGGGCAGATTCAGGATCTCCTCTGGGCCCCGGTGTCCTGGCACCTCCCCTCCTTCCTGGGGCCTGTGGGCTCAGAGAGCAGGAAGGCCAGGCGAGATGCTCAGAGGAGCACATCGAAATATGTCCAGAGGCCATGCATGATGGCTCACGCCTGTAATCCCAGCACTTTGGGAGGCTGAGTCGGGTGGATTGCCCAGGTCAGGAGTTCCGAGACCAGCCTGCCCAATGTGATGAAACTCTGTCTCTACTAAAAATACAAACATTAGCCAGGTGGTGGTACGTGCCTGTAATCCCAGCTACTCAGGAGGCTGAGGCAGGAGAATTGCTTGAACCCGGGAGGTGGAGATTGCAGTGAGTCAAGATCGTGCCACTGCACTCCAGCCTGGACCACAAGAGCAAAACCCCGTCTCAAAAAAAAAAAGGGAAATGTGTCCAGAGCAGGGGTAGACAGGCATGAGGACAGCCAGGGCCAGGGGAGTCTTTGAAAACAAAATCAAGGTCTGCAGGATCTCAGGGTCTTCTGCTCCCTATGAGTGAGGGGCCAAGTGGGGCTCAGAAGCCCAGTGGCTTTGACGTCCATGTCTCAGGCCTATGGTGAAAAGGGGTGGCAGAGGGTCCTGTGTGCCCTGCAAGGCTCACAGAGGCCTGGGCTTGTTTTGCAGACATCACTGAAGGAAGGCAAACTTGAGGCAGAACCCTAGGCTTGTGCAGAGAAGGACTCCCTCCTGAAAGGGTAAATGGGTCTTGGGACCCCGTAGGGAAAGAGAAAGGCTAAAAACCCAAGAGTTGGAGTGTCAGTTCTACTGCTTTCTTGCTGAGTGACTTTAGACACATTGTTTAACATTTTTGAGCCTCAATAGCATCCTCTGTACAAATAAATATAAAACACCTGAACTTCATTGACGTTGCAGAAAAATTGGGTGGATTCCCTCAGCTGATGTGTATGAAAATGTTTTCAAAGCACAAGAGTTACCCATCACAGGCGTAGTAACTCATAGTAACTCGTAGTGACTCTCATAGCGACACTCTTAGCAGCAGGCTGGAGGTCACATGCCTTGGGTTCCAGTCCAGCTCTGCTCCTAACCCATTCTGTGACCCTTGGCAAGACACCTTCTCTGAGCCTCAGTTTCCCCATCTGTCAAACAGGGAAGCTAAACCTGCTCTGACATTCTTGCAGAGCAGCTGTGAGGAAAGAACTGAATTCTTATAAAACATTGTTCTAAAGTCAGAGAGAGCCAGGTGCAGTGGCTCATGCCTGTAATTCCAGCACTTTAGGAGGCCAAGGAAAGAAGATTACTTGAGTGCAGGAGTTCAAGACCAGTCTGGGCAACAAAGCAAGACCTTGTCTCTGCTAAAAATTTAAAAATTGGCCAGGCATGATGGTGTGCACCTGTAGTCCCACCTACTCAGGAGGCTGAGGTGGGAGGATCGCTTGAGCCCAGGAGCGTGAGGCTGCAATGAGCTATGACCACTGTACTCTAGCCCGGACTACAGAGCAAGACTCTGTCTCAAAAAAATAATAAAAATAAAAAATAGACTGGGCACAGTGGCTCACAACTGTAATCCCAGCACTTTGGTAGGACAAAATGGGTGGATTGTTTAAGCCCAGGAGTTCGAGACCAGCCCGGATAACATGGCGAAACCCTGTCTCTACAAAAAATACAAAAATTTGCTTAAAAAAGTACAAAAAAGGCTGAGCACAGTGGCTCACGCCTGTAATCCCAGCACTTTGGGAGGCCGAGGTGGGCAGATCACCTGAGGTCGGGAGTTCGAGACCAGCCTGACCAACATGGAGAAACCCCATCTCTACTAAAAAAATGCAAAAAAAAAAAATTAGCCAGGCATGGTGGTGCATGCCTGTAATCCCAGCTACTTGAGAAGCTGAGGCAAGAGAACTGCTTGAACTTGGGAGGCGGAGGTTACGGTGAGCTGAGATCGTGCCATTGCACTCCAGCCTGGGCAGCAAGAGTAAAACTCTGTCTCAAAAAAAAAAAAAAAAATTAGCCAGACATGGTGGCACATACCTGTGGTCCCAGCTACTCAGAAGGCTGACGTGGGAGAATCAATTGAGCCCAGAAGGTCAAGCCATGATGGCACCACTGCACTCCACCTGGGTGACACAGCAAGACCCTGTCTCAAAAGATAAATAAATAAGGCAGAGAGATCGTTGTTGCGACCATTGTGATGCCCCTTTCTGCTTCTCTGCTCCTCCGGGCCAACTCCAGGAGGGAAGGTGTATTAGTCTGTTTTCCCGCTGCTGATAAAGACATACCCAAGACTGGGAAGTTTACAAAAGAAAGAGGTTTATTGGACTTACAGTTCCATGTGGCTGACGTGGCCTCACAATCATGGCAGAAGACGAAAGGCACATCTCACATGGCAGCAGACAAGACGAGAGCTTGAGCAGAAAAACTCCCCCATATAATAACCATCAGATCTCGTGCGACTTACTATAACGAGAACAGCATGGGAAAGACCTGCCCCCATGTTGCAATTACCTCCCACCTGGTCTCTCACAACACATGAGAATTCAAGATGAGATTTGGGTGGGGACACAGCCAGACCATATCAGAAGGGCTCTATCTCAGACCTGCCCATTTGCCCTGACCTTATGGCCATGGCGGCTGCTCCTGGGGAAAGGCGGGTCTGCATTCCTCCATAGCCTGAGAGGGGCTTATCTTCCCCCTGCTTCCCAGTGTTGCAGAGGGGAAGACAGGAGGTAGAAGAAAGGGGAGGCTGAGAGCCCGAGGAGGGCTTGCACCCTGGCCTGACCCACGAGAGTTCCCTTTCCTGCCACACCAGTTGCAGGGCTGGATCCCAGTGATTGGGGCAGGTGTCCGGAGGAAACAGCCAGGCCAGGGCCAGGAGAGGCAAAACCCGTGGGGCCTGAGCTGACACTGGCCCTGCTCTGGCAGCTTGTGTTCTGTGCCCTTGAGGCTGTGGCTGTAGACCATGCCCTCCATCAGGGACACCCCTTGAGCCTGCCCAGGGCCTGGGTCCTGACCCTGGAAAGCTCTCTGTCCAGTGGAGACACCGGTCTCCCTGAGCCTAAGGAAGCCCATTGTGGAGGAAGGGCTTGGAAGGAACCTCAGAAGAGGACAGTCCATCCTGTGTTTGAAAGGCTGTGGATGCCTGGATAGCAAGCAGGGCGCTGTGCTGACCAAAAGTATGGTTGTGGAGATGTTACAGGTGGCCATGAGACTGGTCAGGTTGGGGACCGGCTAACTCCTGGGGCTAGAGAGGCTGACGTGGCCAGACTAAGGGCAGCCAGGCTCAAAGAAGGAGGCAGACAGGAGCCCTGGGAGGGGTGCAAGCAGTAGAAGCCTGGGGAGAGCCTGGTTTGGGGTTTGTGAATCTAGCAGCGGTGAGTACAGGCTGGACTAGGGGCGAGGGAGGCAGGAGGCCAGGACTTGGGAGCTCCAAGGGTCCCATCTGGCCCAGGGAGGGCTGTCAGGCTCTGAACTGACCACACTCACTCTGGGCTCCTAGCTGACTGTCCCGGCACTGCCTACCCAAAGACTGGGTGCAGAGAGGAGCCCCCTAAGAGCCAGGGATGTGGAACGGTTGCAGGAGGCTGCTACAAGCCCCATGAGCAAGGCCGTTCCCACTGACAGAGCTTTCCCAGGATGACAGGGAGTGTGCTCCACCTCTCTGGGGTGTGCTAGCCTAGGAGGGGCAATCGTAAGGCGAATGTCACTGAAAGAACACAGGTGTCCTTAAACATGGACTATCTGGGCTTTGTAGTGCTGAAATTCTTCCCCCTCCCACTGCCCACTTCCCATTATATAGAAACACAGTTGTTTCCTGTTTTGGTTTCTTTATTGTTTTTCTCTGTTTTTGTCAAGAATACATTCATTTATTCAAAATTATTTATTGTAGAATAATCAGGCATTGAGCTAAGCACTGAAGAATATAACAGAAAACAAAAACAAGTCTCTACCTTAAGGAGTTTGCATGCTCACAGGAAAGACAGACATTAACAAATAATTACACAATTAAACTGTAATTGTGACAGGTGCCATGAAGGAATACAAAAAATAGAGGGAATATAATCAATGCCACTGAATTATACACTTACAAATTTTTCAAATGGAAAATTTTATGTTATATGTATTTTACCACAATAACTTTTTTTAAATGTCGATAATTTAAAAAAAATAGAATATAACGAAGATCTGACTTGGTCTTGAGGGTTGGTGCAGGCTCTCCTGGTAAAGCAACATTTAAACTGAGACCTGAAACAGGAGTAGGAGTTGGCTAGGGGAAGAACTTTCTAGGAAATGAGCACAGCATGTGCAAAGGCCCTGAGGTGGGACGGAGCTTGTAGTGTTCAAGAAACTAAAAGCCAGTGGGAACAGGGCAGATTTGGGACTATCATGTAAAAGCCACAGGAAATCAAGGTGCTGGTGTCAAGAGCCCAAGATCAAAGGGTCAGGCACATCCGTGGAAAGCGTGAGTCTCTAGGGCAAACCAACCCTGGTCCTAGACTTCTGAGTACGGATCTGGATAACTTCCGGATGCAAGTCAGCCCAAGCCAGCTGCGGTCCTTGCAGGAGCTGCAGAGATTTTAGACAGGGGCAGCAGAGCTCAAACTGACCTGAAGACAGGATCTGGGCCCAAAGCTAACCCACTGTCTCTAGGCAAGCCCCTGAATGGCAGAGTACCAGGCAAGCAGGTTTTTTAGGTCACTAAGTCCAACCCACTGTATTACAACATTCGCATATTATCAATCTACTCTGACTTGATTACCTCCAGGGAAGGGGAACTCACTACTTACCTCTTCATTCCTGCAAAAGCACAGTTTCGTCTAGGGCCAGTGGTGGTAGAAAAAAATCCTATCTCACACTGGGTCCTATGAGAGACTCCTGGATCCCAGCTCTGGCCTCCTACCCAGACAATTCTGGCTCCTTGCAAAGGAGCCTGTGAGGAACACTTTAGAACAGGGCTGGGAAGGTGCTTTAGAAACTGTAAAGGTTGTGACCATGTGAAGGACATCTAGGGCCTAGCTCAGACTCTGGCCCCGAGCAGCTGTAAAATAAGAATTTAGATGTCAGCTGGGTGTGGAGGTGTGTGCATCTATAGTCCCAGCTACTCAGGAGGCTAAGGCAAGAGATTAGTCAATTAATCAATCTCCATCCTCACTTTCCCATAAGTAACCACTGTTCTGAACAGCCAATGTTCCAGCTGTTCTTGAGGATGGCGTGCTTGGGATCACACAGAATGCTACTTGTCTGGTTCCTTGCACTCATCGAAATGTTTGTGAGATTGATCAGTATTGCCAAGTGTCTCGGTAGTTCATTTGTACGTTTAAGTAGAATTCCATGGTATGGCTATACTACAATTTTTTTTAATCCATTAATCTATTGATGGGCATTTGAGTTGTTTCCAGTTTGAGGATTTTATAAATAAAGCTGCTTTGAAATTCTTGTATGAGGTGTTTTTGTGGACATATGTTCTCATTTTCTTGGGTAAATCCCTAGGAATAGAATTACTGGATCAGAAAATAGGTGTGTGCTTAAAGAAGCTGCCGGAAGTTTCCACATCTTTGTCAACACTGGGTATTGTTACTCTTTTTAGTTTCATTCTAGTGGGTGAATAGTGATATCTTGCTGTGGTTTTAATTTAAATTTCCCTGATGATCAGTGATATTGAGCATATTTTCATGTGCTTATTGGTTATTTCCATGTCTTCTTTTGTAAATTATCTTTTCAAATCTTTAGCTCATTTTGTAATTGGGTCCTTAATCCTTTTATTATTGATTTGTAGGCATTCTTTATATATTCTGGTTATATTTTGTCAGATATATGTATTGGAAATATTTTTTCCCAGTTTGTGGCTTATCTTCATTTTATTAATTGTGTGTCTTTTTTATTATTTTATTTTATTTTTTTTTGAGACAGGGTCTCGCTCTGTCACCCAGGCTGGAGTGCAGTGGTGTGATATCGGCTCACTGCAGCCTCTGCCTCCCGGGTTCAAGCAGTTCTTGTGGCTCAGCCTTCGAGTAGCTGGGACTACAGGTGTGCGGCCCCATGCCCAGCTAAGTTTTGTATTTTTAGTAGAGACCAGGTTTCACCATGTTGCCCAGTCTGGTCTTGAATTCCTGACCTCAAGTGATCCACCCTCCTCGGCCTGCCAGAGTGCTGGGGTTACAGGTGTGAGCCACCACCCTCGGCCAATGGTGTGTCTTTTGATGAGCAAATTTTTTTTTATTTAATAAAGCCCAATTTACCTAGTTTTTTTCTTCTATGGTTAGTGCTATTGTGCCCTCTCTAAGAAATCTTTGCTATTTCAAGGTCATATATATATATATATTTTTTTCTATGTGTTCTACTATTTCCCACATTAAATTGCTTGGCTCCTTTATCAAAAATTTACCACATTTGTGTCAGCCTATTTCTTCATTTTCTTCCATTGAGCAATTATTTCTCTTTATATAATATCACACTGTCTTCATTCTATAGCTTTTTAAAAGTTTTTTTTTTTTTTTTTTTTTGTAGAGATGGGGTCTTGCTACATTGCCCAGGCTGGCCTTGAACTCCTGGCCTGAAGCGATCTTCCCACCTTGTCCTTCCAAAGTGCTGGGATGAACAGGCTGGAGCCACTGCACCTGGCCCACTACTACAGCCTTATACTAAATCTTGAAATCAGGTAGTGTTGGTCCTCTAACTTCATGAATTGTTTCCCCCTACAAGATTGTTTTGTCTATGCTAGGTGCAGTACGCAGCCTCTAAGATATTGCTCAGTGATTCTTGCCCTCTGATATTCTTGCCTTTTGGATTCTTGTGTAATCATCTACCCTAGAACGTGGGCTGGATCTAGTGATTCATTTCTAACATAGAATGATCCCAAAAGTGATGGGATTTCTTTTTTTTATTTCTTTATAAGTTTTATTATGACCATAAAAATAACCCTGTAGTCAATAACAATTTAATTGTACATTTTAAAATAACTAAAAGTGTATAATTACAAAAAGTGATGGGATTTCACTTCAGAGATTAGACTACAAAAATACTGTGTCTTTCATTTTGATTGCTCTCTTTCATTTTCTTTCTTGCTCACACTAAGACAGACCCATGTGGTAAGGACCTGAGGGACACCTCTAGCCAACATTCAGGGAGGAATTGACAACAACCTACAAAGAACTGAATCCTGCCAACAATCACATGAGTCAGCTTTTGGAAGCTCATTCTCCTCCACTGAGCCTTCATATGAAGACTGCAGCCCTGGTTGACAGTTTGACAGTAACCCTATGAGACACTTTGAGCCAGAGCTAGCCCATGCCTAGATTCCTAACCCATAGAAATTGTGAGATAGTGTTTGTTTTTTTTAAGCCACTACATTTTGGGATATTTATTACATAATAATAGATTCCTAATATACTAGATCCTTTGTACTTCTATGTAAAATGTAGAATTATCTTGTCAGTTTATTAAAAAAAAGACTGTTTGAAATTTGACTGGGAATAAATTGACTCTATATTTCAAATTGGGTGAATCATCTGATCCATGAATATGGTATGCATTTCCATTAATTTAGGTCTTTGATTTGTTTCAACCATGTTTTATACCTTTCAGTGTAGGTATCTTACACATTTTTTCTTAAACATTTCTAGAAATTTTGTTTTTGTTGCTATGAAAACTGTAATTTATTTTATTTTTTAATTTATTTTTATTTATTTATTTTTTGAAACAGAGTTTCACTCTTGTTGCTCAGGTTGTAGTGCAATGCCGTGATCTCGGCTCACTGCAACCTTTGCCTCCCAGGTTCAAGCAATTCTCCTGCCTCAGCCTCCCAAGCAGCTGAAATTACAGGTGCCCACCAACATGCCTGGCTAATTTTTTGTAATTTTAGTAGAGACGGGGTTTCACCATGTTGGCCAGGTTGGTCTGAAACTCCTGACCTCAGGTGATCCACCTGCCTTGGCCTCCCAAAGTGCTGGGATTACAGGTGTGAGCCACCGTGCCTAGCTAAAACTGTATTTTAAATTTAATTTTCTAGTCAGTTGCTGTTAGTATAAATATAATTGATTTTTTAATATTGACCATCTATCCTGCAACCTTACTAAATTTATTTATTAATTCCAACACTTTTTTTGTAGATCCCCTAAGACTTTTATGTTCAAAATTTTGGTATCTATTAATAAAAAGTTTTACTTCTTCCTTTCCAGTCATTTTCCCTTTTAATTCTTGCCTTATTGCATCTTTTAGGATCTCCAAATGTAATGTTGAGTAGAGATAATAAGAGTGGAGATCCTTATTTTCTTCCCAATATATTTAGCATTTACAGTGGTCTCCATTCCTTTTTGTGGATTCACGTTTCCATCAGGGACAAGTGTCTTTAGCCTGAATAAATTTCTTTTTTTTTTTTTTTTTTTTTGAGATGGAGTCTCGCTCTGTCACCCAGGCTGGAGTGCAGTGGCGCGATCTTGGCTCACTGCAACCTCTGCCTCCTGGGTTCATGCCATTCTCCTGCCTCGGCCTCCTGAGTAGCTGGGACTACAGGCATCTGCCACCACGCCCAGCTAATTTTTTTTTTGTATTTTTAGTAGAGACGGGGTTTCACCGTGTTAGCCAGGATGGCCTCGATCTCCTGATCTTGTGATCCGCCCACCTTGGCCTCCCAAAGTGCTGGGATTACAGGCGTGAGCCACCGTGCCCGGCTCAGCTTGAATAAATTTCTATAGCATTTTTTGTAGTGAAGGTGTTCTAGTTATCTATTGCTGCTTAACAAATCATTCAAAAATGTAGTGCATTAAGTTAATAACAGTCACTTATTGTTGCTCATGGTTTCCATTGGTCAGTTATTCAGGAGCAACTTAGCTGAGTGGTTCTGGCTCAGGCTCTGTCATGATGTTTCAGTCCAGATGTCAGCCAGGGTAACAGCCATCTGGAGTGGGAAGACCTGCTTTCAACCTCACTCATGAAGTTGTTAACGAGCCTGTTTCTCACCGGATGTGTGAGTTTTCCATTGCACTATAACAATTACCACAAACTTGGTGGCTTAAGACAACACATATTTATTCTTCCCCAGTTCTGGAAGACAGAAGGTCAAAATTGGTTTCAGTGGGCTAAAGTCAAGGTGTCAGGAGGACTGCTCTTCCTCCAGAGGCTCTAGGACAGAATCTGTTCCCGGCCTCTTCCAGCTCCTGGTACTCCAGCATTCCACCCTTGTCTTGTAGTTGCATCACTCCCATCTCTGCCTCTGTGGTCACATTGTTTCTCTTCTGTGCATGTCAAATCTCTCTCTGCTCCCACTTGTAAGAATACATGTGATTGAATTTAGAGCCCAACTGGATAATACAAGATAATCTTTCAGTCTCAAGATCCTTCATTTAATTACATCTTCAAATCTCTTCCAAGTTTTTGCCATATAAGCTAATTTTAACAGCTTTCAATTTGCTGGGTCACATGGTAACACTATGTAGATAACTTTTGAGGGACATTTTCAACTTACCTTACTGGCTGTTGGCCAGAGACCTTAGTTCTTTACCAATGGGCCTCTCCATAAGCTATTTGAGTGTCTGTGATGTGGCAGCTGGTGGCTGAGGCTAGGGACTTTTCAAAGTCTTCTTTATCACATCTGGTGCCTGAAATAGGAAGACTCATTAAGCTGGGATTTAGAATAGCTGGGCCCTTCGTGTCTCTATTTTTTTAATTTATTTTAATTTTTGGTTTTGTGGTACATGTGCAGGATGTGCAGGTTTGTTACATAGGTAAATGTGTGCCGTGGTGGTTTGCTGTACCTATCAACTCATCACGTAGGTATTAAGCCCAGCATGCATTAGCTATTTTTCCTGATGTTGTTTCTCCCCCCACCCCACCCCCCAACAGGCCCCAGTGTGTGTTGTTCTCCTCCCTATGTCCATGTGCTCTCATTGTTCAGCACCTCTATTTCTGTGTGGCTTCTTCACATGCTCTCCAACATCATGCGTTCAAGATAGCCAGACTTCTGACATGGTGGGTCAGGGATCCAAAAAGCATGTGCCCTGAGAGAGTCAGGTGGCAATTGCATTGCTTTTTATGACTTAGCCTTAGAAGCCATATAGGTTACTTCCCATATATTGTGTTAGAAGCCAGTCATAAGGCCAGCCCAGATTCTAAGAGAGGGAAATTAGATTCTACCTATTGATGGGGCAAGTGTTAAAGAATTTGCAGGTAAGATTTCAAGCCACTTCAGCAGTTTCCTGGTGACAAATCCTCCCATCTTCTATTTAAATAAAAATGTCATTCTTTCACCTTATTTTTCAGGGATATATTTACTGGAAAAGAATTCTGGCTTGATCATTTACTTATTTTAGTACTTTAAAATATACTGTTACAATATCTTTTGGTCTTCATTGTTTCTTATGAAAAATGAGTCATCATTTCTATCAGTTTCCTTTTATGTAATGTGTCCTCCCACCCCATCCCACCTCATGTCTGCTTTGGTTGCTTTTAAAATTATCTTTTTTTAATTATTATTTTGAGACAGGATCTCGCTCGGTCACCCAGGCTGGAGTGAAATAGCATAAACCTTGCTCACTGGCTGGGCTCAAGTGATCTTCCTGCCTCAGCCTCTGAAGTAGCTGTGACCACAGGCGCCTGCCACCATGTCTGGCTAATTTTTTTATTATTTGTAGAGACAAAGTTTCACTATGTTGCCCAGCTGGTCTTTAACTCCTGCACTCAAGTGATCCTCCCACTTCAGCCTCCCAAAGTGCTGGAATTACAGGCATGAGCCACTGCATCCAGCCTTACAACCTTAATTTTAGAATATTTTCATTATCTTAAAAAGGAAGCCTATACCCATTAGTAGTCACTTCCCATTTCTCCTCAATCCCCCTAGCCCTAAGAAACCACAAATCTACTACTGTTTGTCTCTATAGATTTGCTTATTCTGGACATTTCATTTAAGTGGACTAATACAATATATGATCTACTGTGACTGGCTTCTTTCTCTTACCATAACGTTTTCAATATTCATCCTTGTTGTAGCACGTATCAGTACTTCATTCTTTTTATGGCCAAATAATTTTCCATTATGTGGACATACCACATTTTGTTTACCCATTCCTCAGTTGAGGGATATTTGGGTTGTGTGGGGAAAAGAAAGAGAGATCAGATTGTTACTGTGTCTATGTAGAAAAGGAAGACATAAGAAACTCCATTTTGATCTGTACAAAGAAAAATTGTTTCTGCTTTGAGATGCTGTTAATCTGTAACTTTAGCCCCAACCCTGTGCTCACAGAAACATGTGCTTTATTGAATCAAGGTTTAAGGGATTTAGGGCTGTGTAGGATGTGCCTCGTTAACAATATGTTTGCAGGCAGTATGCTTGGTAAAAGTCATCGCCATTCTCCATTCTCTATTAACCAGGGACACGATGCACTGCGGAAAGCCGCAGGGACCTCTGTCCAAGAAAGCTTGGGTATTGTCCAAGGTTTCCCCCCACTGAGACAGCCTAAGATATGGCCTCATGGGAAGGGAAAGACCTAACTGTCCCCCAGCCCAACACCTGTAAGTGGTCTGTACTGAGGAGGATTAGTAAAAGAGGAAGGCCTCTTTGCAGTTGAGGCCTCTGTTTCCCGCATGTCCCTGGGAATGGAATGTCTCGTGTAAAGCTGACTGTTCATCCTATTCTGAGATAGGAGAAAACTGCCCTGTGGCTGGAGGTGAGATATGCTGGCAGCAATACTGCTCTGTTACTCTTTGCTACACTGAGATGTTTGGGTAAAGAGAAACATAAATCTAGCCTACGTGCACGTCTGGGCACAGTACCTTCCCTTGAACTTATTTATGATGCAGATTCTGTTACTCGCATGTTTTCTTGCTGATCTTCTCTCCACCATCACCCTGTTCACCCCGTTCTGCCGCACTCCCCTTGCCGAGATAGTGAAAATAGTAATCAATACTGAGGGAACTCAGAGACCGGCGCTGGTGCAGGTCCTTACATGCTGAGTGTACCGGTCCCCTGGGCCCACTGTTCTTTCTCTATATCTTTGTCTCTGTGTCTTATTTCTTTTCTCAGTCTCTCGTCCCTCCTGATGAGAAATACCCACAGGTGTGGAGGGGCAGGGCCCCCTTCAGGGTTGTTTTAATATTTAGGCTATTATGAAAAGTGCTGCTGTGAACATTTATGTACAAGTCTTTGTGTGAACATCTGTTTTCATTTCTCCTGGGTATATATGAAGGAGTGGAATTGCTGCATCATATGGTAACTCTATGTACAACCTTTCGAGGAACTGCCAGATGGTATTCCAAAGTATCTGCATTCCCACCAGCAGTATAGGCGGTTTCTTATTTCTCCACATCCTTGCCAACACCGTTCTTATTTTCTTATTTATAGCCATCCTACCAGGCATGAAGTGCTATCTAATTGTGACTTTGATTTGCATTTCCTGGTGGCTGATGATGCCAGGCATTTTTTAATGTGCTTGTTGTCCATTTGCATATCTTCTTTGGAGAAATGTCTATTCAAATCCTTTGCTCAGTTTTAATTGGATTATTTGTCGTCTTCTTATTGAGTTGTAAGGGTTCCTTATATATTCTAGATATAATTTCCTTATCACATGTATGATTTGCAAATGTTTTCTCCCATTCTGTGGGTTAATTTTTCACTTTCTTGATGATGTCCCTTGAAGCACATCAGGTTTTAATTTTGATTAAGTCCAATTTATTTGTTATTGTTTGTGCACTTTTTAACCTTATCTTAAAAAACTTGCCTAACACAAGGTCACAAAGATTTCTTCATATTTTCTTTTAATATTTTTACAGTTCTAGCGTTTACATTTAGATCTTTTATACATTTGAGTTAATTTTGTGTGTGGTATGAGGAAAGAATCTAACTTTATTTATTTTTGGCATGTGTCCCAGCATTATTTGTTGAAAAGACAAATATTTTCCCATTGGATTGTCGTGGTAGCCTTCTTGAAAATCTGTTCACTTTAAATGTGAGTTGATTGCTGAATTCTTAATTCTATTTCATTCACCTATATATCTGTCCTTATGCCAGTACCTCATTGTCTTAATTACTGTAGGTTTTCAATATGTTTTGAAATCAGGAAGTGCAAATCCTTCAACTTTGTTCTTTTTCAAGAATGTTTTGACTATTTTAGGTCTCTTGAATTTTTTGTTTGTTTGTTTGTTTTTTGAGACGGAGTCTCACTCTGTTGCCCAGATTCTGGAGTGCAGTGGTGTGATCTCAGCTCACTGCAAGCTCCGCCTCCCAGGTTCACACCATTCTCCCGCCTCAGCCTTCTGAGTAGCTGAGACTACAGGTGCCCGCCACCATGCCCGGCCAATTTTTTGTATTTTTAGTAGAGACGGGGTTTCACCGTGTTAGCCAGGATGGTCTCGATCTCCTGACCTCGTGATCCACCTGCCTCGGCCTCCCAAAGTGCTAGGATTACAGGCATTAGCCACCGTGCCTGGCCAGGTCTCTTGAATTTTTATACAAATTTTAGGACTAGCTTGTCAATTTCTGCAAAGAAGCCAGCTAAGATTTTGATTAAAATTGTGTTGACCTGTGGATAAATTTGGAGAGCATTACCATCTTAACAATATTAAGTCTCTCGATCATGAGATGTCTTTCCACTTATTTAGATCTTCCTTAATTTCATTCAACAATGTTTTGTGCTGCTCAAGTTAAAAATAGTTCTTCTCTCTACCCTTTGGATTGAATAATTTCTACTATTTTGTCTTCAAGTTCCCTTTTTTTTTTTTTTTTGAGGCAAAGCCTTACTCTGTCACCCAGGCTGGAATGCAGTGGCACAATCTCGGCTCACTGCAACCTCCCCTCCCAGGTTCAAGCGATTCTCCTGCCTTAGCCTCCCAAGTAGCTGGAATCACAGGTGTGCACCACCGTGCACAATAACCAAGTAAAAATACATGCACAATAACCAAGTATCTTAGCCACTGTTCTAAGCAATTCCAGTCGATTGCTTCCTAGGAAATCCTATGTTGCTGAGCTGTATGGAGAGGTGCCAAGGACCTCATAGAGCTTCACCTAAATTCAGGCAGTGCATATAGTAGTGGTTAAGAAGATGCAGCTGGGTGCAGTGGCTCATGCCTGTAATCACAGCACTTTGGGAGGCTGAGGTGGGCAGATCACCTGAGGTCAGGAGTTTGAGACCAGCCTGGACAACGTGGTGAAACCCTGTCTCTAATAAAAATAGAAAAATTAGCTGGGCATGGTGGTGGGCGCCTGTGATCCCAGCTATTCGGGAGGCTGAGGCAGGAGAATTTCTTGAACCCGGGAGGCAGAGGTTGCAGTGAGCCAAGATCGCGCCACTGTACTCCAGCCTAGGCAACACAGCGATACTCCGTGAAAAAAAAAAAAAAAAAAGGAGAGCGATACTCCGTCTCAAAAAAAAAGGGAGATGCAATCTGAAGTCAGATTGCCTCGATTTGAAACTCAACCATCCCCATTACTATCTGTATAACCTTTAGCAAGTTACTTCATCTCTCTATGCTTCCATTTCCCCATAAAATAGGGATTATAATTCAGTACCCACTTGATAGGAGATAATCAAATGAATTAATTTGTGTAAAGCAATTGGAACAGTGCCTGGCACATACTAAGTGCTCAGCAAATGTTCTCACTTTTTAAAAAGTGAAATAATATTCCCTTAAAAGGCTAGGCTCCTTCTGCTCTGTGTCCCCACTGCCTGACCCCTTTGCCTGCCACATTCAGAGCTGCCTTTCACGTGTACAGGCTGTGTGTTTCTTTATCTTCCTCCTCAAACCCTGGGCTCCTCCATGGCAGGGACCAAGTCTGTGAGCCAGAACCAGCCCACTGCAGAGCACAATGCCCCCACAATGCCCCCACTGGCAGAAGCCTCACCCCAGCTTCACCCTTACCCTCACCCCCACCCCCATAAAGTTCCTCTGGAGTCTGAGGAATAGGCAGTGTTCTTTCTTCTTCTCATCTCCCTGGAAGAAAGGTAGAGAATTACCTATCATGAGAGCTGGGACTTACAGGCTATCCCATCCACCCTTCCCCCATTTTACAGATGGGTTAAGTAAGGCCCTCCTAGGAGGGGAGTACCTAAAGTCACGCTTGTGGTACTTAGAATAAAAATGGCAAGCAATGGGGAGATGGTGATTTTCTAGTAGCCTTTGCTTTGGGCTGAAATTATGTCAGCTTTGAGCATCACACTGCCCTTCCTGTGCTGACCAAAACCACCAACTGGCCATTCTCTGTGTCTGTCATCAATACGACATATGAAAATACCTGGATTATGATTTAATATATGCACATTGTTTATATAAAACATTTTCCAGGCCAGGTGCGGTGGCTCACGCCTGTAATCCCAGCACTTTGGGAGGCCGAGACGGGTGGATCACAAGGTCAGGAGTACAAGACCAGCCTGACCAACATGGTGAAACCCCGTCTCTACTAAAAATACAAAAATTAGCCGGGTGTGGTGGCGCATGCCTGTAATCTCAGCTACTCGGGGGGCTGAGGCAGGAGAATCGCTTGAACCCGGGAGGCGGTGGTTGCAGTGAGCCGAGATCGCGCCGCTGCACTCCAGCCTGGGTGACAGAGTGAAGACTCCATCTCAAAAAAAAAAAAAAAAAATTTCCAAAAGCGTCTGATGATGAGTGGTTGGATGCAGGGGTTTAGAGGACCCTGAAGTGCCTCACTCTCTGTACCTCCCTGTTCTTTGTCCCTATCCTGCTCCACCCCAGTCACCCAACAGGCCTGAGACTATTGGGTATGGCTGGCTTGTTAGGAGCATAAACTCTGGAACCCACTTGCCCAAGTATATATTGTGACTCTGCTAACCAAAGGACCTTGGCAGTTTCCATAATTTCTCTGTATCTCAGCTTCCTCATCCGTCAAGTGAGTGTGGTGATAGTACCTCATTGGGCTGTTACGAAGATTGCATGTGTAAGGTGCATAAAACATTGTCTGACACGCAGTGCTGGGTATGTGTTAGTTACTAGCTAGTACTGTGATTATTCGTGTCTGGTTTTCTTCTGCACCCTTGGGCCTGGGGGCCTGGCAGCACCCAACTTTGCAGCCTTGTCCCTACCTGATGTAGCAGAATTCCAGCCCAGAGCCCTAGATGACCAGTCACAGACAGAAAATGAGAAGGCCCTTTTTCTGTGACATCTGAGGAAACAGAGTCCCAGAATGAACCAGGGACTTGCCCAAGGTCACAAAACTGAAACAAGCCTGGGCTAGAAGCCAGATGTTCTGGTGCCCAGAGAACTTTGTCTTGGGTACAGCCAGGCTGCTTGCCAACTCCTTTGGGGCTTTGGAGTGGAACTTGATGTCTGACACATTTATTTGTAGACAGCAGGCTGTGGGATTTGGCATGACAGAGTTGGACACTATGAGCACTGCCAGTTGGGTAAGAAGTGAGCTGGCTGGGCTGCCCCACCCACCCAGGCAGGAGCTAAAGTGGAGCTGAGATGAGCCTTGGGGGCTGAGGCCTCTCAGCAAACACACTTCCATTGGGGTCTTGGGCTGGGGGCTTCAGTCAGTCAAGGGCTCCAGGGTACCTGCTCCAAAAATGTTCTTTCTAGTGGATTCTAGGGGGATATGTCTTAAACTGCCCCTGCCCTCACCCTTTCTGAAAGATTATAGGTCCCTAGCAGATCTCTGCTCAGCCCAAAACCCCACCCATGTGAGCTGCAAAACCAAGACTGGGGATGGTCTACAGCCCACGTCTATCACCTTGGCCTTGACTCCTCTCCCCTGTACTAGCCTCGCATACTGTCTCCCATGAAATAATCAGACCTTTACTCCTTGCCAGCTTTCTTCCTTTAACATCATTATACCCCCTCCCCAAGCTTGGGCCCAGCAACCCTGCAAAGAACGCATCTTTGTTAATCGATCCCATCATCTCTAAATCTTCGAGGCAGGGACCGTGTCCATTTTTGTCACTTTACCTCCTTGTCCCATGCAACATCTGGCACAGGGGAGGTGCTAAATCAATACTCACAGAAGGAAGGAGGATCCTCAGGGAACTGGCAGTCACTGGGGCAGGGAGAAATCAATTCCAACTTTGGGAATAAGGACTTAATTCATATTTTTATTTCATGACAGGCTATTATGTTTTTTAAAAAAGTAATACCCAGTTTCTAAATGCTGAGTGCCTTGGAAGGAGATCAGCCAGGGCAGCTCCAGGAAGAAGCATGAGGGCTGAGGTCCCTCCCAGAGGAGGCGAGCTCTGAAGAGTGTCATAGGCGGCTCTACCACAGCAGGTCGGCTGGTGGGTTTTGTAAGGAGACAAAAGGGTAGATTACACATTTCCCAAGCCTTCCTGATCTTGGAATGAGCCATTTGCTGGCATTATAATTGTTGAGGTTTCCTTCCTTCCATCCTTCCTTCCTTCTCTTTCTTCCTTCCTTCCTTCCTTCTCTTTCTTCCTTCCTTCCTTCCTTCCTTCCTTCCTTCCTTCCCTTCCTTCCTTCCTTCCTTCCTTCCTTCCTTCCTTCCTTCTTTCTTTCTTTCTTTCTTTTCTTTTCTTTTCTTTTCTTTTCCTTCCTTCCTTCCTTCCTTCCTTCTTTTTCTTTTCCCTTCCCTTCCCTTCTCTTCTCTTTTCTTTTCTTTCTTTTTCGAAATTTTGCTCTTGTTGCCCAGGCTGGAGTGCAATGGCACAATCTCGGCCCACTGGAACCTCTGCCTCCCAGGTTCAAGCAATTCTCCTGCCTCAGCCTCCCAAGTAGCTGGGATTACAGGCATGCACCACCACGCCCAGCTAATTTTGCATTTTTAGTAGAGACAGGGTTTCACCACGTTGGCCAGGCTGGTCTTGAACTCTTGACCTCAGGTGATCTACCCGCCTCGGCCTCCCAAAGTGTTGGGATTACAGGCATGAGCCACCGTGCCTGGCCACTGTTGAGGTTTTCAGACCTCATCAATTTGGACACTGTGCATCCAGAGCTAGCCTTGAAGGACATTTGAGGACATTTCTATTGTCATTCTCTACCAATGTCAAGTATCAGTGACAATTCCATTCATTAACATCATGACTCAGCCCTCACCAGAAGAGAGGGAGGAGGAGAAGAGAAACAAGTTCATCTTTAGCTCTTCAGGACAAAGGAGAGGTCTGAATTCCTTTCTGGGATTCACTAGGATTGGGGTCATTAATATAGCATGGGCTTCCGAAGTCCTGTGAGAACAAAAAACAGCAAGAGAGCATTGGGGTGCAAAGTACATTGATGGGAGTCTATGGGGGGCTCCCAGCAGCTTCTCAAAGGGGGTCCTAATGCATCAGAGGCTCAGGACCAGTACTCGAGTCAAACTGTTAGGGTGTCCTGAAGTGGCGATAGGCAAGAATTGCTAAGATGTAATTGAAATTTGGTGAAGGGTGGAATTCTTTTGAAGTTAGAGTGCCGGCATTGACCTACCAGTTTAGGGTAGCAATCTGACAGTCGTTTGCCATCTGACTAGGTGGAGGACCTCGAACAACCCCTGTCCCAATTGCTGCCTCTGTGCCCTGCTCCTTGGCTTTAAAATTAGGGCGGAGGCTGGGCGCAGTGACTCACTCCTGTAATCCCAGCACTTTGGGAAGCTGAGGCAGGCAGATTTCTTGAGGTCAGGAGTTCAAGACCAGCCTAACCACCATGGCCAAAACCCCATCTCTACTAAAAATACAAAAGTTAGCCAAGTATGGTGGTGCACACCTATAATCCCAGCTACTCAGGAGGCTGAGGCAGGAGAATCACTGAAACCTGGGAGGTGGAATTTGAAATAAGCCGAAATCGGGCCACTGCACTCCAGCCTGGGCAACAGAGTGAGACTTTGTCTCAAAAGATAATAATAATCATTAAGGCTTAAAATTTCCACCTAACACTAGCTAGGGCTGCCTCCATTTTTTCACCTCATCCAACACTCACTCATGCCAGAGGCAGTTTGGAATTTGGGAGTTGTAGCTTGCAGGTAATAATTAAAGATGAGGGAGTGTGTGAGCTCCCTAAGGGGGAGAGGGGGCTGAGAGGTGGGCAGATCACCAGGGACAGCCCCCAGGAAACTCCAGGAAGCAGGAAAATGCTGGTGGGGGCTGGCTGCTGCCACAGACCGGCTAGTCCCTGTAGTGAAGGAAGAGGTAGAGGGTGGAGGGGGTATTAGAAGGCACAGGGCAAGGTGCAGGGATATTTGTTACCATGGAATAGGGGCTCTCCTGTGGGAATGGGGGGAGCTGGGATGGCTGGCTAAGTTTTATGACATGCACATACTGGGTAAACCTTGTGTATGTAGCATCCTGGCTTCAGAGCAGGCCGTGGAGACCCCTGTTCACAATGCTGGCTCTGTCTTTTGCTGCCTGGGCAACACTGAGCAAGTCTAACGTTCTATCACCTCTTTTGGAAAATGCGACTACTAATAAAACCTACATTGCAGGGCCGTGGAGAGAATGGGAGAAGCCAACACAAGACGCTCAGCATAGTACATGTGCTTAGTAAAGAACCAAACCAAACAAAAAGATGAGCTTCTTGCCCAGCCCTGGGGGACCCAGTGGCAGGAACTGTCTCCTGAGGTTCTGCCAAGGATGACGGCCAAAAACCTGCCTCTCCTGCCCGCAACGGCAGGTCCTTCTCCTGCCGCCTGCCCTTCTTATGTAAGAGCCACACAGGTGGGCAGCTGGGTCCCGTGCCATATAGGTCAGAGGTATCTGGGGCCACACCTTGACAGCAGCCCTAGGGCAGGCTGGGGCGGGTCCCCACTCATGCCCAACCCCACTGCCTCATCACCCGGAACCTGGGGCATCCACAGCCGCTGGCTCCCATACTCAGCATGCCTTAGCTGAGGGAGCAGAGGGGATGCTGAGCCCTGTGCCTGCCAGGTGCGAGAAGGAGGAAGGTGAGCACCCTGGGGCAGCCAGACCCCCAGGCACACCCTCTACCGTGAGTCCTCTCTGGGGGTCTTCAGGCTGGGAATTGGGAATTAGGAGAGAGCTGCCAGAGGCCTGATCTTTGAGGTAAGGCAGTCCATGCAGACTAAAGAGAAGCAGAGGGCGTGGGGTCCACCACGCAGGGTGATGGGGAAGCTAGCGTGAATCGCCATTGCAGACTATATTGTTGCTATTGGGAGCATCAGGCTGTGCACAGGCCTGTGTGACTAGCACTGTGGGGTTTGGAGGAGGCACTGCTCTCCCTGTTTGGGGTTTTTAGGATATGGGGAACTAGTTAGGCAACACCTTCCATGGAGAACATTCTCCAGCCATTGGGGAGTCGGTTCTGCTTTGCCCGCTGAGCAGAGAGAGGTGGGAACTACCAGAAGTGACTGGGAGGCTGGTGAATGGTAGCCAGAAGTCTCTGCAAAGCAGGAGTCCTGGAGATTTTATTTATTTGCTCATCAGTTGGCTGTGGGGAATGGAGACCACAGCCCCAAGGCAGCCACCTCCTGCGAGGCATTCTCCATTGAATCTGAGGGTGTTTGGGCTTACGAGGCCATAAATTACAGCAGGGGGTCCCACCCCAGGAGCAGATGAGTCATAGCCAGGAAAAAGGGCAGCTGTCCCCTCGCCCAGCCAGGCTGCCAGCGGTGACTCACGCTGTATCTCTGTTGCAGGGCGGTCCGGTGGAGCCGGGCCTCTCTGGGGCTGCTGTGGCTCTCCCGGGGGGACTCCGTGACACGTTCTCTGAGGTTCTGGCTCACTCCTGGGCGAGCTCACAGATTACAGCCACCCCCCAGGCACCATGCCAGAGGTGCTCCTGCTCAGGTCTGCCAGCTCCATCCTGAGGACCGCGTAAGGAACAAGGAGCCCACCTTCCCCCGCCTCCCGCCCCTCAGCCAGACTCCCAGGGAAAGTAGTTGGCACGCAACCTGGACCCCCAGACTTGGGTTTAGAGTTTTTTCATTCTGTTGGTCACCCTCTCAATCTTGCCAAGTTATCTTTTTCTTCTTGAGCCCCCAAAGATCCATGAAAGCTCATGCGTAATAATGATGAGAGCTGACTATGTACTAAGCACTTCTTATATATCACCTTCTCCTTGCAATAGCCACAGGATACGGGCAGAAAACTGAGGGCCAGAGAGGAACTGTGACTCAGCCACATAGCTAGTAAAGTGAGTTGTGCCCAAGCAGGCAGACAGACTGGTGAATTTTGATGCTATCCTGTTTCAAGAAAGCATTCATTGAGCACCTACTTCATACACAACAGTGGCCTGGCTGCCGAAGGCTGAGTGAGAAGAATGGGCAACAGAAATAAATAGGAAACAGATCCTCATCCATGAAGCGTTCACATGGGAAATGAGGGTCCTCCTCAATTTATGTGTCACACACATAGTGACAACTTGAGAAGGTTTAGGTCCAACCAACATGTACTGAGCTCCAACGGTGAGTACTCATGGCCAGAGGACAGAGCTGAATCAGAAGTGGCCCCAGCTCTCAAGCCATGTGTGACCATCAAAGCCCAAACCTGAGTATCCAAGGACCATAGGGGTGAGAGGGTGTTGGGGAAATCTAGGAGGGCTTCCTGCAGGAGGAGTTGAAGGAGGCTTGGGAGGCTCTGTGTGCAAATGGTTCCCATCAGCTCCTCTGGCAAGGTAGAAGGAGTAAGGAGACACCAATCCACCAAGAGATGGTTAAGAGAAAGGCGCAGTGCAGACGCTCCCAGGCTCCTCTGCACCTCCCCCACACATCTTACATCATATTTGCTCAAACACGCCCTTTGTTTTCTTGTTCCCATGCTGCTGGGTAGCTGCTGATAAAGTGTTTTTGTTTTCTGTGAAAGGAGAGCAAGGCAATGAGCTTAAAGTGTGCTTATGTGAGCTGAGGTCAGAGAATGAATCCTTGTTCTCGTCCGGGTGAAAGAGGGCCAACCTTGTAAGCTCTTCTTCCTCCTGGAAATTCAAAATGCAGACAGAAGCCAGTCAGCCTCCTCAGGCCATTCTCCCACCGTTATTGTCATTAATCATGTTAGGTGACTTCTGCCAACCTCTGGAGTATTGCCTTCCAGAAGGAGCATAATTTTCCAGAATGACAGGAATAAAATGTTAATCGCCTTCGGCATGCTCATGATGATCACAATGACAGTAATATCAACTCGCCTGTAGGATCATTTACGGCCACCTGTCCTTCCTGGAATAGCAGCAAGAATCAGGAGAAAGGCCCAAAATGCTTTTGAGGAGTCAAGACAGAGTAGGGGCGGCTCCCCAAACCTCAGCTTCTTTTCTTCAAGGAAAACGTGATAGGTTCCATTGTGGAACTTGTCCCCCAACATAACCTACAGTTCTAACGAGCTTGGCTGTTTTGTTTTCTATTCTGCTACAAAAAGAAATGGCGATGTAGGAGTGAGATGAATTGCTAGAAGCCAGCACACTGAAAGTAGCAAGAAGTGACTGCTAGTCACAGAGGAGAGGATTAAAAACCAAAAAATGGCCGAGCTTGGTGGCTTGCGCCTATAATCCCAGTACTTTAGGAGGCCGAGGTGGGAGGATCGCTTGAGCCCAGGAGTTGGAGACCAGGCCTGGCAACATAGCAAGACCCTGTCTCTACAAAAAATACAAAAATTAGCCAGGTTTTGTGGTGTAGGCCTGTAGTCCCAGCTACTCAGGAAGCTGAGATGAGAGGATTGCTTGAGCCTAGGAGTTTTAGGTTGTAGTGAGTGGTGATTGTGCCCCTGCACTCCAGCCTGGGTAACAGAGCAAGGCCCTGTCTGCAAAATATAAATAAATACATACATACAAAATAAAAACTGAAAGACGACCATTACGAACAACAACGAGTGTGAGACAGCACTCACAATGAGGAGAGGCAGATGGCCCAAGCAGTTTCACTTGTTTCTGTGTGACAAGTCAGGTCAGGAAAGCCTGTTACTGGTTATAACTCTGAGTGAGCAGGAAGTTACTGGAGGTTTAGCACATTCTATTTCAGATGACATCTCCTCAAAGGGACTGCCTCTTAAAGCCCCTAGTAAGGAAAAGATCAGGCTTAATTCATTTGGAAAATTAGGTTTTGACATTCTCTTAATCATGCACCCCAAATTCTGTAAGCATAGAGCATAGAGAGTTGAATCAGTGCCTTGGGCCAGCCACAGGGATAAGGACGGTGTTCTTGCTAAACTGATACTGGCAGAGGGCCAGGGTCCACCCTCTTATTGACCATGGTTGCTGGACAATATCAGTGTCTGAGCAACAAGAAATTTGACATTGCAGTGGGTGCTGGCCCTCCAGGAAAAGGCACCCACCTGCAGCAAGAAGGTGCTGCCAACAGCCTCATCGTCCCTATAAACAGAAGGTTCTAATCACCATAAGTACGCTTGACCCTTGGCTTCCTTTGGTGGCTGTCTTTTCATTTCGTCTTTGTGTAGCTATTTTAAAACCACAACCAGTTTACACTAATTTTCTGTGGGGGGAGAAGTGCTGCCCGTACCTTTTGATTAGGAGGATTTAAAAACAGGTTTGTTTGTAAGGAAGCAGTTCAGATGGTGGGACATTACAGCCAAGGACAGCCTCCTGCCTGACTAATGAGGAGGTGGTCGCCCAGCTGGTGATCTCAGGCTGATTAGAGCTGCTAACTCTAACCTGGGGTGCTGTCCACCCTGCTGTCCACCGTCTTCTGAGAACACAGGCCGAGATGGGGCAGGGACATCAACCTGTACGTGTCCCTCGTTTGCCATCACTGCCTGAACCCAGAGCTCAGGGGCCATTTGGTAACGTTGCAGCCCAAAGTGGAGGCAGCTTCTACCTGGCTATCCCAGAGAGCTGTAACCAAGGATCCGAAGTCAGTAGGACAAGTTCTGCAGCATTCAGCCGCCTCTGTCTGCCCAGCACAGGAGGCCTCGCCCCGGAAGCACGCGTTGCCATCTCTTCAGTTTTTCCACAACCTCCCTGGAGTGGGTCTCCATAGCAATGGAAGGGCTGCTCCAGGCCTGTGGCCCAGGCCTCACTCACAAATTTCCCAAGAACGGCGCCACCTCAGTTCCCCAGTCATCCCCCTTCTCCCCATCCCCCTCCCTTCATAACCTTCTGATATCTTTCGCTTTAAAACCTATCTCAGGTTCTTAAACAGACGGCTGCCAGGTGGGCCTAGGTGTGTTCACAAACTTAGTTTTGTACGGAACCTGCAGTGCCGACAAGGAGTAAGGCTGAATGTGAGAAGCAGGTAATTGGCCCGGCTTCCTGGGAACTGGGCAGGGATGGGGCTAGCCCCACCCTGACTGACAGACAGGACTCCCTGGAGCCAGGGTCCTACCCTCAGGGACACCATGACCAGCTGCAGAGGTTGCATGCTGCACAACTGCAGCAAATTCTGTTTACATAGTTGTTGATTGTGAAATGTGTCTCTGGAGTTGCATAATCCTGCTGCAGTCCTGAAGTATGTACTGAAATCCAGCTGCTCAGCCATCTAGGAGGTTGAGGTCTGGCCAGGTGAACCCTGAGGAAAAATGGTGCTGAAAGGCAGTCAGGCTGAAAGGATAATGGAAGCCCAGAAACCCATGAAACACGGGCTGGCCAGAAGGGGAGAGACCCTTTAGCCAGGGTCACCGAGCCTGGGAGGCGAGGGGGATCTGGGTCAGGAGTGAAGGTAGAAATCCCTGGGCCTCAGGTCTCCCTGGACCCGTGCCTGTCTTCTTCATGGAGTGAACAGACATGGGGTGCACCCACAAGCACATGAAAGAGGGGAGGCCCTCACTGGGGGCCGGAATAGGACCCCTGAGAGCCCTATGAGTACCTGCAGCTCCGCTCAAGAGTTTCTGGGCATGGCTGGGGACTGGTGGGTGCACGGAGTGACAGGTGGGGGAACCCCCGCCCCAAGTCTGCCCTCTCCAGGAGTGGTGTTCAGAATCCTCCAGTGTGGACCTCAGCCCCGTCCTCATCCAGGTGGGGACGCTGAGACCCCTAGAGAGTCATGAACTTGCCCAGGGTCACACCACGAAGTAGAGCACAGAAGGCCTTGAATTCCCTTTCTCCCGAGCCCTCGGAGGCTGGGTGGGGGCAGGGTCAGCCCCTACAACCACTGAGGTCTTGTCCCTTGACTCCCACTGGGGTCTCCTCTGTGGATGTCCCCAGCATTTGCAGGAGACAGAGGTGCCAGTGTCCCCCTGGGGGTGCTGAGATGTGTGCCAGGCCAGAGTCCCCGAGCCCAGGCCAGTCCCCCACGTTCTAATGAATGTTTTTCCTGGTCCCCTCACTACCCCAGCTCACTGACTGACAGGCAGCCACTCTCCAAAGAGTCCCTGAACCATGGTCTCGAGCTCTCAGTGCCAGAGACGGTGAATAATGCCCAGTGGGATGCTCCAGGTAAGCCAGCTGGGGGTTGCGGGGTGGGGCAGGGCGGGAAACTGCGCTGTGCTGGATGTGCTGGAGGGGTAAGTGGTGTGGGGGACCACCACACAGAACTGCGGGAAGGAGCAGCTGGGGATCTTGCTGGTCTCCACGCTCCCAGGGACCCCACCAAGCCCCTTCCTTCATGGCTGCCATCAGGGCCAGGCGTGATGGAAAGGAATGGGGGATGGGGAGATTTCTTCTTCAAGAAAGTTGGGAAGAAGAGAGGCCAGAGATAGACAGGTAGGACATCATCTGGGGCCAGGCCTTGGGAACTCGGATCTCCAGCACAGGGTTGCCGAGGGACAGGAGAAACCCCAGAGAAGCAATGCCTCGGGATTTTTGGCCTGGTTAACTGGGGCAAGGGACAGGCAGACAGGAGCAGCCTAGAAAGGTTTGTTTTGGAGGCTTGAAACATTACATGTCATTTTCTTGATCTCCACCATCAAATAATTGTGCCTTAAGGAAGTCAGAGTTATTTACTCTGACTCTGAAGTGTCATCAAAATGAGAAGAATAATAATAACAATACAGCTTTTGTGCACTTTTATTGGCTGCACAACAACATTGTAGCAACAACAGAAATTTAAAAACAAAAAGAAAACAATAGGTACCCAGCACAGAGGGTCACTGCTGCCAGACCAGCTGCCCCTCTCCCAGGCTGAGTGTCTTGGGTGGCGTTGGCAGGGATCTGGCCTGAGCTGTGGGGGTGGGTGTTTCCTCTCATGCCCCCCGGCCCTCGCCTCAGAGATAAAGGAGAAGGGACTGGGCCAAGACGAGGACCAACTGGTTTCTGAGAATGGTTTGAAAGACACCGGAGAGAGGCCAGGAACAGGGCCAGCTGGGTCCCGGGAGCCTCCCACGTTCATCCTCCCAAGATTCCAAGGCATCTTGCTGACTTGCTGAGCCACCTGGGTCAGGTCCCACCAACTCGCTTAGGCTCAGACACCCCAGACTTTATAATCCCTTCTCTGGGGTGCTCAAAGAGCAGGTGTTGGCACCAGGGGCCTGGGCCACAGCAAAACCCTGGAGCTCAGCAAGTCCTGAGTATGAGTGATGGCACAGGCATTCGTGCAATTCGAGGGGCAGGAAGGGAGCCAGTGTGGGGGAGGCTCCGTGTCCCTTGGAACCCCAGAAAAGCATCTGGCATCCGGAGGGAGAAACACATAATCCCCAGCCCTGTGGGCCTCAATGGCTTCATCTGAATGGCTGTCGTCTGGCAGCCCTGCAGCAGCAGACACGTAGCATGGGCAGGTTTTAAACAAGCAGGGAAGGGAGTCCCAGAGAGGGTCCCTTCAGACAGGGCTGGAGTAGAGGCATCTGAGCAGCCAGGGGCCAGATGAGGGACAGAGAGAAGGCCCTGAGTTTAATGGTGAGGCAGGGCCTGGGTGGGCAACTGCAAGGGAGGTGACAAGGCCATCACGATCTAGTGTATCAGGACTTTGGGAAGCTGGCAGGGACGGCCAAGGTGGGCGTGCCCCAGGATCCTCCACCCTGTGTGCTGGGCTGTGAGGAAGACTGAGACGGACAGTCTTCTTTCCTGCCCTCAAAGAACCCCCAGTCTGAGGGCAGACAGGTCCTCTGTAAAGGGCAGGGACAGGCTGAGGAAGGAGGGCTGCTCTCTGGGAGCTGTGGAGGCAAGGTGGTCCTCCTGCATGAGAAGGACCTCCAGCTGTCCTCAGAACCTTAAGCTCCCTCTAGGCCTAGAGGTCTGGACTGAGTGCTCTGCCCTTGGGAGTTCAGCTTCCAGGGCTGGTGACAAGGAGAAAGGGGCGGTTTGGGAGGGGCTAAGGAGGCACCATGGTTGTCAGCAGGCGCCTAGAGCGGAGGCCACCGAGGGACCCCAGGTGCTTCCCAGGGCAGTGCTGAGCAGGCGTCATGGGCTCCCACAGACCTGGCTCAGGGGCCATGCTCTGCCCAGCACCCTCTCCTGCAGCCCTGGTGTCCTTGGGGGTGGAGGGGGAGCCTCTGCGCTACAGCATGGGTGAGTTCCAGATTCTCATGGATGGAGTGTCCACTGCGTGCCAGGCCTGGAGCGGAGCTTGGACTCTTTCTCATTGACTCCCTAGAAGCTTGGGAGCCCTGGGCTGTAGTCTCTGTACAAGAAGGGGGATTGGGGCTGGCACAGATTGGGAGGGGTCTTGAAGCTGCCCTTTCACAAAGCATTTTTGATAAGATTGGGAAAAGGCAACTATCCCTATCAGAGACTGCTGGGGAGGAGGGATTCATGGGATTAGGAGAGCTGAAAGTCCTCCTTCCTCACACAGTTGTGCCCTGAATAAGAAGAGCCAAGCCGTGTGCTAAGGGACTTTCTTGTATTCTTTTCTTTTCTCTTCATAGCAGCAGCAGGGAAAGCAAATGTACCATTCTCATTTGGTAGAGGAAATGGAGCTCAGAGAGGGTTAGTGATTTTCTCAGAGTCACACAGCTAGTAAGAGGTGGAACTCTTAACTGGCCACACTGCCTCTTTGGGACCTAGATAGCATCATGCAGTCTGGTCTTCCAGGTCTGGCCCCCCCAAGTCTGGCCAGCCCCTGCCTCCCTTCCATCTAACTGCAGACCCTGGCAGCCCCTCTGGGGAGCTCTTTGAGTCTTGTATACAGGAATCAGGGTTCACTCTGGAGCCCTCGGAGGCTCCCAGATCTCTTTGAGTTCCCAAAAAGTTTGAGGTCCTGAGCTCTGGTCCCCAGGCTGAGCTCTGAGCTCTCCAGATGGCTGTACTCCCAGGGAGCAGCTGTGCAAAGTCAGGCCACTGAGACACTGGAATCTGACCTTCACACAAAGGCAGCTTTGTACTGGGCCCTGGAGACACATTACTTTTTACTTTCTAGGCCTTTCTAGATAGAGCATGAAGCCCAGCTGGAGAAGGGCAGCATCGAGACCACAGAGACGGGAGGGCACCCGGGGTGAGCAGCTGCTGGGGATGAAACTGCTGGAGGTGCTGGCCAGGGCTGGCTCCCCACCCGCTTTCTCCCTGGGAAACTCCCACACCCACTAAGGAGCTTTTGCAATTGGGAAGCTAGGTGCTCAGCCCCACTTGTCTCCAGTCCAGTGAAGCCCTTTGTGGGTCAAGGGATTTGCTGGGCCTCCCTCAGTTCGTCACTCCACCCTTCCCAAATGTTGCAAGCGGTGGTGTTTCGGGCTGGAGCTATGAGCTAGGGAGCCAGAAAGAGGCCTGATACAATGCTTGTCCTCAAGAAGCTCATAGTTTGAGGCTGGGTAGCAGGAGGAGGCCATTGGGATAGTGGAAGGCAAGAGGACCTGCCTGTCCCCACAGCCTCTGATGGGGGCCGGCAGGAAAGGCTTTCCAAAGATCAGAGGAAATGAATGCTGGTGATTCCTTCTCTGTGATATGGAAACAGGTAATCCTGGCCCTGCCAGCCAAAATGAGCGGAACCTCTGGGGGTCCTCGGAGAAACATTTTCCGCAGGGTTCAAGGCACCCACCCAGCCCCTGCCTGGACAGCCTCAGACACTGCCTGGGTGTCCCCTCCTAGGACCCTGCCATGTGGGGCAGGTCTGGGGCAGGCCAGCCAAGGGCTTCTGGCTGGGATGCCCGGGTTCTTGCTCAGACCTGGCTTCTCTCCAGCGGATGGAGACCCAGCCTGAGGTCTCCTGCGCATCTCCCGAGCATGCTCACCTTTACAGGGGCAGGTAAAGCCCATCTCAGGTCCCTTACCCCGGTGGTCCAGGCCCGGACAAGTGGAATCCTAGAGGCAATTTTAAAAAGCTAAAACAATGACTATGGAGGAAAGTATAGAGAACAGCTTGTCTACCCCAATTGTAATTCAGATGGGGAAACTGAGGCCCAGGCTCATTCTGCTGTGGTGGCCAGAACTCAGAGCTCTTCAGTCCCCATCGAGAAGGCCGGGAGTGGCAGCTGCAGGGGCCCTCTCCCCTGGGACACAGAGGAATTACTGAACAGCTGACAGACCCTTCTGTCCTAGGTCTTGTCCTTATCTCTCTTCATGTCCTGGGACTGATGTGGCTTCTTCCTCTTCTGTATCCCTGAGAGTGCCTTGCATTGGGCTGGCCCTCAGCATAGCGTCCCGTGTTGGAGAGAGGGGCCCTCCTGGGGCTGGTCCCTGCCTGGCCTTTGGAGGAGGGCCTCTGGGGTTGGTGCCCTGCAGGACCGTTCTCGGAGAGAGATCTGTCCTAGGCCTGAGACCCACCTCTTCCTCAACACCAGTTATTCCTCCATCTGCACAAGAAGCTACTTTCCTGCAGCCTTTCCCACAGACCACAGAAAACAGCCCCAGCCTCCCGCTCTCTGTTCTTGTGTTGTTTTCCTTCCCGGCTAATTGATTGACTGCCTTTGCTCTTTAGACGCCTTTATTCCAGAACCCCAGAGAACACAGCTCCCTGTCTGCCCAGTGGCCCCCAGCATAAAGGGTGGATTGATAAGATACAAGCCAGGGTCAGGCCAAGACAAGTGGCAGAGGGAGGAAGTGGCAGAGGGAGAGGGAGGCGGCAGAGAGTGCCAGCCTTGCCTGGGAAAGCCCACCCCCAGCTCTCAGCTGACTTGGCACTTGGTGGGCGTGCAGTGTGCTGGTGGTGCTGCATTGGCAGCAGGCAGCAAGCTTTCTGGGTTCTCCGCTGTGCTCTAGATCTAGTCGTTGGTTGCCTTTTGGAGTCAGCTCCTGTTGGGATCTGAGTGCCTTGCTGGGCAACAGAGACCTTGATTGTGTCCTGGCCCCGTTCTTGGCTGTTACTACAGCACTGATCTTAGTTTGGGCATAGGGCAGAGCTGATGATTGTGCCCCTGTTGAAGGGGCACAAAGGGGAGATGAGGACTACTTTAAGGACTGGCAGTCATCCTGATTTCCTAAGTCTCTCCTACCCACAGGAAACCACCCGCAGAGAGGCAGGCTGAGAGGTGCCACAGCAGACCTGGGCCCACTCACATCCCTCCTTCCTGCTTGGTTCCGAGCTGCCCAGCATGTGGCAGAGTCAGGGGACTGGGCACACTCTCCTCCACCCCGACACCATCCAGGGGAGAGTAGACTTTGGAATCCCAAGCTTCCATTCACTGAACAGCCCCCTAGCTACTGATACAAGGCAGCTGCCAGGACCAACTGAGGTCTGTAGTCCCAACTCTGCCTGTAACTTTGCTGTGACCTTGGCCATCCCTGCCCCTCTGGGACTCAATTTTCTCATCTGTAAAAGGTCCATCTACCTCTGATATGCTGTGTGTGGGAATTCCCTGCCCCAACATCCCAAGATCACCCATCTGGCTGAGGTCTCTGCCTGTGTTCCTGATGCAGCTAGAGGCATCGTATGCTTAATTTGATTTATTCTTTCAGCAAACACTTATTGCAAGGTCAGTGCTTGCATCAGAAGCTCAGAGTCTAGGTACAAAGGGAAGAGAGAGACGTCTTGAATACTCACAATGTGCTAAGGCTTTTAATAATAATACATTGATACAGATCTTTTTAGTGTGGTCCGTGCATTTCTGTGTGCCCTTGTTTTGCTCCCCTTTTCACTTGATGTTATACTGTGAACATTTCCATATGTCATTAAATATTCTTTTTATACTTTATTTTAATGGCTGCATGGGAATCCATGATATGGCTCTACCATAATGAACTGAATAGGAGACCAGTCCCCTGTTGGACATTCGGGTTGTTTCCAATGGCTTTGCAAATAGACACGTTGCTGTATGGATATCCGTCTCCACATTCTTGCTGTACATGTCTCTGATTGCTTCCCTTGAGTAACTTCCGGAAAGTATGATTGCTAAGTGCAAGGATGTTTCTGTTTCAAGCCTTTGGATATATATTGCCAGTTGCCCCCAAGAAACCTGTACCAGTTCATGTTCTGCACTGCACTGCACCTTCCAGATAGTGGATATTGTCTGTTTGCCTGATTGTATCTTTGCTGATTCGAGTTCTTTCCTTTTAGGAGAAAGCTAGGGAGAGAGGGAGGTTAGGAGATGAGTTCAGATGGCTTCAGGAGATGTGGGTCATTGTGAGGAAAGGCAGGGAAGAAAAGAAGCTTAGAAAGAGGCTAGGAGGAGGCTGGGAGTGGTGGCTCACGCCTGTAGTCCCACCACTTTGGGAGGCCAAGGTGGGCAGATCATGAGGTCAGGAGATTGAGACCAGCCTGGCCAACATGGTGATACCCCGTCTCTACTAAAATACAAAAAATTAGCTGGGCGTGGTGGCACGCACCTGTAGTCCCAGCTACTCGGGAGGCTGAGGCAGGGGAATCGCTTGAACCTGGGAGGCAGGGGTTGCAGTGAGCCGAGATAGTGCCACGGCACTCCAGCCTGGCGACAGAGCAAGACTCTGTCTCATAGTAATAATAATAATAATAGGAAAGAACATAAAAGAAAAAAGAAAAAGGCTAGCAGGGAATGGGAAGAATGGACCTTCCTGGCTCCCTGCTCAGGTGACAACCAGCATTGCTGCAATTCAATTTCTCCCTGCCCTGCTGCCACCACCTGCTTCTGTGCACTCCACTCACTGTGCTGTGACTTCCACCACCCCATCATCTCAGCTTGGCCATCCTGATCTCTGCAAGTCGCTTCCAGACTCTGCGAGAGAGACTCTAATTGTCCGTCACCACCTACAGGGAGCACTCCCACTGAGCAGTGCTCCTGCACAGCAACCTCATGTGCCTCTGGCCAGGGCTTGCAGCTCCGGTCTCATGCATGCGGTCGGGGTCGCAGAGCCAATGTCCAAGGCTCAACAGCTGTGGGCAACCCCTTCTGACTGTTCTGCCTTGCATTTGGCACACCTTGCCAGTAGCTAAAACCCAGGCCCAGCCCTTCTAACTCATTGTCCAGAGACTTCTTCTTCTACAGAGAGGGAGATTGGCAGAGAACACAGTGTGAGCAGAGCCCACAGGTGGGAACACATGGACATGAGAAGAAGGGGGAGGATTGCACACCCCAGGCTAGAAGATGCATCTGTCTTCCCTTCTTTCAGCTCTCAAGGGCAGGAGTGAGCTTGGCAGCTGGCACCCAAGGCTGAGGCCACTGAGCTGTGGTGGGCCCAGGTCAGAAGGACATTGAGCAGGGCAGGCACTACCTAGGTCTCTCAGGGGTGCAGGATGGGAAAGCAGGCTGGCGTGTCCCGCTTGGGTAGATACCTGCTCTGTGAGCCTGTCTCTGTGCTTAAGCACAATGTGTCCTGTGTCCTCATTGGCCACCCTGGGGGGCAAGGGTGAGGTGGGGGAGAGATGAAGGCCTGAGTCCTCTAGACACACAGTCACTGGGTCTCCAGCCCTCCTGGGACTAGGGTGGGGCAGAGGTCAGCTCATTCTTCCCCAAAGAAGAAGCCCCTGGCCTCTGCTCGAGGCCGGGTTGCTGCTGGTAGCCAGGACCCAGAGAGGAGGGAATCTGACTTCCAGAGCCCTGGTCTGGTGGGAGAGGCAGCCCTGACCATGACCCCATCCTCCATTAGGCTCAAGGAGGGGAGTCTTTAGTGAGGAGGCAACACGTGGTCCTTGAAGAGCAGTAAAGTGTGGACATGTGATGGAGGGAAGGGCATTGCAGGCAGAGTCACAGCACAGGCAAAGGCACAGAGGTGGGGAACCAAAGGGAACTGGGAGCAGTTCAGGTTGGCTGTAAGGAAAGGTGTGTGTTGAGGCTGGGAAAGGTAAGCGAGCCCCTTGGGGAGGGCCTGCCTTAGAAGCCCTGGTACAGACGTCTCCCTGTGGTCAATGAGAGCCATCGGGGGCTTTTGAGCAGGTCAGACCTGGGTTTAGCAAGGTCACTCTGGGAGCCTCAGGAATGTGGGAAAAGGCCAGTGGCTGGAGGTCATGGCTACCCAAGGCCACCCAGCCTGAACCTGGCACAGGACTTGGCGGGAGGCATGATAGTCCTTTCCCAGAGGAGATGGCAGATGTGGTGCCGGGGTCTTCCTTGAAGTTCACCGTGAGAGGCAGCACCCCCGTGGGAACAGAGCAGACTTGGGTATGGAACTGTGGGGGTTTGGATGCCAGCTCTGCCACTCAACTCTTTAGTTGAGAGTGGCGATGGGCAAAGAATGGCATGGCACATGGCAGGGGCTCAGTAAGCAGTAAGCAAGAGATGATCGGGGACTCAGCGAGGGCAGGGGCAGCCCCCTTCCCACCAGAATCTCCTCTTCCAGCTGGTCTAGGGGCTCAGACAGGTCCTGCTGGCTCAGCTGAGCTTGTTCAGAGAAAGGGCTGGGTCATGCAGCTGGCCAGGGGGCCTTGTCACCCTTCCCAAGGGTGACAAGGGGTCCTCCAGGGCCAGGGCTCTTGTCCCTGTCATGAAACAGCTGGGCTAATAGGAGACTGACCTTGCAGACCTACGAACCTTCCTTCCCTTCCCATGCCTCATTCCCTCCTTCCAAGAAGGATGTGAGATGACCTGACACAAAAGTACAGGCTCCATGGAAGACGAAACAGGAAAAAGACAGAACCATGTAGCTGATGGGAAAGGAGAAATTAGGTGAAGAATTCTGTCCAAAATGTCCATCAAGATTTTAAACACTCTTTTCTCTTGATCCGGTAAATCTCCTTCTAATAATCTAAACCTAGAAGGAGGGCTGGAGGCTGGATATCACTTCAGCGTCCTTCAGTGGAGAGTAGCGGAGTAAATTATGATAGGGCCCAACCATGGAGTACAACGCAGCCACACAGCATGCACACAATGAGGCACGCATGTTAATATCACCAACGTTAAAGATGGATGATTTGGCTAATGGCTAGGTTTGATTTGATTCATATGATTTAAAACATATGTTTGGCTGGACGCAGTGGCTCACACCTGTAATCCCAGCACTTTGGGAGGCCAAGGTAGGAGGATTGCTTGAGACCAGGAGTTCAAGACCAGCCTGGGCAACATAGCAAGACCTTGTCTCTACTTAAAAAAAAAAAAAAAAAAGCTGGGAATGGTGGCCTGCACCTATGGTCCCAGTTACTTTGTGAAATGGCTAAATCGATCTAATTAGCATATGCATTACTTTACATACTTCACACACCTGGCTAAATTTTTGTAGAGATAAGACCTACTTTTTGTAGAGACAAAACTTGTAGAGACAAGTTCTCTCTCTATTGTTCAGGCTGTCTGGAACTTTTGGCCTCAAGCAATCCTGCCTTGGCCTCCCAAAGTGCTGTGATTACAAGCGTGAGCCACTGCACTTGGCCTGTAGTTTTTTGTATGATAGAAAAATATGGCCAGGCACAGTGGCTCATGCCTGTAATCCTAGCACTTTGGGAGGCCAAGGCTGGAGGATTGTTTGAACTCAGGAGTTCGATACTAGCCTGGGCAACATGGCTAACTCCCCCCGTCTCTACCAAAAATACAAAAAAATTAGCTGGGCTTAGTGCTGTGCACCTGTGGTCTCAGTTACTCAGGAGGCTGAGATTGGAGGATCTTTTGAGCCCTGGGTGACAGAGTGAGACCCTGTCTGAAAAAAAGAAAGAAGGAAGGAAGGAAGGAAGGAAGGAAGGAAAAAGAAAGAAAGAAAATAAAAGAAAAGAAAAATATTGTGCTGTTCCACATCTCTATCAAAAGCAGAGAAACAAGAGGTGGACTCCAAGGGCCATGTGTCTAAAGGAAAGTGAGAGGGAGCTCATTTCTTCCTGGAAAAGAAGACTGCCTCTGGTTTCATTTGCAAATCCTGGGCCACTTCATTCATTTATTATGTATTACTATACATTATTTACTGTGATGCTGATATACTATCCGCCTGGTCCCATGAGCATTTTGGGTTTGCTACCTGTGATTAATACATTAATAAGATGATCTCTCTCCCCTGCCACCTTATTTTTCATAAAAAGCAATTGCAACGACAAAATAAAACCTAAGTCCTTGTATGAATATTTGTAGAAAGAGGGCCTATCACTTTTTCTGTCATAGACTGCTAAATTGTTTCGTATTTCTTGGAACAAGTATGCATATTTTTGTCATCAAAAAGAGATTACAGGCCAGGCACGATGGCTCATGCCTGTAATCCCAGCACTTTGGGAGGCCGAGGCAGGCAGATCACCTGAGGTCAAGAGTTCAAGACCAGCCTGGCCAACATGGTGAAACCCCATCTCTACTAAAAAACACAAAAATTAGCCAGGCATGGTGGTGGGCACCTGTAATCCCAACTACTTGGGAGGCTGAGGCAGGAGAATCACTTGAACCCAGGAGGCAGAGGTTGCAGTGGGCCAAGATCGTGCCACTGCATTCCAGCCTGGGCGACAGAGTGAGACTTTGTCTCAAAAACAAAAAAAGAGATTACAGTGGCTGGGCACGGTGGCTCACGCCTGTAATCCCAGCACTTTGGGAGGCCAAGGCGGGTCAATCACTTGAGGCCAGGAGTTCGAGACCAGCCTGGCCGACACAGTGAAACCCTGTCTCCACCAAAAAATACAAAAAATTAGGCAGGCATGGTGGTGCATGCCTGTAGTCCCAGCTACTTGGGAGGCTGAGACAGGAGAATTGCTTGAACCCAGGAGGTGGAGGTTGCAAGGAGCCGAGATCGCACCACTGCACTCCAGCCTGGGCAATATAGTGAGTGAGACTCCATGTCAAAAAAAAAAAAAAAAAAAAAGGGAAGAAAGAAAAAAGAGAGAGATTATAAATGCTCAAGTTAAAATGTTTGGCTTGGAGATCCCAAGACTCACCTCTGCTCTTCTTGGCAACCTGGGTGACCAGGTGAATTCAGAGGAGCATGAGCTTCTAGAAGTGCCCATGGGAGAAAGTCACCTTTTCTGTAGTCCAGGTGTAGGAGGAATCTGTGCCAGGGGAGGGAAGAGAACTAATAACCACTGAGAGGCAACTGGATGCCAGGCCCTGAGCATGCTCTGAGGGCCATTGCACAAGATTCTTGCACCACTTTGTGGGGGTCAACATTCTCTTTTTTTTTTTAAGACAGAGTCTTGCTCTATCACGCAGGCTGGAGGGCAGTGGTGCAATCTCAGCTCACTGCAACCTCCACCTCCCGGGTTCAAGCAATTCTCATGCCTCAGCTTCCCAAGTAGCTGGGATTACAGATGTGCACCACCATGACCAGCAAATTTTTGTATTTTTAGTAGAGACGGGTTTTCACCATGTTGCTCAGGCTGGTCTTTAACTCCTGGCCTCAAGTGATCCGCCCACTTTGGCCTGCCAAAGTGCTAGGATTACAGGCGTGAGCCACCATGCGGGCCCTCTCTCTGTTTTTCTTAAGTAGCTTTATTGAGCTATAATTTATATGCCATGAAATTTACCCATTTTAAGTGCACAATTTGATTATTTTTAGCAAATTTACAGAGTTGCAAAACATCCCTACAATCCAATGTTGGGACATGTCCATCACCCCAAAAAGATCTCTTGTGCCTATTCCACGGTCACTCCCCACTCCCACCTCCAGCCCGGGGCAACCACTAATCTGCTTTCTACCTTTTCTGCCTTTCCTTTTTCATACTTGGCTTCTTTCACTGAACATGTTTTTGAGTTTCATCCATGTTGTAGCCTTTATCAATACTTTATTCCTTTTTATATTTTTTAAATTTATTATTTAATTTGATTTAATTTTTTTTTCTGAGGCTGGGTCTCACTCTGTTGTCCAGGCTGGAGTGCAGTGGTGCGATCATGGCTCACTGCAGCCTTGACCTCCCATACTCAAACAATCCTCCCACCTCAGCCTCCCAAGTAGCTGGGAATACAGGCACACAACACCAAGCCCTGCTAATTTTTTTTTTTTTTTTTTTTAGAGATGGGGTCTCACTATGTTGCCCAGGCTGGTCTTGAACTCCTGGGCTCAAGTGATCCCCCGCCTCAGTCTCCTCACGTGTTTACAGGTGCGAACCACTGAGCCAGGCCACTTTGTTCCTTTTCAGAGCTGAATAGCGTTCTACTCTCTGACCACATTTTGTTTTTCATTTACCAGTCAGTGGACATTTGGGTTGTTTCAATTTTTTGACTCATAAACAATGCTGTGAAGAACATCTGTGTGTAAGTCTTCGTGGGGACATGTGTTTTTATTTCTCTTGGGTAGATACCTAAGAGTGGAGTTGCTGGGTCATACTGTAGTTTTATGTTTAACTCTTTAAGAAACTGCTAACCTGTGTTCCCACATGGCTGTCCCGTCTCATTCCCACCAGCACTGTATGAGGGCTTCTGTGTCCTCGTCAACCCCTCACATTTGCAGGTGATGAAGATGCAGCTGAGAGGATGGTTTGTTAGGTCAAACAGCACATAGAGGCGGAATTGAGGTTTTTGAACCCAGGTGTACCTGACTTTCTGGTCTGGGCATGGACTTAAGCAAAATGCAACAGTTAGAGGCTCTGAAGAGGCAGATCAGCGGGGTCCACCAGGCTAGCGTCCCGGGATATGGGGCAAGGCTTGGAGAAGTGTGAGGAGTGATTGGACGGGGCCTAGTGGCCCTTGACTCACGCCACTACCTGAGGGCTCAGGGCTCCCTCATGGCCAGTGGCAGGGGCATCCATCCCAGAAGGTCTTGGCCTCTGCCATACATAGGATCTTCTCTCTGGCACCCTCCCCTGCCCCGCCTGCATTTCCTGCAGGCTGCCATGTATCCCGTTTGGGTCTGGATGTGTCCTTGTCATCCCCACTTCCGGCCCTCCACAGGAGGAGGAATGGGCTCACCTGTCCCAGCCCCCAGATCTTTACCTCTTTCTGCCAACCTCAGAGTCTGCATGCAACCTAAGAGTGTCAAAGAGGAGGTACAAGCTCATCTAGTTCATTTGTCTGCCTCAGGGAAGGACTGGTGACAGGACAATAGGCGAGGTGGGTCTGGCCAGCAGGTGGCAGGCAGCCCCACCTGTCCTGGCCAGCCCTCATCCCTTCCCACTATCATCGTGGAACCACCACCCTTGCCCCAAGGAAAGGAGGTCTCATGGGACCAAAGGGTCCAGACCACCCATCCAAGCTTCCTTTGCAAATTTGGAAAAAAGAGGAAGAAGGAAAACGTGCATTCAGGGAGCACCAGCCATAGGTCAAATCTTCTTCATATACACCCTTTCTCTTGATCCTCATGTCCACCCTGAGAACTGAGTCCTCATCTTTCCCCTGTAACTGACTCTGTGGTTCAGTGGCTTGTCCAAGTCTTGCATACTAAGTGGTAAACCTCTGTTCCCACCCACCACACACTGAGTAAGCCTCTGACTCTTAAAGGCGGGGTGGCACCCCAGACAATGTCCTAAGTGTGAGCTGTGGAATCAGGTACACCTGAGTTCAAATCCTGGCCCTGCACTTCCTTGATGTGTGATCTTCGATAAGTGACTGAACCTCTCTGAGCTGCAGCTGCCCCATCTGTGCAATGGAGCTCTCCAAACCCATGCTGTGAAGACTAAATGAGACACCTCATTTGTAGGGGGAGAATGAGTAAAGACTGTTGTTATTTCCTGAGACTGGGAGACTTCAGGCTGGAGAGCAGGGCTGATGGTTTTCAGTCTCCTCCAGACCCTCGGGAGGGTCGTTCTCTTTGGTGCTTTGACCTTCTGTTTAGTTGGATCTGTCCCCAACCCATTCACAGGAGGGCAGGGAAAGACAGACACCCTGAAGGCACCTGGAGATCTGACAGTTCCACTGCCCAACCTTGGGAGGCAAATTCCAACTGGGATAAAGGAAGGAACAGAGTGTCTAGGACTTCCATCTGTCCTCCAGTTATTTCTTCTCCTCTTCCTTGCTGCATCCCTAAACTTTGCTGTTCCTACAAGGCTGAGTCAGACCTCCTCCTCTAGGCGGTCTCCCAGCCTACCCCAGCCTACCCTTGCCTGCCAGCCTCAAGGCCCAGTACCCAAGGCATTGTCAGCACCAGAAGGGCTGCGAGCTCCGCCCAGGGCAGGACAAGTGTCCCCTGGGGACAACCTCAGGCTGGCATGATCCAAGCTGTGGTCTCCCCAACCCCACAGAGGAGGCGCTGTGGACGACTCGGGCCGATGGGCGAGTGCGCCTGCGCATAGACCCCAGCTGCCCACAGCTTCCCTACACTGTGCATCGGATGTTCTACGAGGCCCTGGACAAGTACGGGGACCTCAGAGCTCTGGGCTTCAAGCGCCAGGACAAGTGGGAGCACATCTCCTACTCCCAATACTACCTGCTCGCCCGCAGAGCCGCCAAGGGCTTCCTGAAGGTAAGGGGGCCCCTCATGGCAAGGCCTTGCCCCTCCCCAGATGTGCCTGCCAGCTCTGGGCCTCACAGGCCTCCTCTCCAACTGCCCACTGGGCAAGGCTCTTAGGAACAATAACTGTAAAAGACGTCACTGTGCGTGGAGCTGATACTCCATGCTGGGCCCCGTACTGAGCTTTTATTTTCTGAGCCCCTACCATGTGCCAAGCACTTGTTACTCACTTTTCATTTGTGATGACATTTGGGGGGGCTGGAAGCCCAGTGTGCTGGGCTGAGGGGCCGGACAGACTTCCTGGGAAGGCCCTGGGAGGGACAGTGAGGGTTGTTGAGTGACCAGCCCCTTCTCCTCCAAGGGGATTTTCTGACTGAGGGGACCCTGGGAGGGTGGAGCCTGCAGGTGCCCTGCAGTCTGGGTGGGGGCTCTGAGAGGGGCATGAGGGTCCCAGTCCCTGCCCGGCTGACCTGGCCTGTCTGCCTTTGGCCTGGAGCTCGGCCTGAAGCAGGCCTACAGTGTGGCCATCCTCGGCTTCAACTCCCCGGAGTGGTTCTTCTCGGCAGTGGGCACAGTATTTGCAGGGTGAGTGGCGGGGGCAGGGACGGGTTCTCCAGTGGGTTGGCAGTGGGCAGAGGGTAGGGGCGGGTCCTTATCGCTTTTTAGTAGCCCCCACCCACTCCCCACCATCCTGCCGCCTCCCTGGGGCCTTCTGGTGGACCTGCATCTGGCGCCCTCTCTGCAGGGGAAGAGGTGCTCAGGTGCCTTGGGAGCTCTTCCTGCCAGGCTGTGGGAGCTCTCTGGGTCTTGGGGCTACAGATGTGGGGGTGGGGGAAGGGGGTGGCCCCTCTGCACCTCCCCTAAGGTGAATCTTTCTGGGTCTCCTACAGTGGCATTGTCACCGGCATCTACACCACCAGCTCCCCCGAGGCCTGCCAATACATCGCTTATGACTGCTGTGCCAATGTCATCGTGGTTGACACGCAGAAGCAGCTGGAAAAGATCCTGAAGGTTTGGGAAAGAGGCAGTGGGCATGGGGTCAGAGGCTGGGTATCCCCATGCACCTCCACTCCAACTCACACGGAACCTTCCCGCCCTCCATCCAGAGGGTCCTCATCCTCAACAGCAACCCTCTAACGCACACACAGCAAGCAAGGCAGGGCAACGGCTACTTACCCATTTGACAGGCAAGGAAATGGAGGCTCAAGGGACATGCCCCAGAAGTGGTGATAAGGCCTTGGGTAGGACTCCTGTCCAGCCACTGCCTCCCATGGCTTTCTCTTTGGGACAGGGTCTCCCCTAAGGGGGAGCAAGAGCTGTGGGGGCCAGGGTCCTCTGGCAGTGGAAGGGTTATGTGCAGGTGAGTGGCTTAGGGCTCTGACATCTTGAGCACTCGAGTCTAGGTGAGGAACAGGGTGATGGGGGGTGGTGAGGGCTGCCACAGGGTGAGGGTTGAGCCAAGTCAGACACAGTGGGGGCAGAGCAGGAGCTCATAGTGCCTCTAGAGCCAGTGAGGTCTTTTCTGGAGCATTGATGATGCCTCCTGATCTAAGGCCCACCCCTAACTGGCTGTGTCCCCGCATGCACCATACTGGGGTGTGGTGGCCTGGGGACACCTCTCTGTCCCAGCTGAACCCAACAGCCTTTGAGGCATTCAAGGGCTCCCTGCATCCCAAGGGAGGCCTCAGAGACTGACTTGTTGGCTTGCCTTTGATTCTGGAGATGTCACCTGGGCCACAGCTTCCATCTGTACCTGAGGGTGGGATAAATGGTCTCCAACCCTCCAAGACTATGGGATCTGGATCCCCAGAGGAGCCAGAGCAGGTGCCTATCCTCATTTCTAGTGGAGAAGTTTCCTGAAGCCTGAAAGAGAAAAGCAAGCGGGGCCAGTGGTTCCCAGCAGGGCAGCGCCAGAATCCTTGGGGGAGACCCAGGCTACAGCCCAGACCCTTGAGGCAGAACCTCTTGGAGGGCATCCCCAAATCAGAGTGAGTTTGAAAATAGCCTCAGGTGAGGCTGTGGGCAGCCCAGGCCAAGAACTTCTGGCTCACGGCAAAATAAAATGAAGCCCCGGGAAGACCTCAGAGCTGCCCCGGCTAGATGTACAAAGGCCTCTGAGCAGGGTTTAAACCCAGAGGTGGTGTAGAGAAGTGGGTGAACACACGCACTTGGGCTGGACCTGCCAGAGCTCAAATGCAGTGTGGCCTTGGGGAGGATGGTGACAGCCGCAGAGGTCACCTGGAAGGGCTGGTATGAGGGTAATTCTTAGACCAGTGTCTGGCTCTTGGTGGGCACTTGTGTTCATTTGCCAAGGCTGCTGGAACGGGGTGGCTTCTGGGGTTGGCTGGCCATTTTTGTGTTCCTTGGCTTGTAGATGCATCACCCAGGCCTCTGCCTTCATCCTCAGCTGGCGTTCTCTCAGTGTCTTCACGTCGTCATCCTTCTGTGTCTGTCTCCGTGTCCAAATTTCCTGTTTCTATAAGGACACCAGGAATATTGGATTCGAGCCCACCCTAATGACTTTGTTTTAACTTCATTACCTCCATAAAGACCCTATTTCCACATAAGGTCACACTTTGAGGTACCAGGGATGAGGACTTTGGCATATCTCTTTGTGGCGGGTTGTGGAGGGGGAGACAAATCAACCCATGGCAGCACCATATAAGTGCTTTTAAATCATTATATCACCCCATAGGTGATACCATGTCCTTCATAATGCACCACCTCAAGAGGCACATGATGGCAGGTGGTATCACCTTCAGTGATGTTGGGCTTCTTCACGACCACCTTCTCTTCCACTGTGAAATTCCCCATCAACCTTTCTCCTAATGGTTTTAGCATCCCTTGATGATGTTTGCCTGAAATTAATTATTTTATTAGGGGTAGCAAAATGTTGAATTTCTAATTCATTGGCTGGAATTCTCCAAAGAAAGAACTTTCCCTCATTACCTGGGGCTCTTTGGTACCTGAGACACTCTGTTTGTACAGAGTAGGTGTGATAGAATAATGATCAATTTTGGTGAATGTTCCATGCATATTTGAAAGAATGCGTACTCTGCAGTTGTTGGCTAGAAGGTTCTATAAATGTTAATTAAATCAAGTTGGTTGGTAGTATTTTAATGTTGTCTTCTGTATCTCTACTGATTTTCTGTCTTCTTGCTCTATCAAATACTAAGAAAGGGAATGTGGAAATCTCCAATTATTATTGTAGACATCTATTTTTCCTTCCGGTTCTATTAGGTTTTGCTTTATGTATTTTGGAGCTCTTATTAGGCATATACATGTTTAGATTATTATGTTTTCTTGATAAATTAACCCTTGATCATTAAGAAATGTTCCTCCTTATCCCTGGTTATAATTCTTGTTCCAAAACTATTTTGCCTCAGATTAATATAGCCACTCCAGGTTTCTGATAATTAATGTTTGCATTATATATTTTTGTATTCTTTTAATGTTAACCTAGCTGTGTCTTTATATTTAAAGTGAGTTTCTTGTAGACAGCACATAGTTGAATCTTGCCCTTTTATCCAATCTGATGAAGTTATGTATAAATCCACCATTTGGCTATTTTTTTATTTATCCCATCTATTCTTTGTTCCTCTTCTCCTCTTTCCTGACTTTTTTGTATTTTTCATCTTGTTTTGTTTTGGTCTTCCATTTGATCTTCACTGGCTTATTAGCTATCCTTTGTTATGATATCAGTGTTTGCTCTGATTTTACAATGTGCATCTTTAACTTATCACAGTGTACTCTCAAATATACCAGTTCCCATGAAATGTGGAACCGTACAACAGTATACTTCCACTTCCCGTCCTATCCTTTCAGCTGTTGTCATCCATTTTACTTCTATAGAGGTTATAAACCCCACAAACATTGTTATTACTCTTCTTTCAACAGTTGAGTATCTTTCTTTCTTTTTTTTTTTTTAAGACAGGGTCTCACTTTGTCACCCAGACTGGAGTGCAGTGGTGCAATCATGGCTCACTGCAGCCTCAACCTCCTGGGCTCAAGCAATCCTCCCACCTCAGCCTCCCAAGTAGCTGGGACTAAGGCGTGTGAGGCTGCAGTGAGCCGTAATTGCAACACTACACTCCGGCCTGGGTGACAGAGTTAGACCCTGTCTTAAAAAAACAAAAAGAAAGAAGGAAAGATACTCAACTGTTGAAATCAAGAGTAATAACAATGTATTGTGGGGTTTATAACCTCTATAGAAGTAAAATGGATGACAACAGCTGAATTTTTGTATTTTTTGTAGAGACAGAGTCTTGCTATGTTGCTCAGGCTGGTCTCAAATTCCTGGGCTCAAGCAATTTGCCCACCTTGGCCTCCCAAAGTACTGAGATTACAGGCATGAGCCACTGCACCGAGCCCAGCTGAGCATCTTTCAGAGAAAATTTTAAAGAAGGAAATAATATGTTTCATATTTACCCACATTTTTGCCATTTCTGATACTCTGTCTTCCTTTATGTAGATCCAAGTTTTTATCTGATATCATCTTTTCAGCCTTAAGAACTTTTCTTTAACATTTCTTATAATACAGGTCTGATGGCAATACATTCTTTCAGCTTGTCTTTGTCTGAAAAGGTGCTTGTTTTTCTGTTCATTTTTTAAAAGTCATTTTATCTGATTTAGATTTATGGGTTCACAGGGTGTTTTTTTTTCTTT